>NW_011494835.1:960222-991957 GCF_000754665.1 Bison bison bison
AACAACTGATTCAAGTGCTGAAATATTTACCTGTTAATTCTAATTCTATATAAGGTAAGGGGAATGAAAGCTGTCATAGAAATAAAAGAACTATAAGCCTTCTCTGATGAAATAGTCCATATGAATTCATAGCAAGCCAATGATCCACCAACAAAAATGCTGGTAATATTTGAGATGCAGGCACATCTATTTTTTGATCCTTCTACAAACCTTAAGTAGGCAGCTAAGTTCTATTGGGTCTCGGTTTCTAAATTTGTAAAATAGTGGGTTAAAATAAATGATTTCTTCCAGTTCTAAATATCTGACTTAACAATTTATATAGAGAAATAAAACTTAAAATGCACTCATGTTAAATATTTAAGTAAAAAGGAAGGCAAATGTTAATCTGAAAAGACGAACCAAGATTTTTTTCCCTCAGTGTATGCTGAATCTTAAAAGAAAAAGTTCACTTTTATTTTCATTCCATTCCAGTTTAGAAAAATAGAATTTCAGGTTTGCCAGGTATAAAAATAACATCCTAACCAAAAGCATAAGGTTTGGGGAAGTGTTTTGATTTCCCAGTAAGCAGTGGTGATTGTGACCAAAAGGCAATATATAGTCTTTTAATTTCTGTTTTTACTCTTAAGAGGTCTTCCACTTTTATGAAAGAAATGTTTATTCTACATCTGCCAAGCTTTCTTTACTGCTTCCAAAGACCTATTTGAAGAAACTTTCTCACGATTAGGAAGCTTCATCTGTCTCATGAGCACTTTACTAGAGAGAAGAAACAATATGAAATGAACCTTCCTTTTAGATTTTTAAAAAAATATGAATTTCAACTTAAAGATTTCCTCTAAATTCTAAAGGCTAGTAAAAGCATATACAAGTATATTACTAGGTTGACTTTGAGAATTATACATTTTCGGCTCCCTGTCTGAACTTTTCATCTCTTCATCTTTCTATGTTGCATTCTGAGATAATCTACACTTAAATGATTTTGTAGCACATTAACTGGTTCTCTATCCATATCACACTCTTATGTTATGTAGGTATCAAAATTAGTATTTCACTTAGGGTACAGTCTCTCTGGTGTTTTATGCAATTTGAGTGTTCATGGGGAAGGAATAATTACACAGTTGTGCTTAATGTACCATCTTATGTCAATCTCAATAAACAAAAATATCACTAACAATGGTCATTTAGTGTAAAGTCTTACAAGTCATATACAGGAGTGATTTTAAATTTAAACGTTCCAAACATAGCTTTCAGAACCATGAGTCCCAAATTACAAACAGTAACTAATAAATACTTACCAGGGAAAGCATCAAAAGTAATTCTGTCCCCAGGAACAGATCCATTAGGAGGTGCCAAGATTTCCACTTTCTCTGGTGAACTTGCACACATCACCATTGCCTGAGATACTACTCCCCTCATCTTTGCAGGTTTCAGGTTACAAAGTAAAACCACCATCCGATTTTGCATCTGTGTGAAATACACACTGATGATTAAAGATGTACAAAGATTTAGAATAATCTTATCTAGAATACATTAAGGTACATCTAATATGCTAAATATCAAATGTTCTATTTTTGTGGCTGTTTTATCCTTATCTGTGTCCAAAATCTTTTATGTTGTTAAAGAAGACTTGTATCAACACGAAAAAAAAAAAAAAATTCTACGAACTGACAATGCATTATAGATCAAACAGCAGAGGCAATAATATTTCACTTAAAAATAAAGAAATGACTGAGGGAAACAGATTTGGTTTTAAATTTCATTGCTAGTTCTCATGTACTAGCAATGAGACTCATAAAGTTGATCTCCCTGTTTCCTCACAAAATGAGGGAAATGATATAAAGACGCCGCAAGGATTAAATCACAACATATATATAAAGCATTTAGCTTAGAAACAGCACTAAAATAAATGCACATTTTTCCCCTACATGTTTGATCATTTTCAATACTATGCAAGATTCATTTCCTAAATTAAAAAGTACTGATCACTTAACAATTTAAGCTTTATGCACAGCACAACAAACAACGATAGCTATTTCTATAATTTGTTACAGAAGTAAACAGCAATTTCTTTAAACTTCAATAGTTCAAGTCTTAACTTTTTCGTCAATGAGCAAAAATAAGGGACACAGTTGTTTAAATTCTTTCAGTAGGTGTAAAATAACATTCAAGAAGGGTCACTGCATGTGGAGACAAGAAACATTCTAGGTGAAAGATGGTTTTATAAATAAATGTTATATATAAATTTACCCCCACATTCTAAGATTAAAAAAAAAATGAACCTAAGGTTCAAATGGAAAAGGCCCCCTTTTTGGTGATCTTATGAATTCTTATTCTCTTCAGACATTAAATAACTTTAAGATGCCACATATATGGGAACTTAATAAAAAAAAGTTACACCAAATATGTACAAAAAAATAACAGGTTTAGCTAGATGCAATCTGTTAAGAATCAGATGACAGCTGTAGATTTTTACCTTAGAAAAATAAACAAATGTAAAAAATGTGGTATACAGTTTTAGGGAGCTAAATGCAGTTACCTTATAGACTGCTGACTAGTACTGACTTGATGGTTAGATTCAGATATGTATACAAATCACTTTGCATATGGCTGTGAATGACAGCTTTTGGAAGAGAAGAACTAGTCTGTAACTTAGGAGAACAAAAAAGTTGAAGCCCCAATGAGGAGGAGTTTTTCAAATTTGAGCTGGCTCAAGATTAACTGGTTCTTTCTCCAGGGCTCCTTATGAACCTAACTTCATAAGTTGTTATGAGAGGGTCCTGGTCCTATACAAAATGAATGTTAAAAAGAAAAAGCACACACCAGTGTTGTCTATCATTTTTCACAGATAAGAGAAATTTCTTTACTGATCTCCTTAATGCCATCTTTCTTACCTCAACAAAGCAACCAGATGATACTATTAATATGTGAGACAGACCATATTATCCCTTAGCTCAAAAATCCTCCAGTGGCTTTCATCTCACTCAGAAAAAAAGCCAAAGTCTTTACAATGATCTCTAGGACCCTACAGCATTTGGCATCCTTATCTTTGACTTCATCTCCCATCACATTCCCTGTTATTTAGTCTGCTACAATGACACTGGCTTCCTGCTGTTCTTTGAACATCCCAGGATAACATCTGATTCAGGGCTGCCTGAAAATGCTATCCCATAAGACAGAATAATTTGCTTTCTTCATTTTCTTAGACCTTTACTTAAATACCACTTTGCTCTTCCCTGGCCACTTTTTTCCCCTAGCTTCAATACTTTCTAGATTCTTTCCTTACTTTTATTTTTTTCCTGATATTAACACACTATCATGGAAGTTCTGATCCTCTCAGATACGAGCTTCACAAAGGCAGAGCCTTTTGTTTATTATTATTATTGGCAGTGATGGGCCTTTGCTGTGGCATGCAGGCTCTCAGATGCAGCATGCTACCTTTAGAGCACACAGGTTTAGTAGCTGTTACACACAGTTCTTTCTAGTTGCCCCATGGATGTGGATCTTAGATCCTCAACCAGGGATCAAACCTACACCCCCTGCATTGAAAGGCAGATTCTTAACTACTGGACCATCAGGGAAATCCCAGGGTTTTTTTTTTTAAACAAATCTATCATTCATCTATCTTTCTTTCTATTCACTTGTCTACAACAGTTCCTGGAACAGTGCAGATTCGCAGTAAATATCAGCATCTTGAAATTAGAATGAATTAACTTTGTGCAAGTTCACAAAGTCAATCAGCAACAGAGTTGGGAAAGAACCAAGAGGCAGAACTATTTTAATGTGGAAGACTATGGTCTTTGCAGTATCTCTGAAGCACCATGGAGCAGAAGAAATAGGTGGATGATGCAAATTTCTATAGAAGATGTCTAGAGAGAGCAAGTTATAAATTATTAATGTCTGACATTGGAAATATAGATATATTTAAATATCCAAATAATAAAAGTTTAAAACACACTATTTTTAATGAATAAAGGAATACCATTAAAAAGTTCAAGTTCAATCTTCAAAATTCCCTCTCCTCTTTTTTCTTCCAGTATGAAAATACTTGAGTTATTAAGATATAAAGCTTGTTTTCTTAATTTTAGATTGGTACTTTCCGAGCTTATATAATGGTGATTTTAAAATTAAAATCAGGGAATAAAATTCCATGATAGAACAGTGATGATAAAGTAACAAACTAAAAATACTTTTAAAAATTGAGAAAAAATAATATATCATTTCTTCTTTCTATGGTCATGACTTTGATCTTAATTTACAGATCTTTTGCAAGTTTTTGGTAGTTTTGTGCACTTTTTGGTGGATTTATCATATTTAAATAATCAACTGAATTAATCAATATTGATTCATGTTGTGTGGTTTGATATAAAATTACATGAAAAAACATTAAGAAAGAGGGATTGACACCAAAACGCATATGTAGAAATAATTTTAGCTACACAGATTACCTGTTCAAGAGGAACATGATTCACCAGGCCACTGACCACCGTTCTTGGGGCTGTTTCTCCAACATCTACTTCTTCTACATACAAAGAATCTGCATCAGGGTGTTTTCTGGCAGTGATGATACAACCAATTCGAAGATCCAGACGGGAAACATCAACAGGCTTAGAGTCAGCACTTCCTGCTACTGGTTGCTGTTTTTTCTCCTTTTTCTCTCCTAAAAAATAGTTACAAAGGGTAAACTTCAGAAGTAAAACAAAAATGAAAATCTCCACAGTATTGATTCTGATGAGTTTAAAAGAAAAAATGAGTGTTCATCTTCTATCTTCATTTAAGTAACAAAGGAAAGAATTATCCATGTCACAACATCTTGAATTCCCTTTAAGCTATTTCTCTGTTGAACTGTCTATATCTCTAGTTAAAGACACAGAGTAGATGTTGGTAATCTATGGCTCAAGGTCAAATCCAGCCTGCTGCCTATGAAATTGTTTTACTGGAACAAAATTATGTTCATTAATTTATATATTGTATATGCATGCTTTGGTACTCTGGCAGAGTGAAGCATTGTAACAGAGACTTTATAGTCTATAAATAACACTCTACAGAAAAAATTTCCCTTTCCCTGAAACAGAGGGAAAAAAATCCTTTAAGATTTACTGTGACTCTCCAAGAGTGAAAAATTCTTTAGAAAGAATATCTTAAGTAGCCAACTGACAGCATGAACTACAATCAAATATAATTTCACTGATAAAATGTGTCTCTCACCACTTAAACATACCAGTAAGTATACAATGAATTTCTCCATTTCTTATACTCCTCTGAAGACTTCTTAGGACTTTAGATTTGCCTACAGAAACTATCTGAGTGGAAGAAAACATTTTATTCCAATTATGTTTTCAAAATTCTACTTTCATTTACTTGCTGATAATATAACTCTTATAAGCCATAAGATCACTTTAGCCATTAAGTCAAAATGCAACCTGAATATAGTTCAAATTCCTAAAGTTTACATTTATCTTCTCTGGCAGAAAAAAAGAAGTAAGACAAAACTACCTCCTAATCTGTAGGACAAAAGCTGTTATCACTTGAAAGCATTGTTTCTTAACTACTTCTTTGTTTCATCTTTGGATAAATATTTACTGAGATCTAAGGCACTGAAAAAATTAAGATGAGTGGCCCACACTAGCCAGGCACCAAAAATCTCTTACAAGACAGACAGATATGGGCTTCCCTGGTGGCTCAGTGGAAAAGGATCCACCTGCCAATGCAGGAGACTCGGGTTTGATCCCGGCGATCCAGGAAGATTCTACATGTGGTGAAGCAACTAGGCCTGTATGCCACAACTATTGAGCCTGTGCTCTACTACTGAGCCTGTGCCCTACTACTGAGCCTGTGCCCTGGAGCCGCAACTACTGAAGTCTTGAGTGTCCTAGGGCCCGTGCTCTGCAACAAGAGAAGCCACTTCAACGGGAAGCCAGTGACCACTTGCCACAACAGAGAAAAGTCTGCACTGAAGACCCAGCATGGCCATAAATAATATTAAAGAAAAAAAAAAAACAGATACACATAATGAACATGTGATAAACATTACAAATAAAAAGAAATACAGAAGCACAGGGAAGAGTAATTCTGGAGTGGGAACAGATGATTTTGCATAAAAGACATTCACAATTTTCACAAAGATTGCTTATAAAAGAGAACGTAGAGCTAGTTCAAAATAAATGACAAATTTTTAGTCTCATTAGCAAATTTTTTAAAAATACCACTTTTCATGTAACATATCAGAAAAGATTTTTAAAAATAGTTAAGAGCCCTAATGATAAAGATATATATGCTATGCTATGCTAAGTCACTTCAGTCGTGCCAGACTCTGTGCAACCCCATAGACGGCAGCCACCAGGCTCCCCCGTCCCTGGGATTCTGCAGGCAAGAACACTGGAGTGGGTTGCCATCTCTTTCTCCAATGCATGAAAGTGAAAAGTGAAAGCGAAGTCGCTCAGTCGTGTCCGACTTTTAGCGACCCCATGGATTGCAGCCTACCAGGCTTCTCCATCCATGGGATTTTCCAGGCAAAAGTACTGGAGTGGGGTGCCACTGCCTTCTCCATATATATATATATATATAATTACTACAAAAATCTTAATAGTTATCTTTGAGTGATAAACTATGTATTTATTTTAAAACACTACATATGGCAACCCACTCCAGTATTCTTTCCTGAAGAACCCCACAGACAAGAGGAGCCTGCCGAGCTACAGTCCATGGGGTCACAGAGAGTTGGACACATGTAGGTGACTGAACAACAACAACATACATACTACTGTAACAATATGATGTAGCTATATTCATGAATTTTAAAACTTCAGGCATTTGAAATACCTTTTTCAGGGATCTACATTACACAGGTGATTGTAAATATGAAATTCCATACCAAGAACTTCGTTAGTCATCATAAAGAGACTTTAGAAATGTTTCATTAACAAATGAGTGATGCTCATAAGTGTAGTACAGAAAGACTGTATGGGGGCCACAGCCCTTTCAAGAGCACAATTTTGTAATCTGGCAATCTTGGCAGTCAACATTGATTAAACAGCCCTCTATTCCAGCACTATCCAAGACAGTAGCTGCTGACTCCATATAGTTTTTAACATTTAAATTTAAAATAATTTAAAATTGAGTTCTTTAGTCATACTAGACATGTTTTTAAATGTTTAGCAGCCACACATGGCTATGTCTACTGTGTCGGACAACCCAGCTATACGGACAGAAAGTTCTACTGAACACAGGTATTCAAGACCTAGATCTTCATTTGGTCTTGGATGCTCCCTCCTCGAAAGGAAGACTTTTGTTGTTTCATTTAACCACAAGGTTGACTGATCTTGCAACCACAATACTTTATCCTCTTTGAGGATGGACTTTTTACCAAACTTATAAGAACAGGTTGCATGAATGTTTTGTGCCTACTTAATAAAATTCATAAAAAGAAAGAATCAGTCTGACTTGATTTCATTGTAACCATACCACCTAGTGGTGAAGTGATGTAGAAGAGGATGCACAGCACCTAGAAGCTATTCATGCTTATCAAAAGGAATTGACAAGGGTTAGGTGCTAAAATGGCTTAGATCAGATTATGAATCCCTCAGCCCTTTTATATTTTCCAAAAAAATTTAAAGAGTTTAAGTACCACGAGAGGCATGTGTAATGAATTATAAAAACCTATTTTTTGACATTTGGGAAAATTGAAGTCCAGAAAGGAATAAAGCAAAGTTAATAAATAAGGAGTCAGATTTATGATTAGAAAAAGAGCTTTAGCGGCCAGGTAAGGACACACTAGAGAACATGAGGCTTTAACATTAATCAGATGGGCTCATGAGAACCTAGCCACCTGGTGTCACGACGCACTCAGTCGCTTCAGGGGTGCCAGACTCCTAGTGACCCGTGGACTGTGACCCACCGGGCTCCTCTGTCCACGGGGTTTTCCAGGCAAGAATACTAGACTGGGCTGCCATTTCCTCCTCAAGGGATCTTCCCAAACCAGGGATCAAAACCTGCATCTCCTCTGTCTCCTACTTGGCAGGTGAATTCTTTACCACTGAGCTATTGGGAAGCCGAAATTACCTGGTAGCACCTAACAAAATGCAGGCACAGAACCGGGCTCCAGATAGGTTTCGGTGGTAGGAATTACAGCCAAAGCTGATCTTATTGTGCTTCCCTTTATTGTGCTTTGCAGATAACTGCATTATTTACAAATGGAAGGTTTGTGGCAACTCTGCATCAAGCAACTTTCTTGACACCATTCTTTCAACAGCATTTGTCACTTTGTGTCTTGGTGTCACATTTTGGTAATCCTCAAAATATTTCCAATTTTTTCATTATTATATTTGCTATGGTGATCTGTGGTCTGAGATCTCTGATGTCACTATTGTAAATGCTTCAGGGTACCACAAACCATGCCCATATAAAATGCTAAACTTAATAACTGTGTGTGTTCTGACTGTTCGACCATCAACCAACCCATCTGTCTCTCCCTTTCCTCTGGCCGAAATTAAGCCAATTAAGAACCCTACCATGAAGAAAGAGAATGCAAATATCTCATTTATAATTTCTATTATGGTTACATGTTCAAATAATATTTTCAATGTATTACATTACAATGTATTATTAAAATTAATTTCACTTGCTTTTTGTATTAATGATATTGCTCAAAAACATTACAATATATATACACTTCATATTATATATCTATTGGACAGAATTCTCTTAGAACATTACGGTCCAATAATACAAAAAATGAGTTTAAATGTATACGTTTTTGTTGCATATAGATATGACCAGGACATCAATACGAGACTCTGAAGTATAAAAGCAACAACAAAACTTTAAAAATCTTTGTCATTAAAAAAAAAAAGAACCCTAAAATGGCCTTTAATAAGTGATCAAGTGAAAGAAAAAGTCACATATTCTTCACATTTAAAAGCAAGGAATGATTACACTTAGTGAGGCAGGCATGTTGAAACCCAACACAGGCCAAAAGCTGGAGCTTTTGTGCCAAACAGCCAAGTTGTGAATGCAAAGAAAACAGTTGTTGAGGAAAACAAAAAGTGCCACTCCAGAGAAGACATGAATAATAACAAAGTGAAACAGTCATGTTGATAATATGGAGAAAGCGTTAATGGCCTGGAGAGAAGAGGAAACCAGACATATTCCTTTAAGCCAAAGCCTAACCCAGAGCCAAGCCTTAACTCTCTTCAATTGTGTGAAGGCTGAGAGATAAGAAATCTGCAAAAACAAACAGTTAGAGCTAGCAGTGCTTGGTTCATGAGATTGAAGGACAGAAGTTGTCTTCATAACATAAAAATTCAAGGTGAAGCAGCAAGTGATGTAAAAGTTGCAATTCAGAAGGTCTAGTTAAGATAATTAATGAAGTGGCTACAGTGAACCACAGATGTTCAACGTAGATAAAAATTGTAAGCCTTCTATAGTAAGAAGACACCACCCAGGACTTCCATAGTTAGGAGAAGTCAATGCCTGGCTTCAAAGGACAGGCCGACTCTCTTGCTAGGGGCTAATGCAGCTGGTGACCTTAAGTTGAAGCCAAGGCTCATTTACCATTCTGAAAAATCCTCTGGCCCTTAAGAATGACACTAAATCTATTCTGCTTGTGCTCTATAAATTGAACAACAAAGCCTGGATGACAGTACTTCTGTTTAAAACATGGTTTACAAAATATTTTAAGCCCACTGTTGAGAGACTTTCACCTCACAAGAATGACTTCTTTCAAAATGTTACTGCTCACTGGCAATCCACCTGGTCACCCAAGAGCTCTAATAAAGATGTGCAGTGAGATTAAGCTTGTTTTCATGTCTGTTAATACAACATCTATTCTACAGTCCATGGATCAAGAAATAAATTTGACTTTCGAGTCTTATTCTTAAGAAATACACTTTTTAAAGCTATAGCTGCCACATATAGTAATTTCTCTGACAGAATGATGCAAAGTAAACTGAAAACCTTCTAGAGATGATTCACCATTTGAGATGCCATTAAGAATTCATGGAAAGAGGTCAAATATCAACATTAACAGAAGTTGGGAAGAAGTTGATTCCCACCCTCATGTAAAACTTTGAGGAGTTCTAGATTTCAGTGGAGGAAGAAACTGCAGATTTAGCAAGAGATCTAGAATTACAAGTGGAGCCTAAAGATATGACTAAATTGCTGCAATCTCATGATAAAATATTAGTGAATAAGGAATTGCTTCTAATGAATGAGCAAAGAAAGTCATTTCTTGACATGGAATCAACTCCTAGTGAAGAGGCTGTGAAGATTGTTGAAATGTAACAAAGGATTTAGGACATTACATAAATTTGGCTGATAAAGCAGTTGGCAGGGTTTGAGAAGACTGACTCCAATTTGAAGAAGTTCCACTGTGGGTAAAATGCTATCAAATAGAATTGTGTGCTACAGATAAATAGTTTGTGAGGAAGATTCAACCAATACAGCAAACTTTACTGTTGTCTTATTTTAAAAAAGTGCCACAGCCAGTCAACCATCAGCAACCGTAAGTCTGATCAGTCAGCAGCAATCAACACTGAAAAAAGACTCTCCCCCATCAAAAAGATTATGACTTGCTAAAGGTTCAGGTGATGGTCAGCATGTTTTACCAATAAAGTATTTTTAACCAAGGTATGTACAGTATTTTTTTTGTTTTTTTTTTTTTTAGGTATACTGCTATTGACCACTTAATAGAGCACAGTACAGTATAAGCATAACTTTCATACATACTGGGAAACCAAAAAATTCTTGTGATTTGCTTTCTTGTGCTATCTGCTTTATTTTGATGGTCTGGAAATGAATCTGCAATATCCCTGAGATATGACTATACAGGTTTTGGTAGTCAGTTAGATACAAAAATTGAGGGACAGTGACAAGTTAAGGTTGACTGCAAGATTTCTATTCTAGTTGTTTAAGTGGACAGTGATATACTTTCTACTTCAGTTCTTACGGATTCCTAAAACATTTAACACCCCAACGCTAATTCAGACACTCTACTTTGACTGGAATATTGTTTTCTTATCTTCATGACTGCTTCTAAGCTAACTTTCTACCTGTGATTTCTCTGAAACTGTTCCCCACAAATACATGCAAATTCAGTCATAGCAAACTGCATATGGTTCTCTACTTCCTGGTGTTAGTTATGCTAGTCCCTCTACTCAAGTCATGCTCTTGCCCTGTCAACCTGGTCAACCTTTACACACCCTTGAGGGCCCACCTTTAATGTTCCATTACCCTACTGTTTTTAAACTTTATTCTATTTCATAAGTTTGAACTTTTATTTTGACACCATTATGAAAAATGTTGACATTTGGTAAACTAGTCAAGTGCAAAACAAATTTAACTGTTAAAAAATACCTTTCTTTTCAGCTTTCTCTTTCATCTTCTTTTCTTCTTCTTCTCCTCCTCCTTTTACTTGCTCTTTAGCACCAGAAGATATGGCTGTTATTGGTATAGACTGTATCTCATTTTCAGAAACTGTAGAATCAGTTTTTAGTGGAGTATCAGATGGAAATGGTATTTGTTTTACTGACAAAGAAAATGAAATAATGTCATTTATGTTAAATAAACAAACAGAAAACTATGAAACTGTGAATCATAAACTATTTTGAAACAAATACAGTTGATATACAATATGTTACAGGTATTCAATATAATGATTAACAATTTTAAACGTTATACTGTATTTATAGTTATTATAAAATATTGCCTATATTCCCCATGATGTATAATATATCCTTGTAGCTTACCTAATACACAATTATTTGTACCTCTTAATCCCCAACTCCAATATTGCCCCCCTCTTTCCCTCTCCGGTGGTAACCACTGTTTTGTTCCCTACATCTATGAGTCAGCTTTTTATTGTATTCACTAGTTTGTTGTAATTTTAGATTCATCTATAAGTATTTGACTTTTTCTGACTTATTTCACTTGGCATAATACCCTGAGTCCACCCATGTTGCTGCATATGGCAAAATTTCATGTTTTTTTATGGCCAAATAGGACTGGAAAAGGTCAGTTTTCATTCCAATCCCAAAGAATGCTCAAACTACCACACAAATGCACTCATCTCACACGCTCGTAAAGTAATGCTCAAAATTCCCCAAGCCAGGCTTCAGCCATATGTGAACTGTGAATTTCTAGATGTTCAAGCTGGTTTTAGAAAAGGCAGGGGAACCAGAGATCAAATTGCCAACATCCGCTGGATCATGGAAAAAGCAAGAGAGTTTCAGAAAAACATCTATTTCTGCTTTATTGACTATGCCAAAGCCTTTGACTGTGTGGATCACAATAAACTGTGGAAAATCTGGAAAGAGATGGGAATACCAGACCACCTGACCTGCCTCTTGAGAAATCTGTATGCAGGTCAGGAAGCAACAGTTAGAACTGGACATGGAACAACAGACTGGTTCCAAATAGGAAAAGGAGTATGTCAAGGCTGTATATTGTCACCCTGCTTATTTAAGTTATATGCAGAGTACATCCTGAGAAACGCTGGGCTTGGAAGAAGCACAAGCTGGAATCAAGATTGCCGGGAGAAATATCAGTAACCTCAGATATGCAGATGACACCTTTCATGCAGAAAGTGAAGAGGAACTAAAAAGCCTCTTGATGAAAGTGAAAGAGGAGAGTGAAAAAGTTGGCTTAAAGCTCAACATTCAGAAAATGAAGATCATGGCATCTGGTCCCATCGCTTCATGGGAAATAGATGGGGAAACAGTGGAAACAGTGTCAGACTTTGTTTTTTGGGGCTCCAAAATCACTGCAGATGGTGACTGCAGCCATGAAATTAAGACGCTTACTCCTTGGAAGAAAAGTCATGACCAACCTAGATAACATATTCAAAAGCAGAGACATTACTTTGCCAACAAAGGTCCATCTAGTCAAGGCTATGGTTTTTCCAGTGGTCATATACGGATGTGAGAGTTGGACTGTGAAGAAGGCTGAGCACCGAAGAACTGATGCTTTTGAACTATGGTGTTGGAGAAGACTCTTGAGAGTCCCTTGGACTGCATGGAGATCCAACCAGTCCATTCTGAAGGAGATCAGTCCTGGGTGTTCATTGGAAGGACTGATGCTGAAGCTGAAACCACCTCATGCGAAGAGTTGACTCATTGGAAAAGACCTTGATGCTGGGAGGGATTGCGGGCAGGAGGAGGAGGGGACATAGGATGAGATGGCTGGATGGCATCACCAACTCGATGGACATGAGTTTGGGTAAACTCCAGGAGTTGGTGGTGGACAGAGAGGCCTGGCATGCTGCGATTCATGGGGTTGCAAAGAGTCGGACACGACTGAGCGACTGAACTGAACAGAACTGAGACACTTTTAAAATAATTCAATAAAAACTTTCATTTCATTTACAACATACCAGGTGAAATGATAATTATCTGCTCATCTGGATAACTTAAAAACCAGTATCTGATTTCAGGCAAATTATATCTCTAAGCGTCAATGTATAAAACAAGAATATCTGTGTACATAAGATTTTAAGGATAAAATACATAACGTATATGAACCACTTGGTAGTGCCTGGCATACAGTAAAATTTAATAAATGTTAACTAAATACTATTATGGCTTATTTTCAATTCTACTCAATAGGGAATAGTGATGATAGAGTTTAATAGGGGACCAGTGATGATCACAGTAGAGATTAAGAGTGCAGCTCTCTAAACTCCAATTTTGGCATTTTTTCATGATCTTAGGCAAGATCATCTATCTGCCTTTTCTATGTCTGTATTTTCTCTTCAATGTAAGAGGAAAAATGCATGAGAAGGGCAGTTGTGAGGATGAGACGAGTAATCAAGCATAAAACCCAACTTAATAAAGAATGTAATAATTATTGTTATGAATCAACCTATCATTTCTATAATTAATCACCTCCATTTTGAATTTCTGCCTTAATTAGCTCTTGTTTCAATCCTTCAATTTCTTTCTTCAATTTCGCATTTTCAACTCGAAGTTTCTTCTCTTCTCTCAAAGTTGCCTGCAAAACTGGGATCAAGAACCACCAGTTAAGACATAGCTGGGTTTTCTAAAAGGTTTCTTATGAATACTACTTGATAAAAGCATAGCCAGTATAATCAAAGCTAAAACCAAATGTTTCACCAGTTCCTTTGTATCAGTTTAATATTTATTAAACAACATGATATTTAAAAGAGAAAGGGAGAAAATCTTTGAAGTAAAAACAGAAGAGGTTTTGTTTATCAATCATTTTCCTAGCTTTTATAAAAATGCTATGACAGTATAAGAACCTTGTTCAGTGTTACTAACAGGTTAACTGAGAGACAAATATCAGATATATTAAACTTTTTTCAAAGTCGAAGATCTAATAATGATACCAAACAATAAAAAATTGTTCTCATTTCTTCCTTTTTAATCAGTATCTTGTAAAGGGACATGAAAACTCTTCAATTCCTAATGTCTCAAAAGTAGAGCTGGTCAAACATTAAACGAAATGATTTGCTCAACATAGTGTGTTAACGGTGAGCAATAGGGTACACAAAATATAAAAGACAAGGATTCTCAGTGGGGTTGGTACTGCTCTCTAGGTGGGACTTTGAAAATCTGTAAGGGAATTTTTGGGTGTCACTAATAATGGGAGTCAGTATTGGCATTTGGAGGGCAGAGGTCAGGGATTTCAGATGTTCTGCAATAGGTTAGATATTCCTGTGAAATGAAGAACTGTCTCATATCCTGCACGATTTTGCAGTGACATTGTACAGATGCACAGGTGAAATCCTGTTTATTATTTGAGCCTAGATTCTAGTTATTTTTTACATTTAAACATTTTTAAACATTTTCATTATACTCTGAATTTTCTAGGAATCAAGTACTATGCAAATCTGTACTTTGTTTTGTTCAAGAGTTCTACCTAAAGAAACATCATTCATCATTTTGAGTAAATCAAAAACATGACTCAAAGCTGATTTTGGTATCTGGGTTGCCAACACAAAGGCACACTATTACACCAATCTGTACTATGCCTGCTGCACTTTTGCTGATTCCATGTATGCAAATCACATAGCGTGTGATACTCTCATGTCAAGCAGTATAGTCCTGCCCTGTATTTACTTACATATACATATTTATTACTACTACTCTCCATAAATTACTTCCTTTTTAATTCTCTTCTATATTACATACATCTCTATAATCTCTTCATCTTTCTAATGGGAAGAAGCATTAAAAATTTTTTAAAATAGTAAGAAAAATCCTTTTTAAATTTTAAGAAAAACAGTAAGAAAAAGTATTTATAAAACATTATAAAAATAATTAAAACAGTATTTAAAAAGAAGAAAAATTTGATAAAGGGAAAAATTTTTAGATAGTAAATGTAGGATTCTTTAAGTCATTCAGTTTTATGTAGCAGAGAAGAGCATTTATTTAAATAAGTGATGGTAAAAGACTTTGGAATTTTCATAGTATTACCATTGGCTATTGAGAAATAAAATATACAAAAAATAACCTAAATTCTAGAAGCAGAAGATCTAATATTTTTGTGAATACATCATAGCAATTTTGAGGTAAACATAAGCACTGGAAAAACTGTAAAAATCATTTCAGAAAATACCCAAAAAGAGAGCAATATGAAAGTAAAGATTTTCTTTTATATGAAATTAAAGGAGATATTTGAGTTTCTATTTGATTTTACCCAGCTTTCTTCATTTTTAGTCTCTAATTCTATACCAACTTATTTTAAATATTAATTTTTATTAGTCTTGAATTAACACATTGTTTTCTCTAAATATTACATGTTAACCATACATCAATTCTAATTTATCTTAATCCCAGAATATTTCTTCACTCATAATTGCAATATTAAAGGAATACAGAAGTCATCATCAAGACTGTGAAGTAATATAATATTGTCTGTGGTAAACACATTTTATTTTTTGCCGTCACTGTATGAATTTATTTTAAGTATCTCCCTCAGATCAGAAAACTTAAATTTTCAAATTTTCTTACTTGCTTTCTCCTTAAGAAGAGCAACTTGCTGCTTAAGATATTCAATAATTTGATCTGCTTCTGCACCCTTCTGCTCCAATCTCTTCAGAACAGCATCACCAGTTGCCATTTTTGCCAACAAACGGCAGAAAATCCTAAGTGAAAAAATGAAAGTGAAACATTATACTGTAGAATGAGTAAGTTTATTGTATAGGACATCATGAACAAGCAGTCTGAAAGGAAAAACATTTTCTACTGCAAGAGAACCATATATTAGAAAAACAAATCAATTAAGCGGCAGAAATGTTAATAGATTAATTCCTCACTCTGACTGGAAAAGAAAATCATTTTCTCCCAAAAGCAGAAAATATATTTAATCATATTTCAGGTTGCCAAGTTTTCAAGAAATTTTAAATACTGCAGAATATTATGACATAAGACAGGAACACTAGGAGACAGACTAATAACAACCTTAACTACGAGATAACTGAGTACTATACCTGAGTTCCCAAGTAAAGACAGTTACTGAATTTCTTCTTTATATGTTTCTTTCATGTATTGGATATTTCTACTGTCTTATTTAATTATGTACAAACTTACATGTAAGGAAGAACATGTAAATTAGGAAAGACAATATTAAAGGAAAAAGATCAACAATTAGGAAAACATCAATTTAATCATATAGATACTGAGATACAATATTAGTGTATATATATTATATAGAGACAATTCTATAGAATTCTTTGTATACAGACATATATAGACACATATACAGAATTCTATACATATATAGACACACTGACATTATATATAGAATTCTATATATTATATAATTCTATATAATAGAATATACTCTAACATAATATATATTATATATACATACACTGACATGACATATATAGAATTCTGTATATCATATAATTCTATTTCTTTTGTGGAAGAAAATAGAATTTTAATTTTATAACTCATAGAAATTAGAAGACAGCCTATCAGTATGTAGATATTGCATATATAAGCAAAATTCTGGGATTAATTCATCATGTTCAAAATTTCAAACTTTTGAAGCCAAATTCATAAGGTTTATACTGCCAAATATTAAGACAGTCACATGACAAAAGACAGTCACATGACAAAAGTCACGATTGTTAATCATTAACAATACTAAGAATTGCTTTTTACCTAATTTAGCATCAGTTTACACTTCAAAGCATGACACAAACATTGCTGAAACAGCTCTAATTTTAAATAAATTATACACACTCAGAGGTGAAGTTTTTTATTAAAAAACTGGCTAACAGTGGACAAATAATATAAGATTGTTTTAAAATTTCAAATTATTAGGCAAAGAATACTGAGATGTTTACTTTTTTATAAAAAGAAAACCAACCCTCAAAAATCTTTATGCTAACAGTGACAATGTATGATATAGAAAAAGTTTTAAAAACCTTATAAAAATAAAGTTGTTAGTAATCAAGAAAATATAAATGGGGCAAAGGTGGTTAATCTGGAAAAGCCACAGTAAACTACTCCATGGACTACTACTTAACAGCTTAGAAAAATAGAGGAAAAAAAATGTACAAGAGTGAAAATGAAGATATAACTTAAATTCTGCCAATTTTTTTTTACCAAAAATGAATACACAATAATCCTGCTGCTGCTGCTGCTGCTGCTAAGTCGCTTCAGTCGTGTCCGACTCTGTGCGACCCCACAGACGGCAGCCCACCAGGCTCCCCCGTCCCTGGGATTCTCCAGGCAAGAACACTAGAGTGAGTTGCCATTGCCTTCTCCAATGCAGGAAAGTGAAAAGTGAAAGTGAAGTCGCTCAGTCATGTCCGACTCCTAGCGACCCCATGGACTGCAGCCCACCAGGCCCCTCTGTCCATGGGATTGTCCAGGCAAGAGTACTGGAGTGGGTTGCCATTGCCTTCTCCAATAACCCTGCTATTGCTCCTCAAATGTTAAAGCCAGAATTTTAGAGAAAAATACATGGACATATGATGAAAATTTAAAGTAAAAAAGTTATGTTTTTTGAACTTTTAGTATTCCGGTTACAGCATTCTTTTAGTTTGACGTCTATTTCAGTTTAACATAAGTAATGACCAAATATTACATATTTCAATAGGTGAAATACAGCTATCGCTAACGGAAACAATGATTTGATTGGCCTAAGTTGTTTGGCATAAGCTGTAACTTTTGCTTCCCTACCAATGCAATATTTGATGAGTGATACTAAAATAAATGTGAAATTAGTGATACACATTAGAAAAAACCCTAGTAAACTTCTCTTAACAGATATGAAATAAATAGATTTAAGTCTAAAACAGGTCTCATAAATTCAACAGTAGGTCCACAAAGTCATCTCACAAATACATCAAGTTGCTTACAAAACCAAATATGAAACATATGCTCTAACTTACAAAACAGCTTCAAAACTAAGACTAAAAATAATTCACAAAATACAGGTAATAAATCCTAGTCTACAAGCAAAAAAGATCTATAATTATACTGAAATAAATCTATTAACTACCTGGAAAACATAGTTATGAGTTAAGTAAAATATAACTTTTGTGATACATATTGAAGCACAGACTGTTTAGGAAGAGAGAATGCCATGTTTCAAAACACAGAAACACAAGTAAGTTAAACATATAAATACATGCACACATAAGAGCAAACAATGTGATAAAGGGAGATGACAGAATAATCCTCAAAATCTCTGTTATCTCATGGTAAGGGGTTAGGATATATAAAGTGAAAAGACTAGCCATTTCAGGGAACCAATATATTATTACCACAAACTGAAAACAGGAAAAAAATTACAGCTAGTTAAGACTAGTTAATAATTCATTTGGTAGAAAATGGTTTAAAAATCAGCTTTAAACATTTTTATAAGTAAACTTTATTTTATAAGTAAACTTTAAACATTTTTATAAGAAAATTTTTTCTCAATAAAATGTATGTATCTCTCACTCAAATACAAACAGGTAAAACACCATCCAACTTTTCTTATACTTTAAATACTCCAGGACACTAATATACTATCCATATAAAGATAACTAATATATTTAATTATGTTAATTTAGTTAATATATTTAATTGTAATATATTAATTTACTTAATATATTATAAAAATAAGTATAATTTATATCCTTAGCCATAAGTGTAAAAATACTTGCTTAAATTAAGGTCTAGTTTTAAATTGGTAAAAACCAGGACCTAGAAACATGAGCTACCTGAAACATTCAGTAAAAATGAATTTTCTAACTACTAAGTGGATAAACAGGAGAAATAAGAAAGAAAAAAGAAACAGTATTAGTAACAGACAGAAATGTTACTGGAAAACACTTATGTGAGCCATGAAATCTTAAAATACTGAGAATACAGAAGGATCCTATTCAACCATTCATATATAAACTGTGGATGAAGCCATCTCGGTTTTCTTCAGGTACTGGTTAAAGAAGCGACTGGCTACCCACTCCAGTATTCTTGCCTGGAGAATGGACAGAGGAGTCTGGTGGGCTACAGTCCATGGGGTTGCAAAGAGTCAAACACCACTAAGCAACTAACACGTCCACTTTCCGCTTTCATGTTTAGGGCAACAATGCTAGCTTAAGGTCATTGCTTTAAGTTCAGACAAATGTTTATCATTCAACGCAGTGCTCATTTCACTACTCTGTGCCGACTGCTGCATAAGGTTCAATTTTACATTGAGTATCCACTGGATTTCAAACTTTTAGGCCTGCTTAGCTTCCTCAGAGCTTTTAATATACTAATACATAGAGGATTTCTCAAGATGATAAAGTTAATAATAGGTAACTTCTGCAGAGCATTTATTGTGGGCTCGCTAAATGCTGTGCATAGATCAGCTACAAATATAGCAATTATCTACATTATGTATAGAAGAAAACTTGACTTAAAATTAATTTGGCTCAGGTCATGGGGCTAGTTAGTAAATGAGGATTAAAACTTAGGTCCGTCTGATTCTGGAGTTAGCTCTTTTAATGCCCAAGCTAAAATTTCAATAAAGGATATGATTATGAAGCACTTCCCAAAGTATTTAGCCATGGAATACTAACCAACGAAAAGCTATTAAAATTTACTTGAACAAGAATTTTCTACAACAGTTTGGGAATGCTGACTTACTCTGCACCAAAATTAAAAATAAAAAAGATTATGTTATTAAAACAGATATAACACTTAACTGCATGCACAGTAATTACAAATCTACAATATTTACAAAGAAAACAGTATACCCAGTATGTTAACTGTATTTGGATAGTAAGAGTCAAAGCTTTTTTCCCCTTTTTCCTCTACTAAATTTAAAAAAATAAACATTTTTATGATAAAAAGCTTTGAAAAGTATTAGCTAAGTTACTCTGCCCTTTCACATTGTTTTTTTCAACATAACCACCATATTTCATCAAACCTAAAATGCTGCTGTAAGATGCCACTAATCATAAAGCCAGGTGAAGCTGATTTTATGAAATACATGAATTTGGACTGTATCTTAATCATTAAAACACATAAAAGATTGTTTCTGAGATTCCTATCATTTCTTTTTTTAAGTTTTCTTTTTTTTTTTTTTTCATTTTTTTTTTAATTGAAATATAATTGATTCACAGTGTTCTTTAGTTTCAGGTATACACCAAAATGATTCAGTTACACATATTATTTTCAGATTCTTTCCCTTATAGGTTATTACAGAATACTGAGTAGAGTTCCCTGTGCTATACAGTAGGACTTTGTTGCTTTTCTGATTTATATATAGGAGTGTATCTATTAATCTAATATCTCTAATTTATCCCTCTCCCTCTTTCCTCTTTGGGAACCATAAGTTTGTTTTCTATGTCTTTGGGTCTGTCCGTTTTGTAAATAAGTTCATTTATATCATTTTTTAAGATTTCACATATGTGATATCATATGTATTTGTCTTTCTCTGACTTTGTTCACTTAGTATGATCATCTTTAGGTCTATCCATGTTGCTGCAAATGGCATTATTTCACTCCTTTTAATGTTGAGTAATATTTCATTGTATACATGTACCACATCTTCTTTATTCATGCTTTCATTTCTTGGCTATTGTAAACAGTATTGCAATGAATATTGGTTTCTTTTTTTTTTTTCAAGAATAAATTCTTAATATCATCAAATATCCAGTGATGTTTAAATTTCCAGTTGCCTTACACACCTCTTTTTTTTTTTTTTTCCTTGTTAATTTTCTGTTTAGTTGATCTATCCATAGGTGTGAGTGGGGTATTAAAGTCTCCCACTATTATTGTGTTATTGTTAATTTCTCCTTTCATACTTGTTAGCATTTGTCTTACATACTGCGGTGCTCCCATGTTGGGTGCATATATATTTATAATTGTTATATCTTCTTCTTGGATTGATCCTTTGATCATTATGTAGTGACCTTCTTTGTCTCTTTTCACAGCCTTTGTTTTAAAGTCTAATTTATCTGATACGAGTATTGTGACTCCTGCTTTCTTTTAGTCCCTATTTGCATGGAAAATCTTTTTCCAGCCCTTCACTTTCAGTCTGTATGTGTCCCCTGTTTTGAGGTGGGTCTCTTGTAGACAACATATGTAGGGGTCTTGTTTTTGTATCCATTCAGCCAGTCTTTGTCTTTTGGTTGGGGCATTCAACCCATTTACATTTAAGGTAATTACTGATAAGTATGATCCCGTTGCCATTTACTTTATTGTTTTGGGTTTGAGTTTATACACCGTTTTTGTGTTTCCTGTCTAGAGAATATCCTTTAGTATTTGTTGGAGAGCTGGTTTGATGGTGCAGAATTCTCTCAGCTTTTGCTTGTCTGAAAAGCTTTTGATTTCTCCTTCATACTTGAATGAGATCCTTGCTGAGTACAATAATCTGGGCTGTAGGTTATTTTCTTTCATCATTTTAAGTATGTCTTGCCATTCCCTCCTGGCTTGAAGAGTTTCTATTGAAAGTTTTCTTTTTAATGGACCATTAAAAAATTTTTTTTTAATTGAGTTTGTTACAATACTGCCAGTGTTTTATGGTTTTTTGTTTTTTTTTTTTGGCCACAAGGCATTTGGGATCATAGCTCTTTGACTAGGGATCAAACTCACAAACTCTGCATTGGAAAGTGAAGCCTTAATCACTGTACCATCAGGGAAGTCCCTGAGAGCCCTATCATTTCTAAACAGCTTCCCTTTACTTCAGCAATCTCTTCAGTAGTCTTCCCCAGTCTGATTTTAAATTGCCAGTATTTTAAAAATTAACAAATCTTCTACCCCAGTCTCTCAATGTTAGGAACCAAACAATCAAACAATTGCTTTGAAATGGCAGTTTTAACTGCAGATTTTCCTTTTTACTTCATAGTATAGCGAACACCTCAAAAATTTGGAAGTGATTCTCTATTTCTCAAAATATCTGATTTTGCTGTTTCAGAATTGCAATTAGCTAAAAATTTATATTCTTCTTAGACACTCTAAGCATTGCTTCTCATCAAATATAAGATGCCGTCAACTGTAAAACGGCTCTAGTAATTAAGGGAAAAAACCATAGCTGATTTAACTGATCTAATGCTCTCTTACATTTAGTCACATCCTGTGTTATGTACTGAAATACCTGCTTTGAATTTACTGCTTTTTGCTTTCAAGTATGTGATCAGGGAATGAATTCAAATTTCAGCTCTGCAACTCATTCATTAGCTGTGACTTTACTACTGAAGCAGCTGATTCACAATGTCGTGTTAGTTGCAGGTGCACAGCAAAGTAATTCAGATACATACATATACACACACACATAGTTTCTTATCCAGATTCTTTTCCCATATAGGTTGTTACAAAATACTGAGCATAGTTCCCTCTGCTATACAGTAGGCCCATGTTACTTAACCCGTTTTATATAAAGTAGAAGAAGGCAATGGCAACCCACTCCAGTACTCTTGCCTGGAGAATCCCATGGATGGAGGAGCCTGGTAGGCTACAGTCCATGGGGTCGCTAAGAGTCGGACTCGACTGAGCGACTTCCCTTTCACTTTTCACTTTCATGCACTGGAGAAGGCAATGGCAACCCACTCCAGTGTTCTTGCCTGGAGAATCCCAGGGACGGGGGAGCCTGGTGGGCTGCCGTCTATGGGGTCGCACAGAGTTGGACACGACTGAAGCGACTTAGCAGTAACAGCAGTGAGTGTAAGTTACTCCCAAATTCCTAATTTACACCGCCCTGCCCCATCCATCTTTCCCCTTTGGTAACTGTAAGTTTGCTTTCTACATCTGTAAGTCTGTTTCTGTTTGGCAAATAAGTTCATTTTTCAATTTTACATGTAAGTGATATTGTATGATATTTGTCATTATCTCTCTCTGACTTTACTTAGTACGATAATCTCTAGGTTCATCCATCGTGCTACACATGGCATTATTTCATTCTTTTTTATGGCTGAGTGGTATTTCATTGTGCATATGTGTGTGTGCACACACATGTGTTGTCTATACACACCATATCTTCTTTATCCACTCATCTCTTTGATGGACATTTAAGTTGCTTCCACATCTTGGCTATAGTAAATAATGCTTAGGTAAACACTGGGGTGCATGTATCTTTTCGAATTACAGTTTTCTTCAGCTATCTTCCCAGGACTGGGATTGCAAGATCATATGGTAGGTCTAATTTTAGTTTTTTAAAGAATCTCCATACTGTTCTTCATAGTGGCTGCACCAATTTACATTCCCACTAACAGAGCAGGAGGGTTTCCTTTCCTCCACACCCTCTACAGCATTGATAATTTGTAATTTTTTTGACGATGGCCATTCTGACTGATGTAAGGTGATAACTCACTATAGTTTTGATTTGCATTTCTCTAATAATTAGTGATGCTGAGCATTTTTCATGTGCCTTTTGGCCATCTGTATGTCTGCTTTGGAGAAATGTCTTTTAGATATTCTGCCCATTTTTTGATTGGGTTGCAAGGTGATCACCATAATAATCCAGTTAACATCCTTTACCATACATAGTTATAATTTTTTTTCTTATGATGAGAATCATCAAGATTCAGTCTATTTTCTAATATGCAAAACTATTATTAACCATAGTCACTATGGTATACATTACATCCCTGTGACAATCATTTTACAACTGGAAATCTGTATTTATTCTTGATTGTTTTTCTTTACTCACCAGAGCCTTCTTTCCCTTTACCAATGAGGACACAGGGGATGCTGCAGGGCCTAAGGGATGGCTATGAGAGTATGACTAAGAGAAGGCAGTCCATATATCTCAAACACTATGGCCATTAACACAGAAAAGCTTTTTGTCCAGTGACAAATACATAAAATTTTAAAAGGGATATGTCTTGGTTTCCCAAGACCCTCTACCAAACAAGGTCATTTTTTATCTGGTCAAATTTTTCCCAATAGGATTTAACCAAACCTTTATCTTACAGGTGCACTCACCACTGTTTTTTTTTGTTTCCTTTTTTCCATTTCTAATCCAAGAACACAGTTAATAATAGTAGCCACTATTTTAATGGGCCTGGCATATTACATACACTGTCATTTAATCTTTACAACCTTGTGACACAATATTTCCAGTTTATAGATAAACTCAAGAGAAATTATGTGACTTTTCTAACACCATTCAAATATTAAATAGTAAAGCCATGATTTTAAACTTGTGTTTGATACTCCTAACCTCACACTCGGAGAAGGCAATGGCACCCCACTCCAGTACTCTTGCCTGTAAAATCCCATGGACGGAGGAGCCTGGTGGGCTGCAGTCCATGGGGTCACTAGGAGTCGGACACGACTGAGCGACTTCACTTTTCACTTTCATGCATTGGAGAAGGAAATGGCAACCCACTCCAGTGTTCTTGCCTGGAGAATCCCAGGGACGGGGGAGCCTGGTGGGCTGCCATCTATGGGGTCGCAGAGTTGGACACGACTGAAGCGACTTAGCAGCAGCAACCTCACACTAGGAGTTATTTTAAAGTGTTCCCCAAACAAAATTAAAAAAGATTAACTCATCATCCATTAAAATTCTTGCATAACTAAATTATGAGGACTGAAAGTCTCACTGGCCATTTCTTACCACCCCTATTTAGGCCACCACAGTAACTTCCCAGAATTTGTTCGCAAGTCTCCTACCTGGTCTTTCACCCTATTCTCTCCAGTCTATTCTGGACAGCAGTCAGAGAGATTCTTTCAAAAAGGCAGTCAGGATATAACACTTCACTGTTAGTGAAGTGACCTAGATGCCCTTCAAGATCCTTCATGACCTGTTCCTGCTCTCTGATTCTTTCTCCAGCTCTAACTCCTTCACTCAACTCTGACCTACAGGCTTCCTTGCTGTTCAGGCCAGTTTCTGTCTGATGGCTTTTGCAGTGTTTGATCCCTCAGCCTGACTCCACTACCGCAAAATATGGTTGTTGTTCAGTCACTAAGTCCCGTCTGACTCTCTGTAACCCTATATGGACTGTAGCCCGTCAGGCTCCTCTATCCATGGGGATTTTCAGGCAAGAATACCGGAATAGTTTCCCATTTCTTTTTCCAAGTGATATTTCTGGACCAGGAATTGAATCTGTGTACCCTGCATTGGCAGATGGATTCTTTACCAGTGAACCACCAGGGAAGCCCCTCCCCAAATTACTCTTACAATTAACTCTGTTTCTGTCACCTCTACTTGACAGTGACCTTTTCAGTGAGGCCTTCAATGGCCACACTAAAATTTCAAGCCATATCCCCCTTCCCTGCTTTACTACTTTTCTTTTCAGCACTCGTTACGATCTAAGACACGATAATGTTTTAAACTTTGTTTAATATGTGCCTTCCTCAATAAAACATGAACTACGGGAGAAAGGAATTTTTATCTGTTTTACTCATTCCTTTTTACCAACGCCTAAAACGGTGCCTCGGAGAAGGCAATGGCACCCCAATCCAGTACTCTTGCCTGGAAAGTCCCATGGATGGAGGAGCCTGGTAGGCTGCAGTCCATGGGGTCGCTAAGAGTCAGACACGACTGGGCGACTTCACTTTCATTTTTCTCTTTCATGCATTGGAGAAGGAAATGGCAACCCACTCCAGTGTTCTTGCCTGGAGAATCCCAGGGACGGGGGAGCCTGGTGGGCTGCCGTCTATGGGGTCGCACAGAGTTGGACACGACTGAAGCGACTTAGCAGCAGCAGCAGCAGCAGCAAAACGGTGCCTGGAACATGGTGGACGTCGAATAACCACCTGCGCAAAGAGCGAATTCCTATCACTACACCCAGTGCTCTCTCACACGCACAAAAGTAATCATGTTTGTGCGTATACTTTTCCCAGTAACATCCTTTCCCTCGGCCCCGCGTCCCATTTTTCAAACTTGGCTCCTTCAAAAGGTCCCAAGCTCTTCCATATTTCCTCAGGCCTAGATCCGCGCTGCTGTGCGAGGGCTTCCCACTAGTACCCGCAGGCCAGGTCCTAGCTCCCGAAGGCCAGTAAGGGAAAGGGGACTCCTACGATCGTAATCCGTCCTCCCCGGGACCCTCTGCGCACAACACTCACATGTATCGGTCGACAGAGACACCTCAGCAGCCTCGGCCGGGAGCAGGTAAGGAGCGCCTGCGCCTCACAAAGACAGTGAGAAAGGACCCAAAAAGGTGTCCTCGCTAAACGCCCGAGCGGTCTACAGAGTCCACTCCAAATTCTCTGTCCCCCGCTCTCCTGTGCGCAGCCACACCACATCCTCTGTCGTCCATCCCCTCAGCCAATAACGCCAATCATCCTGCACCTCTTCCTCGGTCGCTACATTTTCTCGCCAGGTTGGGCAAGAGGCAAGATGCTAGATGCCGGGGTCTTTCTTTAGAATTCCGTCGCAGAAACTGTGATGTCAGAGGAAAGGGCCGAGCTGCGGGTAGCTGGGAGAGCTGGGAGCTGTCAGCGGAGAGCGCCGGGCTCGCGCTCCAGGCCGCATTCTGAGCTGGCAACCCCCGCTGATTTCGCTCGCGGGCAGAGGGCAGGCTTGGAGCTCCCGGAGCTCCAGGAGCAGCCTCTTTTGTAGAAGTACCTGCAGTGCGCGGCCTGGTGCCCTAAGCAATAGCGACAACACCAGCCACAGCGACAGCTCTGGGGCCCTGTGTAGCAGCTGCATCCCCTTGTCTTTGTCTGCCTGCGTCCCCAGACCCAGAGGCAGGTATTTGGGTTTCCCAGTTTTTAACGGATGGGTGAGACGGGAGATAGAGGCGGGTCAGATGCAGCGAATGGCCCCGCACTTCCCGCTGTGGTTAAAAGAGGTCACCGGTGCTGCTTTTGGCTACTGATCACAGTTTCCAATCCCCACCTACAGCCCTCCTCCCTACTCACCTGACTCCTTTGAGAACTGTAGGCATCTTTTTAAAAGGAACTGCTGCCTGGCTGTTCCAAAGGAAGGTTGAAAGAGGAGCTTAGAGAATGTGGATTCGACTCTCTCCACTAGTCAACGTAGATTCGAACTCTTGCTTTGGTTTGTTTCTTGTTTTCAAAGGCTTAGTCAGTTATCGAGATGTGACATTCATTTGTGAAGTGGAAGAATGTAAAAGAGTTGTCAGTGGTTGCTTTTCAAGGACTCTTGTCCCTGTTTTTGTTTGGGCTACAAAGACAACTGGGGAAAAGTATATAAAGTAAATGGACTAGTGTTACTAACCCATTAAAAATGTGTAAGCTGTTTTATTTATAATGAAATAAGCATCTTTTGCCCAATTTTTGACCTTTTTTGCCTATGATGCATTTCCGCTTCAAGTTCTTTGTGGGCAAATATTGTCGTGTTTGTTCACTGGTGAGGCAGAAGCTGGAAAAGCGCCTGACTTCAAATAGGAAATTCAGGATATTTGGTGAATGAATGAATGTTCAGATCCAGCTTCTTCTATTGTTTTTTGGTTTGTTTTTGTTTTTGTTTTTTTGTTTTTTCCTCTCTCTCTCTCAACTAATCTCTCATCTCAGGTGTTTTTTTTCTCCCCACTGACTTTCTTCCACTTACTAAGTGTGAGGAAATCTATGTGAGTGTATTTGTTGTAGGTGAACCTTTTTATGTATACCCAACTTAAGACGTAGTTGAAGCAGAACGTTGATGAAATGGTTTGTGCTAACTAATGTTTTATCGTTTTGAATTATTTGCGTTTTATTTGGTGATTTGATCTTTAGTTGTCTAAGTGATAGGTGTGTCTAATTGAAAACCAAAAAGCATAGTAATAATAAAATGCAGCAGCTCAGTGTCTTCCTTCCTGCCCTCAGTCCTGTTCCTTCAAACATAACCACATTTAATCTTTTCTAATTTTAGGTAATGTATGTTGAATAATATGTTAAACTGCTAATTCTTTTTTTTTTAATTGACTTCTTAAGATAGCCCACACCATCCACAACCTCTCTTCTACAAATTTTTGAGTGGTTATCACAATTTTTAGTTTTAATACTGGTTAGTTTCATAATTCTAAATAATATGTAAACTTTATTTTTTCACATCAACTTTTGAAAATACATATATTTGGCTCCTTATTTAGTAAAACAAGGAAAGTAGTGACTCTACCTTTAGATGGCAGAAACCACATCCACTCCTGCCTTTCAGTAGATGGACTTTTCCTTATACATTGACAATGTTATTAATAGTTACAGTGTATTTCTTAACTCCAATTGTTTTTTGCTTTGTTTATGTGTATAAAAACCAGTAAAATGTTACAATATTATGGTTTTGTAAATAAACTTCAGTGCATAGCTAAGAAATATGCCATTATACATTTTCTTCCAGGTGTTTAATTGCATAACCTATGTACCACACTAATGAGATTTGTAATATTAACGTCAAATGGGTTGTTCTTTCCTCTTCTGCAGTGACAAAAATTATGCCATAGTTAAGTGTGCTTAATTTTTTGGATTATATACTAATTATATAGTTTTTGACCCTCCTCACTTTCGCAGAGGACTTTGTACTTTCTTCGAGGGAAAAGATTCATGTGCTTTATTCACCAGGTCCTCTTATTCTTTGTATGAGAAACTCCCTGCCATTTCTCTGCTTGAAGACACTCCCCTTGGAGCCCCATTACTTTCTGTTTGATTTGAACAGATTACTTTCTGATCCTTTTGACAGCTTCTATACTGGATTATATTCATTGAAATCTTGAATAAGGTGCAATGTTACAGTATTGTACAAAGGTACAATAAGGTACAATGTCTTTTACTACTTGGTCTTCTGCTCTGTTTTGGTAGAATACATCTTTAAAAAATGTATTCATAAAAATATGTGGGTAGTGATTTTATTTTTTAATGTTTGCATAATGTAAATTATTATTTTACTATTATGATTGATACTTTGGCTGGGTATAGAAACTAAATTATGTTTCTTACAATTTTTCAAGGCGTCACCATCTTCTAACTTCCGTTGATGCTCCTGGGGACATGAGAATGAGTGTTGGATCTTGATGTTTTGATGCCTAAACTGTTTGTTTTCTCTCTGAAATGATTAACATTTTCAGTTATACTTCAAGCTTTGAAAATCTGTTATGACATGTTTTGTTCTAAGTTTGTTCTCCTTGCAATGAACTCATTCAGTGAAGCCTGAATAAATATCTCTGGCCTCTTTAATTTCCCTTCAACTGTGGGGAATTTTCTCCTAGTCTTTTATAATTTTTCCGTCTTTATTTTTCTCTGTTCTCTTTTGTTGAAATTCCTGTAAGGTGGTTGTTGAATTCTTGGTTTGATTCACTGTGTTTGTAATCTTTTATGTTTTTATCTGTTTGTGCATTTGCTTCATGTTCTGAGTAGTAGTCTCAACTTTATTTTCCAACACTTCTGTCTAGTTTGATAATCATATGTTTAATTTCCAAGCACTAATTTTTAAAATTATTTTTCTCATATTCCCTTAATTTTGTTTCATTGTTCTTTTTTAATGAGATAAGATTTACAAATATTAAAAAGCACTGATTTTAAGTGACCAGTTTAGTGAATTTTGATACATGTCAACAAACATGTAACAGTCACCACCCTAATCAAGATGTGAAACATTTGTACTACTCCAGAAAGTTCCTACCTTTCTCTTGCCAAGACTGTTCCCACAACCCTCCTCCCCACCCCAAGCACTACATTCTCATTCTTATGACTATAGTTTAAAACTGTAGTCCTGTAACATTTAAATGAAGCCATAGGATATGAACTCTTCTGTGTCTACTCCTTTCATCAACATAATATTTTTGAGATACATCCATATTTTGGCATGCTACGCTACGTTGCTTTAGTCGTGTCTGACTCTGTGCGACCCCATAGATGGCAGCCCACCAGGCTCCGCCGTCCCTGGAATTCTCCAGGCAAGAACACTGGAGTGGGTTGCCATTTCCTTCTCCAATGCCTGAAAGTGAAAAATGAAAGTGAAGTCCCTCAGTCGTGTCCGACTCTTTGAGACCCCGTGGACTGCAGCCCACCAGGCTCCTCTGTCCATGGGATTTTCAGGGCAAGAGTACTGGAGTGGGTTGCCATTGCCTTCTCCAGTATTTTGGCATATTTATTCCTTTTTTGTTGTTTTGAAATAGCATTTCATTGGATGAATATACTACAACTTGCTTAGCAGTTCACTTGTGTTATGTTTACCTTGCTTCCAGTTTGGGGCTGTTATGAATCAAATTACTGTGAACATTCTCATACAAGTATTTTTATGGACATTTTAGTTATTATTGGGTTAATACCCAATAGGAATGGAATTTGAGTCGTAAGGTGTACTATTAACTTTAGTGCAGTTTTTCAAAGTCCTCGTGTCATTTTAGCACTACCGTAAGCAGCAGAGATGCTGCTGCTGCTGCTGCTGCGCTAAGTCGCTTCAGTCGTGTCCGACTCTTAGCGACCCCATGAACTGCAGCCTACTAGACTCCTCCGTCCATGGGATTTTCCAGGCAAGAGTACTGGAGTGGGGTGCCATTGCCTTCTCAGCAGCAGAGAATCAGCTCCAATTCTGCATTTTTCTCAACACTTGGTATTGTCAGTCACTCCAATTTTAGCCATTCTGGTAGTTGTAAAATGGTATGTTGTGGTTTTAATTTGCATTTTCCTGCTGATTAATTACATTGAGAACTTTTCCATGTGTTTATTGTCTATTTGAATTCCTCTTTTGTGAAAAATACACATTTCAGATTTTTACCTATTTTGTGTTGACTTGTCTTTCTTTTTATTATTAAGTCATAGGCATTCTTTATATATTCTGAATGCTAATCTGTTACCAGGGAAGCCCTGTTATCATATATACAAACATACATGCATATATATATATATGTATGTATTTTATAAAAATGTCATATGTATATATATATAGATATGTCATAATAGCTTGGATTTGTACTTTGTCAAATGTGGCTTTTGATGTGCAATGTTTTTCATTTTGATGAAGCCCACTTTATAAAGTTCATCTTTTTAAAAAAATTCTCATTGTTTTGTTTTTAATCGGCTCAGATGAGATCTGTTTTCGTTTTAATTTCCATTTGTTTGCATTGGAGAAGGAAATGGCAACCCACTCCAGTGTTCTTGCCTGGAGAACCCCAGGGACGGGGCAGCCTGGTGGGCTGCCGTCTATGAGGTCGGACAGAGTTGGACATGACTGAAGTGACTTAGCAGCAGCAGGACAGAGAAACAATAGATTTTTTTAACTAAAGTATTTTTTTAAGATTTATTTATTTATGTTTGGTTGTGCTAGCTTTTCATTGCTGTGCTGGCTTTCTCTAGTTGCCGCGAGCGGGGCAACGCTTTGTTGTGGTGCTCAGGCTTCTTGCTGCAGTGGCTTCTCTTGTTGCAGATCGCAGGCTCTAGGACTCATGGGCTCAGTAGCTGTGGCCTGTGGGCTC
>NW_011494835.1:992057-1016710 GCF_000754665.1 Bison bison bison
AGACTCAGTAGCTGTGGCCTGTGAGCTCTAGAGCTGGGGCTTGGCAGTTGGCGGTGCATGTGCTCAGTTGCTCTGTGTCATGTGGGATCTTCCAGACCAGGAATTGAACCCATGTCCCCTGTGTTGGCAGGTGGATTCTTAACCCCTGGACCACCAGGGAGGCCCCTAACGTCCGTTTTTTTTATGGCTTTTCTTATCCTGCTTGAGAAATATTTGCCTATTCTAAGGTTGCAAAAATATCCTCTTTTTTTTTTTTTTCTTCTTGTGCAGAAGCATAATCCATATCAGACTTCTGTGGATGTAGCAGTAGGGATTGTTCCTAATCTTCTTCCCATGTGAACGTCTTTTTGTAGCACCATTTATTAAAAAGACTGTCATTTCCTATTCAATTCCTTGGCCTTTGTTGAAAATCAGTTCATTGTGTTTAAAAATGTTTTTCAATTTAAAATGAAAAAAGCTTTCATTTTTATGAAATGTATTGTATATAGCACATATACATAGATAGGTGGAGATATAGAATGTGAAATTATGGAGAATAATATGAACACCCTTAACCCATCAATTAAGAACTAGGATATTACTTAGTATTTTTGAAGTTTCTTATGGATTCTTCCCTAATCTCATTACTGCTTTTCCTACAATGGTGCAGTAGTCACCTTATCCTTGGATAGGAGGATAGATAACTTGCTAGTAATGGGGGTCTGGTGGCAAAGTTGAGTCTTCTGTTCTTCAGCCTTTCATATGCCCTATTTCTCATTTCAAATATTCTTCCGACTGCTGTTGTTCACCACTGTTCCCTCCTTCTCTGATTCTGAAGCCTCTGATCTGAAGAGGATGAGCACACCTCTTAACTATATCATAGATTGTAACCTCCTTCTCTCTGTTTCTTGTGACCATGCTCTTACCTATTCAGAATGCTTTTAGGAGTTTCTTGAAATCAGCTCACGGCCTCTTTCTGCCCTCTTCCTTGTTACGAGTTTACACCTTTTAAAGCAGTTCTTTTTAATGTTTTAATGAAGTTTCTAGACAGATATATGAAAAGCAGCCTATTGTCTTGATTTAGCCTTCCAGGTTTTATTGTGAAACCTGGAAGGGAAGAATGCAGTGCCTGACCAATCAATGTCTTTTTAGTGAGACACCTCGGTAAGAGAGAGATTTTTTGTTGGGAAAACTTTTTTATTGTGGTTGCCATTATGTGATAACTGATTTTAAATTAAGCTTCTTAATCTTCAGGCCACTTCATGATAAAATGCTGGACTCCATTTGTTTTGGAAACGATACTGCTAGACCCCTCAGGAACTTCAGGTAGAATATCTATTTCTAACCTGGAGGCAATAACATCTGTCAAGATCAGTGAGGGGAGTAAAACATCACTTGCAAGTGCCTGGCTTTAAAACAAAAGTCGATTAGTTATTTAAGTAACATTATAAGGCTGTTTGTTATCTAGTTTAATTCTTTTAATTTTTTTATTTTTAAAAATTTATTTATTTTTAATTGAAAGATAATTGCTTTGCAATATTGTGTTGGTTTCTGCTATCAACATGAATCAGTCATAGGTAGACATGTGTCCCCTTCCTCTTGAACCTCCCTCCCACCCCATCCCACCCCTTTAGATTGTTGAAGAGCCCCAGTTTGAGTTCCCTAAGTCATACAGCAAACTCCCATTGACTATCTATTTTGCATATGGTAATGCATATGTTTCCATGTTCTCTCTCCATTCATCCCACACCCTCTCCTTCCTCCCCACCCCACCAATATAAGTCTCTTCTCTCTGTCTGCATCTCCATTGCTGCCCTGAAAATCTGTTCATCAGTACCATATTTTTAGATTCCATATATATATATTAATACACATATTCATTAATAATGATATTTGCTTATCTCTTTCTGACTTACTTCACTCTGTATAATAGGCTCTAGGTTCATCCACTTCATTAGACCTGACTCAAATGTGTTCCTTTTTATGGCTGAATAATATTCCATTGTATATATGTACCACAGCTCTTTATCCATTCATTTGTCAGTGGACATCTAGGTTGCTTCCATGTCTTAACTATTATAAATCGTGCTGCATTGAACATTGGGGTACATGTGTCTTTTTCAGTTGTGGTTTCCTCAGGGCATATGCCTATTAGTGGGCTTGCTGGGTGATGTTAGTTTGATACTTAATACTGTTAATAGAGTCCTTGATTATTTAAAGTTCTGGTTGGTGTCCTTATTTCCTCTCCTGACTCCTTGCACTGTGAAAAAGAAAAGTGTTTGTAGTCTGTGGTACATTCAAACTTTGGGTAAAGAGAAGAGCCTTATTAATGTGAATGTACAATAACAAACTTCTTCTAAACTCTTAAAATTGTCAGGCATCCTTGCAGAGGGAGTGTTCTGTCTTTTCCTTTATATGCCATTGCAAATCTTTGATTTTGATTTAGAGCTACAATATAAATTCATGATTGGGTGGTTTTTCCTCTTTGATATTATCTTGAAATATTCTCACATTGATAATTTTGCTGTAAAATGTACAGATTGACATTTCCCTCCAAATTATATATGGTTAATCATATTTAAGGTGAGAAAACACTGGCTTAATGTTTAGCTGATCTATCAAAAAATTCTCTCCTTTTCTAGATTACCTGGGAAGATTTAGGACACCAAGAATGTTTCCCTTGAAGGATGCCGAAATGGGTGCCTTTACCTTCTTTGCCTCTGCTCTGCCCCATGATGTCTGTGGAAGCAATGGGCTTCCTCTCACACCAAATTCCATCAAGATTTTAGGGCGCTTTCAAATCCTCAAGACCATCACTCACCCCAGACTGTGCCAGTATGTGGATATTTCTAGGGGAAAGCACGGTGAGTTGTTGTTTTCTCATATTTTGTGTTCTCTACCCTGAAACCCTGATTAGGTTATAATATACACAGTGTATCATTTTGGATGTGAGAGCTGGACTATAAATAAAGCTGAGCACCAAAGAATTGATGCTTTTGAACTGTGGTGTTGGAGAAGACTCTTGAGAGTCCCTTGGACTGCAAGGAGATCCAACCAGTCCATTCTAAAGGAGATCAGTCCTGGGTGTTCATTGGAAGGACCGATGTTGAAGCTGAAACTCCAATACTTTGGCCACCTGATGCGAAGAGCTGACTCATTTGAAAAGACCCTGATGCTGGGAAAGATTGAGGGCAGGAGGAGAAGGGGACAACAGAGGATGAGATGGTTGGATGGCATTGCCAACTCAATGGACATTAGTTTGGGTGGACTCCAGGAGTTGGTGATGGACAGGGAGGCCTGGTGTGCTATGGTTCATGGGGTCACAAAGAGTCAGACATGACTGAGCGACTGAACTGAACTGAACTGATACACAGTAAGTGTTAATTGTTCAGTCCTGTCTGACTCTTTGCAGCCCAATGGACTGTAGCCTGCCAGCCTCCTCTGTCCATGGGATTCTCCAGGCAAGAATACTGGAGTGGGTTGCCATGCCCTTCTTCAGGGGATCTTCCCAACCCAGGGATCGAACCTGGGTCTCCTGCATTGCAGGCAGATTCTTACCATCTAAGCCACCAGGGAAGCCATAATAATAAATAGTAAACATATAAAGTAATCAGAGTGTGTATGTTTGCTTGCCATCACTTTTCGCTCCAGCCAAACTGAGTCATTTGAGTTTTCCTGACTGCATTTGAATGATTCATATTTCTCAGATCTGAGAATCAGGATTTTTTATATTCTTTTTCAGGGAAGCCCCTATCCTCAAGCATATTTCTTCATCTCTCCAAAAAGGAAATGAAAGACTAATGTTAGAAACTTTGTGTTCTGTCGCTTATCATGTCTGACTCGCTGTGACCCTGTGGGCGGTATCCCACCAGGTTCCTCTGTCCGTGGAATTTTTCAAGCAAGAAGACTGAAGTGGTTTGCCATTTCCTTCTTCAGGGGATCTTCCTGACCCAGGAATCAAACATGCATCTCTTGCATCTCCTGCATTGGCAGGTGGATTCATTACCACTGAGCCACCTGAGAAGCCCAACAGAAACTTTAGAATTGTCTATTAGAATGTATTTTATGATTGAAAGTAATAATTTGGGCTAAGTTTTTTTCCCATGAAAAGAGAGTCACTAATGTTTTTACCTCTTCCTAGCTGCATTAGTCTTTTTTTTTAGGATTTCATTTAGTAGAGTTGAATTCTATTGGTTAAAAAGTCAGTATTTCACCAGGAAGAATTTACTGCCTTTTTAGTAGTATAGTCGGGGCTTCCCAGGTAGCACTGGTGATAAAGAACTTGGCTGCCAGTGCAGAAGATGTAAGAGATGTAGGTTCAGTCCTCTGGGGGAGGGCTTGGCAACCTACACTGTTATTCTTGCCTGGAGAATCCCATGGACAGAGGAGGCTGGCAGGCTATGGTCCCTAGAGTCACAAAGAGTTGTATATGACTAGAGCAATTTAGCATGCACGCATGCAGTCATAAAGTCAGGTTCTTCTATAACTTGTATCTTTGCCCATTCTCCTTGCTAAAATATGACACTATAAACCGAGTGGCTTGTCTATTTCTCACAGTTCTGGTGGCTGAGAAATCCAAGATTAAAGCAATAGCAGATGCTATGTCTGGTGAGGTCCACTTCTTCATTAACAGTCATCTTCTCCCTGTAACCTCACTTGGTGGGAGGGGAAAGGGAGTTTTCTCAGGCTTCTTTTACAAAAGAAGAGCACTGATCCTGTTTGTGAGGGCCCTACCCTCATGGCTTCCTATGTGGGGCTAGTGCCTGTTAATGCAGAAGATATAAGAGACTCGAGTTCAATCCCTGGATTGGGAAGATCCCCTGGAGGAGGCCATGCCAACCCACTTCAGTACTTGCCTGGAGAATCCCCATGGACAGAGAAGCCTGGTGGGCCTACAGTCCATGGAGTTGCAAAGAATTGGACATGACTGAAGCGACTTAGCATGGACACCCTCATGATCTAATCGCCCCCCAGAGCCCCACTGCTGGACACCATCACACTGAGGATTAGGTGTCAGCATATGGATTTTGGAGGTGGGGCACAAATGTTCAATCCATAGCACCCCTGAAGGTGCTTATGGTGGCAATATTTTAATTATTTTTAAATTATTTTTGAAAGCTTAATTTCATGCTTAAAATTATTTTAAATGCATTTCAGTGAAATATATTTAATTTTTCTAACAAAATGAATTGTGAAAGATAACCCCATATACTTACTGATATTGTACTGTTTTTATTCCCTTAAAAATCTCGTTTTCAGATGTTTCAACCTAATATTACAGGTGCTGAAAAAAAATGCAAACTCTTATTCCCTTAGTTTTGCTGAAAAACAGGCTAAATGATACTTTCAAGTAGTCTAGGTTATGCCTCTTGAAAATAGTTTCTCTGAAAGTTTTATAGAATTTGAATGGAAAATGTTTTTTGTAATAAATGTTATTAATGGCTAACATTTATTGAGTGTTTATTACTTATTAGGCAGTATTCTAAATGCTTTACATGTTTTAGTTAACTTAATCCTTACAACATTACCATGAAGTAGGAACTCTTATTGTATTCACATTTTACAGATGAGGAAATTGAGGCACAGAGCAATTAAGTAGCAATTAAGGAACTTTTGGCAAGTTTGTTGTTTACAAACAAGCAAATTTAAAAAATCTTTTTGCTAAAGTATTTGTTTGCTGAAGAGCTTCAAGATAATAACTAAATTGTAGATATCATTTGGGGCTTTTATATAACCAAATAGTTGATAAAATATTGTCAACCCCTGAATGCCTTAAATACCACCCACCTCCATCCAATTACAAATTCTAAAGAATTTTGTCTTGTGGAATTGGCCTGGTTCCAAAAATCATTCCAGTATAGCTATATGGTAGATCATTATCATCTGTAATGAGTAACCAAAATTTGCTGTTGTAGATCTGAAAATTTAGACTATGCTTATCTTCCCAAATTCTTGGCACTTTACTCAGTTCTTGGGACTTTTTCATTTCTTTTTTTTTTTTTTTAAGATCTATTTATTTATTTTTGGCTGTGCTGGATCTTCACTGCTGCTCGGGCTTTTCTCTAGTTGCGGCAGTCGGGGGCTACTCTCTATTTGTGGTGCTCAGACTTCTCCTTGCTGTGGCTTCTCTTGTTGCAGAGCCTGGGCTCTAGGGCGCGCAGAGTTCAATAGTTTGAGCTCCCAGGCTTTAAAGCATAGGCTCCACTGTTGTGGTGCATGGGCTTAGTTTCTCCTTGGCATGTGGGATCTTCCTGGATCAGGGATGGAACCTGTGTCTCCTGCATTAGCAGGCCAATTCTTTGCCACTGAGCCACCAGGGAAACCCAGGACTTCTTTATTCTTGTATCCTGAAGTGCCCTTTTTTGTTTCCCACTGACTGGAAGCCTATTTGGAGCATCCCTTCAGATGACTGGGGTCTTGCCTCTGTCCAATTTTCCCTAGGCTTTTTGGGATAATTGACTCAGTAGTCCTAGAGTCAAGAGTCTTGAGCTCCTTTTTTTCATCCCTGTACCTAAGTGAGCCTCTGTAAATACTGAACTAGGAAAAACCTTATGACATAATCTCTCTGGGGAGCCCTACTGCTAACTGCGCAGGAAACTTCTTTTTAGTTATAAATGTCAGGTAGGAAGTAATCCTCTTGGACACTGTTAAACTCTGTTGATGTTGAACCTGGCTCAACAATGTGGGTAGTCTCCTTGGGCCCAATAACCATATTCCTGGTTACTGTGTTTCCCCTGATTGTCCTGCTCCTAGGTCTCCACAGCCCTCTCTTCCAGGGACACACAGATTATGGATGTGTATAAAATTCATATATTTTAAGTTTGACTGCCTGGAATGAAAATATCTGTTATTGTCAAAAGGTTAGGGAATTCGATTACTTTTTTTTTTTTTTTACTATTGGCAATGTTCATTGTCCTGAAAAGTCGTAAGCATAAGGAGTACCTAATGAAATTAGAGTAAGTGTTGTTGTGAAGGTCTGTTTGTTCCAAACATCCCAGTCATTTCAGTTACATTTAGTTTGAAAAGTCAACAATCTCCTAAGTGAACAATGCATATTTCTCAATGATGTAATCATCTTGGTTTGGACTGTACTTGTCTCCTCAAACAATCTTAATTTTGGTTCCTTTATTCTGTTCTTGTTACACAGATATTTCTCATCTTGTCATTGTTAGTCCCACACTCTCCCCATTTTACTTGGAGTAACGTGTAACATGTGGTTCATTTTAGTAACCTTATGTTTTCACATGTTAGGTTAGCTCAGAAGTCAAGCTTTCACTGTTTCCAACAGATCATTCAGAACTGATTCAAGAGGATATTAGTTTCTTGCTAACTCAGCAGGTTGATGTATTTAATCTCAAGAATAGTTTACATTCGAATTTCGAACTTGATTTATCAAAAGAGAAATTGAATAAAATATCTTTAAAAGAAAAAAGGTCAGTAAAGCATGAAAATACTTAAGTTAACAAACTTGAATCTTTTTCTTTTGAACTTGAAATCTCAGCAGTTTTAGAAGCATAGAAAGGATTATAAATGGTAATATATTCCAATTGATTTGGTATTGATTACCCAAAAATCTTTTTTTATCGCTAGAAAATCAAGAACAAAATTATTTTAATTAATAGATTTGAAATTTAGGTGGAGAATAGTTGAATTGTTAAGGGCCTATAAGATAATTCTGTATCTCTAGCTGCATATATATATATATTTCAACCTGAGTGTCTGTATCAGTTTAGAGTTCCATCAGAGAGGCAGAACTAGTAGGAGATAGATGGCTAGATAGCCTGACAGCTATAGATTAATTGGTTGGAGTTGGTTTATGTGATTGTGGGGGCTGGGTAAGCTAGCCTGAAATCCATAGGGCAGATCATCAACGACAAAGGCTAATTTTTATATAATAGCTAAAGTCATGGTCCCAAGAGTAGAGTTTCTTCTCCAGAGAAGACTGGATTCTGCTCTTGAGGAGTTAGTAACTCATTGAATCAGGACCACCAAGATTATCTAGGGTAATCGTCCTTACTCACATTAAACTAATTGTAGATTTTAATCAATTATTTAATGCCTTCACAGTAACACCTAGGCTAGCGTTTGAATAACTGAAGACTATATAGCCTAGCCTGTTGACTCATAAAACTGACCATCACAGTGACCTAGTAACAATACTGTTTCTTAAGCACAGAATTACCCTTTATCAGTTTGACTGTGTAAATATTTATTTAGGTATTTTATTTAAAAGGTGATGAGCTAGTCTCAGTTTTTACCGTGAATAAAGAAAGAATTGTGAAGGTGAAGTCGCTCAGTCGTGTCTGACTCTTTGCGACCCCGTAGACTATAGCCTACCAGGCTTCTCCGTCCATGGGATTCTCCAGGCAAGAATACTGGAGTGGGTTACCATTTCCTTCTCCAGGGGATCTTCCCGACCCAGGGATCAAACCCGGGTCTCTTGCATTGGAGGCAGACGCTTTAACCTCTGAGCCATCAGGGAAGCCCAAAGAAAGAATGATGCGTAACTGTATTCTAATAAACTTTCATATTATCTTAACACATTCACAATTTACCTCTTTCTCTAAGTTAAAAGTTTTTTAAAATCTTTCATTTAGTCCCTCTTTTTACTCAACTACTTTATTATCTGTTTTGCTTAATATTGTGCTCTCTTCCATTTCTTAGCATTGGCTTAAAACTTACAGTTCAAGCTGTATGTACACTACAGAGATACTTGGCACTCATCAAATATTTCATATAGGAAAGATTATTTCATGGTTCTTGTATGTTCCACTCTTTAAAGTTCATCTTGGTGTCACATTTGTTTTTTATAAATAATGCCACTATATTGCTGACATATTTGGCGTGTTATGATTCTCAGATATCTTTGTCATATTTTATTCTGTGAAACTATATTGTTTTATAACAAGCAGAAGTTATTTTTGAACAGTTGTTTAGAGATTCAGGATGAAGTCTCTCTAATGATTTTTTGGAGAAAAACCTGGTTCATATTGGAAACATTGTCTTGGTATATATTCCATTACCTCTGGGAGAATCTTTGATATTCTGCCAGGCTTATGGGTCTGCTATATTAAAGTAATATTTACTTTAAAGTTCCTTAGGATCCTGAAGCTTTGGCAAACTCTAGTTTATGGAGCTTTGAAGGAGTTTCCTGAAGAAACTTGATAATTTTTTTTTCTAAATCATTGTAAACCTGACAAATTTTATATTAATGCCAAACACTTTAGATATGGAGACTTGTGAATATTAATTTAAAATTATTAATTAATGGAGTATGCACATTTTAGCATATTCTGATGGTCTTTTATATTAAAATCAGTGCTATTGTGGTATTATTACACCTAGTTTACAGAGCAGGCATATACTTTTCTACACAGGACAGATTTCTATTTAGAAAATGACAGTCATTATATGAGACTTATTCATTTCTAATGGCCACATTGAGCCTTTGCTCAAGTTAACTAATTTAATAGGTATTTTTAAATTAGATGTATATGTTTGAGATATCATGTTAGACACTGGTGATGCATTTTGAACAAGATCAAAATCTTTCCTGCCATCAGGAAATGCATCTAGTATCTAGTAAAGAACAAAGATATTAGATAAAAATGTATACAAATCCTTAGGATTTCAAATAAGTGCTACAAAAGAAAAGTACACTGTGAAATAGATTATATTATAGAAGGAGCAAATTGATTTGGGGGACCAGGAAAGTATTTCTGGAGGAAATCACATTTAACTGTATAGTAATAATAATAGCTAACACTTAGTGATTCTTACATGCCAGGTCCTTATTTTATATTAACTCATTTCAACCTCACAACAGCTCTATGGGTTAGGTCCTTATTTTTCCCCCATTTTGCAGAAGAGGAAACCTTGGCATAGAGAGGTTAGCAAACTAATGAGTATTAAACCTAAAATTTGAGCCCAAACCAAATAGTCTGTGCTCTTAATCGCTGTGTTTCATGATAGGAGTTCACTGGGAGAAAAACAGGGAAGATCATGTTAGGCAATGGGAATCCATGTAATAGTACTTTAAGGTAGGAAAGGTGAAGGAAGACCAGTTACCCAGTGTAACTGGAAGTTGGTGAGCAATACACAAAATAACAAAAAACAAGGCTAGACAGGGAGTTACATATTCACTTTTATTAATTATTATTTTAGCACTTATATTTTAGTATGAAAATATGTTGGGGGGCAGTAACGATTAATCAGAGATGACTGGTTAAGAGATTGTTGTAGTAATCTAGTAAGAAATGATGTTGGCTTGGACCCAGATTGTGGCAAATGAAGCAAACTGCAGATTCTGTAGACATTTGAGAGATAGAAATAGCAGTGCCTTTTCTTTGGATTTGAGAAATGGAGATTACTCCTAACTTTGTAGCCTGAGCAGCTAGCAGGATAATGGTACCATTTACTGGTACTAAAGGGAAAGGCTTAAGGAGCAAACTATAAATTCAGTTTGAGTTCTGTTGAGTTTGAGGTGACTTTTATATTAAAGTGAGAAATTGGCTATGGAGTTTAAAAGAGAACTCTGGGCTTGATGTAAAATTTAGGAGTTTTTCAGCCTTGGGAGTAAATAAGGAGAAAACCCAGTTGAAGACCCAGAATCAAAGATGGAGGAACTAGAAGTATTTAAACTTGGGTAGAAGAGTTACCAGTCTACCAAGGAGACTAAGGAAGGTAGCCAGTGAGGTGTAAGGAAAACTGACAGAAATGCTGCTTCCCGTTTTGGTTTTCTGACAGTATTGTTTGCTTTTTTCCTTCTAGATCTTCATAGTTGTGCTAAATCACTTGGAATTCAATTTTGCATGCTTTTTTCTGTATTGAATTGAAGAACTAGACCTTTTTATCTCACAGCTTTCTTTCCTATTAATTTTTTTTTTTCTCTTCATTTCATGGTCTTTCAAATTTAATTTTCTTTAGGTTCCTGTTCAGATCACCTGGAGCTCTTTTTTTTTTTCTCCCTGAAAGTGATGGTAGTCATTTGTAGTAGTTTAAATTTTGTGTTTCAGGTCATTCTATATAATGCCACAACCTCAGTTTGAGCTTCCAAGAAGTGACCCATACAATACCCTGCCCTCACACTTCACTTGGTTGCCTGTACACCATTGTCTGTCATCTCTGCTCTCAGCAGGCCAGATCTGACCTTACCTTGAACCAGTGCTTACTGAGAGTTTTTCCTTTTACTGGATCGCCTCCTCTGAAGTTTTTCCTGTCTTCTGCTTTCATTTTTCTACCTTTGCCACCAAACCTCTATGTAGTCATCACTATTTCCGGTCCCGTTTTACTTTACTTCTTTTTCTTGTCTGAGTTTGCCATCTGAGAAGGAAATGGCAACCCACTCCAATATTCTTGCCTGGAAAATCCCATGGACAGAGGAGCCTGGTGGGCTACAATCCACAGGATCACAAAGAGCTGGACGTGACTTAGCGACCAAACCACCACCACCACCACCATTTTGTGTTTACTTTCTTCCTTATCTTAGAACTCATTCTGCATACATATACATAAAACCCCAATTTCCTTTAAAAACTTACTCTCCCCTGAAATGACCTTATCAAATCCCCAGCCACTTGTGAGCCCAATTGCACCTTTCTCTGGTTCCTCTCACGTTGTTTCATCTAGAAAGAAAGAGTTTGTTGATCTGCTACTGTGTCAGACAATGTGTCAATCGATAATTAACTAATGATTACATTAAACATATATGGACTGACCTTCAAAACGGTGCTGACTTATTCTTAGACAGTTGATCTGTTGGAAAATAAAAATTCCATCATACTATATATTGTGCTCACGAAAATTTTATATTATTACTAATCTCAGCAGGCTCCATGATGTTACAAACAATCACAAGTTGATTTTCACTTCCTTCTCCATAATCATGATTCAGAACATTTCTACTTTTCTCCAGTTTCTGAATTCAGTTTCAGAGACCTTATGTTTGAGCCAGACTGTCAAGACAGTTTGTCCCTAGATCCCAGTTTCCCCTTCACTTCAAAATTTCTTTATATCTTCATCCAAGCTTTTCCTTCTGCTAGCCTGTGTCAGAAGAAGGATTACTTCTTTTTGCCAAAGGTAAACCTTTCCAGCTGTTTTTCCTAATGCACAGGGGAGAAATCATAGAGAAAAACACAAAATGAAGATTGTTATTTGATGTATTGTTTTCTAACACATTTACCTTGTTATTCTAGATATCTGATTTTTATGAAGTTAATACAGACTTTGAAAAGCTCTTTTCAAATATCATTTGTACTATATGTTAATATCTTTAGTGGAGTATATTATTGTGTTACTAAAACATTGTATTAATCAAATATAACGTGCCTTTGTTTTTTTTTCTTTTTTCTTCGCTCAGAGAGATTGGTGGTGGTAGCTGAACACTGTGAACGGAGTCTAGAAGACTTGCTCCGTGAAGGGAAACCCGTGAGGTACTGTGTGTAATAGCAGGACAGTTAAATGCAAAGCAGAAACTGGCAAACAAAAAGGCATTGTACCTAGAAACTGCAGGGTCTTAGTTCCTTCTGTTATTTGTTTAATGATAAAATCCGGTTGTAAATTCTCATTTTAGGAAAATTAATTCACAGGCCTCATAGAAATTCAGCATTGACATTATCCAGTGTTCAGCTTTTGTAGGCATTCTGCAAAGTACTTGACAAAAAGTTACCAAAGAGGATATATGTGAAAACTTGAAATCTTTTTAGTATTAAGCTTTTCTGTAACATAGCTGAAGTTAAGAGAATTTTCCAGAGACAAGTACATGGTAACTTCTCACAGGGGACTGGTATTCCTAGGAACATGGTAAAGTGTATAAACTAAGGCCATGTTGAAGAATAGAGAGAAATACTCATCATGGCTCGGGTGGAATCTAATCATACAGTTTAAATTCAGCTATTTCAATGACATATGAAATTTGCTTTCTATCTCAGGCATTTTTGGAAAGAAAAATGTGTGATCTAAACTTTATTGTAAATGTACTATTAAATGAGCTTCTTCACTGATTTTCTGAAATTATCTTAAAATTATGAAAAATATTTTTAATGAATAAAAGTGTACTAAAGCAATGAAGATTGCTTGCCTTGAGCTTTTATATGATTGTAATTATCCATCCTACATTGAACTGCTGCTGCTGCTAAGTCACTTCAGTCGTGTCTGACTCTGTGCGACCCCGTAGATGGCAGCCCACCAGGCTCCCCCGTCCCTGAGATTTTCCAGGCAAGAACACTGAAGTGGGTTGCCATTTCCTTCTCCAACGCATGAAAGTGAAAAGTGAAAGTGAAGTCGCTCAGTCGTGTCTGACTCTTAGCGATCCCATGGACTGCAGCCCACCAGGCTCCTCCATCCCTACATTGAACAAATATTCCTATTCTTGGTGTCAATACTTTTTAATCATTGCTATATTATAGATAATGATACATCTTTTTCAAGGGTGGAAAAATTTGTGTCTTAATAAATGGTAGTAATTTAATAGCAGCAAAAGAAGTAAGTTAGATAAAAGTATTTTCATTGCTACTTTAAATGGTTTGGTTTAAGTGGTATCTGGAATGCAAGATGCAGATATCAAATCCACTATTGCCTTGCTTGCTTTTTAGAAAAGTCTAATGTGACCATAGTAATAAAAGTGGCTTTTCTGTATTAAACATAACTTAGTAAATATGTTTTTATAAATATAATTTTTGCATGTCACAAATCTTTGATTATATGTGTTTAAGAGCATATTGCTCTTTGCTCACCAATTTAAATTTATACTTTAATTTATAGGCCACCTATTCTAAAAAAAGAAAAGAAAAATCTTCATGAAAGTTCAGTTCAGTCATTTCCGACTCTTTGTGACCCCATGGACTGCAGCACGCCAGGCCTCCCTGTCCATCGCCAGCTCCCAGAGTTTACTCAAACTCATGTCTGTTGAGTCAGTGATGCCATCCAACCATCTCATCCTCTGTCGTCCCCTTCTCCTCCCCACTTCAATCTTTCCCAGCATTAGGGTCTTTTCAAATGAATCAGTTCTTCGCATCAGGTGGCCAAGGTATTGGAGTTTCATCTTCAACATCAGTCCTTCCAATGAGTATTCAGGACTGATTTCCTTTAGGATGGACTGGTTGGATCTCCTTGCAGTCCAAGGGACTCTCAGGAGTCTTCTCCAACACCACAGTTCAAAAGCATCAATTCTTCTGCGCTCAGCTTTCTTTATAGTCCAGCTCTCATGTATGGAGTCCAACTCAATACCTGACTACTGGAAAAACCATAGCTTTGACTAGATGGACCTTTGCTGGCAAAGTAATGTCTCTGCTTTTGAATATGCTATCTAGGTTGGTCATAACTTTTCTTCCAAGGAGCAAGCATTTTTTAATTTCATGGCTGCAGTCATCATCTGCAGTGATTTTGGAGCCCCCCAAAATAGTCTGTCACTGTTTCCAGTTTCCTCTTCTATTTGCCATGAAGTGATGGGACCGAATGCTGTGATCTTAGTTTTCTGAATGTTGAGTTTTAAGCCAACTTTTTCACTGTCCTCTTTCACTTTCATTAAGAGGCTCTCTAGTTCTTCTTCCCTTTCTGCCATAAGGGTGGTGTCATCTGCATATCTGAGATTATTGATATTTCTCCCGGCAGTCTTGATTCCAGCTTGTGCTTCTTCCAGCCCAGCGTTTCTCATGATGTACTCTGTGCTGCTAAGTCACTTCAGTCGTGTCCAACTCTGTGCAACCCCATAGACGGCAGCCTACCAGGCTCTCCCATCCCTGGGATTCTCCAGGCAAGAACACTGGAGTGGGTTGCCATTTCCTTCTCCAATGCATGAAAGTGAAAAGTGAAAGTGAAGTCACTAAGTCGTGTCTGACTCTTAGCGACCCCATGGACTGCAGCCCACCAGGCTCCTCCGTCCATGGGATTTTCAAGGCAAGAGTACTGGAGTGGGTTGCCATTGCCTTCTCCGTCTCATACACATTACTCTGTATATAAGTTAAATAAGCAGGGTGACAATATACAGCCTTGACATACTCCTTTTCCTATTTGGAACCAATCTGTTGTTCCATGTCCAGTTCTAACTGTTGCTTCTCGACCTGTATACACATTTCTCAAGAGGCAGGTCAGGTGGTCTGGTATTCCCATCTCTTGAAGAAGTTTCCACAGTTTGTGGTGATCTACACAGTCAAAGGCTTTGGCATAGTCAATAAAGCAGAAATAGATGTTTTTCTGGAAGTCTCTTGCTATTTCTGTGATCCAGTGGATGTTGGCAATTTGATCTCTGATTCCTCTTCCTTTTCTAAATCCAGCTTTAACATCTGGAAGTTCACGGTTCATGTATTGTTGAAGCCTAGCTTGGAGAATTTTAAGCATTATTTTGCTAGCGTGTGAGATGAGTACAATTGTGCAGTGGTTTGAGCATTCTTTGGCATTGCCTTTCTTTGGGATTGGAATAAAAACTGACCTTTTCCAGTCCTGTGGCCACTGCATCTGTGTGGCACTGGAATGAGTGGCAGTGAGGAGATACCCCACGTCCAAGGTCAGGAGCGGCAGCTGCTCTTAGCTGGAGTGGGTGTGAGGAGATACCCCATGTCCAAGGTCAGATAAAACCCAGTAAGACACTAGGAGCTGGAGCAGCTGTGAGGAGATACCCCAGGCCCAAGGGCAAAGGAGAATCCCCAGCAAGATGGTAGGAGGGGTGAATTTGTGTTTAGAATCAAACCCTATTCCCACCAGAGACGCTCAGAGGGCTCAAACAAACCTTGTGCACACCAGGACCCAGAGACCCCACAGAGACTGAGACTCCTAGGTAGAGGAGCCCCTTAAATTTGTGCCCAAGAGGTATCTCATTTGCTTCCTTGTAGTCCCGCCCTGCCTTGGTATTCAATCAAGAAAATGCATGTCCAACAAAATATTTGCACAAGAATGCTTCCAGAAACCTAGTAGCCCCAAATTGGGAAGAATTCAAATGTCCATCAATGGGAGGATAGGTAAGCAGATCGCAGTATGTTAATCAACAATAAAGTGGAATCAACTACTGATATACATAACATGATGAACCTTAGAAACATTATGGTGAGCAAAAGAAAGCAGATACGAAAGTCATATTCTTCTAATTACATGAAGTTTTAAAACAATTAAAACTCACCTACAATGGTAGATATGAAAACAGTGCTTGACCCTGGTTGGGCAGTGGGAATACAGGAACTGATTCCAAGTGGCCTTGAGGGAACTTGCTGGGGAATCGACATTTTTACATCTTGATTGGGGTATTACTTATATAGTACATATACTTGCAAAAGTTGTCAAAATTCACTGACATGTATGCCTTAAGAACATGCATTTCACCTATGTAAATTATACCTCAAAAACTTTTAAGAGCCTGTTGAGATATTTACTTGGCTTGGATTGTGAGTCTCTCATATAGCAACAATATTTGTTGTTAATGAAGATGCTTCATCCAGTGACATACTTTTGTATTTTTTTGTTTCTATAAGAAGAATTAGTATGAATTAGTTATTGTTGAGTAACAAACTACTTCAGCACTTAGCAGCTTAAAACAATAATAAGCATTTATCAATTTATATAATTTCCCTGGGTCAGGAATTCAGGAATGTTCAGCTGAGTGGATTTTTAGCTCAGGATCTCATGTCTGTGCAGTCAGTGTATCAGCTGGGGCTGTAGTCATCTGAAACCTCCATTAGGGATTCGAGATCTGTTTCTAAGTTAGCTCACTCATTTGGTGCTGGTTGTTGACAGGAGGTTTAATTTCCTCCCTGTCTTGAGGGCCTTTCTGCAGACCTCTTGGCTGAATTCTTGCAGTATGGTGGTTGGCCTTTCCTAGAGTGAGTGAGTGAGCGGTCTAAGAGATGAGAGGAAACAAAGTGGAACCTGCAATGCCTTTTATGACTTCGCCTCAGGAGCGAGGTCTTATTGGATAGAAAGGTCGGCCATTAACTCTATTCATTTGGGAGTAGACAACACAAGAATGTGAATCCCAGGAATCCAGGGGCATTGGGGGTCATCTTAGAGGCCAGCTATCACAGAAGTCTTGAAGATCATACAAGTATTAAAAAATCTGGGGGCGGGGAATGGGAATGAAATACTAAATCAACATTAACACTAACTGAAAAATAAAGTTCCCAAAATTATTCAGTACTCATTTAGGGCACTTGGGATGGAAGAAAGGAAGACGTTTACACCAGGAAGAGGGGATAAACAATTAAGGGCATGTCCAGAAGTACCAGAGGACATAGCTCTGCTACAACTGGAATTGCTTTACATCATCTAAATTGATGTTACCCAAGGTCTTATGCTCCCAGCCATTGCTGGGGACTCTTTAAACCACAAGCAGAGTAGTTCTCTGTCATCAGGATGGTAGTAACTGTAGGATGTTCCTTCTGATCTCCACGTTTCCTCTCTGCCCATATACTGATGCATCCTTCTTGGACTTACTAAAAGAACTGAAGGAGAGAGAAGCTGGTGACTCAGAAGACAAATTTCCGTTTTCATCATTTTATCTCAACTCTGTCCTTTTACTTTATTTACATTTGTATTGTATAAGGACACAATTGCCATTGTTTTACCAATAAGATTAAAATCCATTAGCTCATGAAAAGTTTTACTTTTCTGTTCCTGTCATTGTTTATCCTTGTTTTAGAGATATAATAAATCTCATAGTGTTAAACACCATTAGTCTCAACAGTGTACAGGTATAAAGAGGCCACCTTTCTTTAATGCCTTTGTATATGTCTTCATGAGGATGAAATGTTATAGGTGGATGCATATTCTTTGAGTAGTTAGTGGAATATCAATAGGATTAAATGCAAATTTCATATTGTCTTTCATGCCATTTACATAGTCTTTCTCATTTATTTAAAAGAGTCCTTGATAGTCTTACAGGTCTTTGTAATTTCTTCAAGTAAGATATGTTTAAACATTTATGTAAAGTACTTTTTAAAATCATTTTGGCACTAGATTAAAATTCAGTATTTCCCTTGCTTGTTTTGGAATATAACATTCAGCACTTGCCACCTTTGAGTAAAAATGCTTCTGTCGGGTTCAGTTCCAAGTTGTTATCTGATCTATCCATCTAAATTATCTTTGTTGTAAACTATTTGACTTTCCACATATTTGCATTAATTTTGTCTCCAGTAACAGAGCTGTTTCATGTGCAGAGTTGATGTGCTACAGTTTTAATTAATTCTATAACTTGTTTGTGGAAAGTAAGAAGATGTTCTTATGGCTTATAAATCAGTTCTTTCCCTTAACTGCCAAAAGTAAGCATCCTGCACCTGTAAGAAAGGCTGATGAAAAGTAAACAGGAAATCTATTTAGATGGGTTTGCTATTTGAGACGCATGATTTTTACTTGTCCATCTGTCTCTGTTGCAAAACTGTAAGTGTCCACTTGTCTGGTAGCTCAGTTCAGTTCAGTCGGTCAGTCGTGTCTGACTCTTTGCGACCCCATGAATCGCAGCACACCAGGCCTCCCTGTCCATCACCAACCCCCGGAGTTCACTCAGACTCACGTCCATCGAGTCAGTGATGCCATCCAGCCATCTCATCCTCTGCCGTCCCCTTCTCCTCCTGCCCCCAATCCCTGCCAGCATCAGGGTCTTTTCCAATGAGTCAGTTCTTCGCATGAGGTGGCCAAAGTATTGGAGTTTCAGCTTCAGCATCAGTCCTTCCAATGAACACCCAGGACTGATCTCCTTTAGGATGGACTGGTTGGATCTCCTTGTAGACCAAGCTATTTGCAGTTAATTATCCAAACTTAAGCATCATTTAAGGCATCGATCTTACTGGATTTATATTTTAAAGAAAATTTTGCATCTTCTGTAAAATCATTGGTTCAAGGAATAGACTAATGAAAACTAGAAACTTAAGTAAGTAAGAGTCTGGTGTCAATTTACTCACTAATTTTTTTCACAATAAATTTAGTATCTTTAAAGCAATATGTGTACTAAAACATTATGATAGTAATTTGTACCACAACTGTATTGTAATTTAAGACTATCTGGAGTTTTCAGATCTCACTAGAAAATTGTGTTCTTTTTATAATTTTAATAGCCATAAAATGCTTTCAAGAATTCATGTTATCCAAACCAAAGATAATAATTTTGTACTATGACCTGGAACTAATTAATGAGTCAGTCTTTTATGAATTAATGTTATTTGTGGGGTTAGTTTGCTAACTTGGCTTGAAAGAGGAAACTCACCATTTTCTTTAGAATCTATTCAAGCTTGAATCTAAAGAATTAATTTTTAGAGTTTGCTGCTCTCTTTTCAGTGGTTTTTATATGTTACTTGTGCCAGAGTTCTCTCTCGCCAGTATTCTCTCCAGTTTCAGTTAAATGATCAAAATTATTTTCTGGAAACATAGAAGCATGGAATTCAATTAAACTCCTATAACCAGTACATTTCAAGGAAAAAAAAAAAATAGTGTTTGAAAGATTTGTTTGAAGTCATCTCATATTTGGTGCCTGTGAATCTATTTAATTGCTACCCTAAAGCCAGATTCAAGATACCGAAAAGTGGAAAATCTTAAACTGTATCTCATTTCTAAAATATTTTCCAGAGAATATTTAAAAAGAGATAACACCTTTGTCACTCCCATTAAAGTAAGCATGAGGAAAATGGCTTGCCTTTTAAGTCTAGGTGTTATTTGGAAAGTATTTCCCGATAGAGCATGTACTTTTTCTTAATCTATAAAAGTGCCAGCAAGTAGAGTTCATAGACAGATATTCAGCAGAGTTTTGGCACTGGAGGTAAAGTTCCTGCATTGTCCTCAAATTTTCAAGTGAAGGCAGGGTGAGTAGTGCAGGCATATTTCTTTAATAAAAGGTAGTTTGTCATATGTTTTTAGGGTTATGGTTTTGAAAATTTACCAGAGAAACATCAGCATTGCAGAGGTTATATGTGAAACTTTGATGGGAAGCAGGCTGTGTCTGCAGTTGTTCACTAGCTTGATGGAAAACATGATCTGACTTACTCAATGAGTAAGTTTTATTTGCCCCTATTAAAAGACTGCTCACTCACTGATTTAGATATTCCAAAGGTTTTTTGAACACATTCTAGAGTATGTTCCACAGATGGATAATGAGCCACAGGTCACTGTCATCAGAAATAGGTAGTAGATACTCTTATTTTAGAATATAACCTGAGAGTAGAAATTAAGACTTTTGTACACATTTTTTGCCTTCAAGGGCCCTAGTTTCAGAATGCATTAGAAATTACAGTAGAATAAAGTAACTTAGAGATTTATGTAATTGATATTTATTTTTCTTCTAGGTTTACTTGTTTTGTTTAAAGACAGATTCTCCGGGCAAGAATAGTGGAATGGGTGGGTTGCCATACCCTCCTTCAGGAGATCTTCCCAAGCCCTGAATCGAACCCAGGTCTCCTGCACTGCAAACAGATTCTTTACCGTCTGAGCCACCAGGGAAGCCCTAAAGGCAGAAAATAATGCCCCAAAAAGATGCTTTTCACTCAGGCATGGCATCTTGCAGCTATCTTTTACTTTCTCTCTCTTTTGTACTATTTATACCGTTTGTCACTGAGTATTGTTCATACACCCTTGGTGATATTTTGCTGTCCTCTACATTCTTTAGTTAGGCCTTTATTAACAAAGAGTTTGACTATTGCGTTGCAACATTCTCTTAACTGCTCATACTGCCTTTAGTTTTTCCACACTCCAGTTACTTCTACTTTCTACTGCTATAAGAGTATTGTTAAAGATCAGTGCATGCTAAGTTGCTTCAGTTGTGCCAACTCCTTGAGACCCTATGGACTTTTGCTTGCCAGGCTCCTCTGTCTATGGGATTCCCCAACAGGAATATGGGAGTGGATTGCCATTTGCATTTCTGCTAAAAACATCTGGTGGCTCTGTGTATGTGTGTTTGTGTGTGTGTGAAGAAAATGCATTTTATAGCCATTGGATTTGCCTTCAGACTCTCTAAATTATTTCCAAAGAGTGTCTGAGTTTTTCAAGTAGTTTTTACTGTTGCCAATATATGATTGAAGAGATTGAGTGCCACAGAATTGAAGTGTACCAAGAATACCAAGCTGTGTTTTTGCCCAGTGGTATATCTCTAGTCTTTGGCACAATGTACATAACACTTCTTCAAGTAATTCACTTACCTCTGTCCCCTTCTATACCTTATCACTGAACCAAAGCAAAAACTATATTTTCTCCAAGTTCCTTCTTTACAGTGTATCTCTAATTGTAAGGTACCTTTCCCTTTCTAGCTTATAATTATTTTCCTGCAGTTATTTAATTAAGGAAGGTATAGCTTCCTTTCCAGAGAAGGCAATGGCAAGCCACTCCAGTACTCTTGCCTAGAAAATCCCATGGATGGAGGAGCCTGGTAGGCTGCAGTCCATGGGGTTGCTACGAGTTGGACGCGACTGAGCGACTTTACTTTCACTTTTCACTTTCACGCAATGGAGAAGGCAGTGGCAACCCACTCCAGTGTTCCTGCCTGGAGAATCCCAGGGATGGCAGAGCCTGGTGGGCTGCCGTCTATGGGGTCGCACAGAGTCGGACACGACTGAAGCAACTTAGCAGCAGCAGCAGCTTCCTTTCCTTTAATTAACCGTACATTTTAACATGCATACAGTATTTTTAAATTTTCTGTCTTCCAAAGTTGTTAGCATAAGAGTTTATGTATAATTAATGTGTTAAAAATTAACTGTTGAATGAACTAATATTTTAGTTTAGTCATGCAGTTGAATTCCAGTTCCCGATTATCATCCTTTTAATCATGTGTCATAATTCTGTTTCCCAAACAAATGAGTTTTGGTGAAAGTAAGATATAAATGTATCTTAGCAACTTATTCTTTTATTGGAAATACATTTATTTCCAAGATTTTTGTTTGTTTGTTTTCTTTAAAAATGGAGGGCTTCCCAGGTGGTGCTACTGGTAAAGAATCTGCCTGCAATGCAGGAGACAAGACATGAGATGCAAGTTTGATCCCTGGGTCAGGACGATCTCCTGGAGAAGGGAATGACTACCCATTCCCGTATTCTTGCATGGAGAATTCCATGGACAGAGGAGCCTGGCAGGTGACTGTGGTCATAAAGGGTCAGACATGACTGAGTGACTAAATTTTTTTTTTTTGGAATGATTAAAGAAGACAAACTGTCGATTTCCTTTCTCATGACTCTGGAGAATTCACTTCTAAGCTCATGCAGGTTGTTGGCAGAATTCAGTTCCTTGCAATTGTAGGACTGATTTCCCCATTTTCCTTGATTACTATCAGTGAGGGGCTCTCTCAGCTTCTAAAAGTCATCTTCATTCCTTATCATGTGGCTGTCTCCATCTCCAAAGCCAGCAATGGAGAATATCCCTCATATCACATCTTGCTCATTGCTGGCTTATTCCCATTGTTGGTAGAATTTGGTTCCACACACTTGTAGGACTGAGATCCCTGTTTCCTTGCTGGCTGTTGGCCTAAACAGCCATCTTAGCTTCTAGAGGCTGCCACCATTCCTATATCTCTAACCTCTAGATCCAGATTTCAAGGGCTCCTGTGATGAGTTCAGCTATACCATAGAATATAACATGATCATTAAAGTAAAATCTATCCTATTCATCATCTTGGGGATTATGCCAGGTGGACATCAGAAAGTTTGCATTTGGGGAACCATGTTAGAATCCTGTCTACCACAATTTGGTTAGTAAAAATTTGAGAAAAAAATTTTAATTTTATAGCAAGTGTCATTTGGCATTCTCTTTTGTATTAGTAAGTCATTTTGGCTGAGATGGTGGGAACTGTGATGTGTCCGGGGTCACCAGTGCCCAGCTTCAGTGATTCAATAGAAGCACTCACAGAACTCAGATGTTATTTTACTCATGGTTTCATTATACTCACTGCAGCAAAGCAGTACAAAGCGAAATCCAACGAAGAGAAAACTGTAGGGCAAGATAATGGTGGAAACCAGGCCCAAAGCTTTGCCGAGTTTCTCTCCCAGGAGAGTTGTAGAAGATGTACTTAATTTCTCCAACGAAAAAAATGTGACAATATGTGCAAACTATTGCCTATTAGAGAAACTTGTCTGAGCCTAGGAGGAATTTTATTGGTGGTTGGTCACAGAGGTACCTAACACCTGTGTGACTGATTGCAGTTAATGATGCTCCAGACCCCCCCAGAAGGAAAGCAGGTGTTCAACATAAATCACATTGTTTGCACAAGCTATTTAGACAAGCTTCAGTGATTCAAGGCCTCAAATGGGCAAAACTTATCAGTTAAGTTTTCCAAGAGCATAATTCCCCAAAGCCCTAGGAAAATAGGCACCTTTGGGAGAATGTGCAAGATTTGAGATTGATGAGAGATTCCTTTGTGAGGAAGTATTAAAGTAGATTTTATAGCTACTCCAGTAATTCAGGAAATATGTTGTGACTACAGAACAGCAATTGCTGGTCTTGTTCAGTTAGGGTTGTGTACACTTTTTTTCACCCATCAACAAAATATTAGCTCTCCTTTGTTACTGAAACACATTGCCACAAACATAGCAGCTTAAAACAACACAAATTCATTACCTCATGGTTCTGTAGATCAAAAGTCTGTTGGGTTTGGGTGGATTCTCTGCTTCAGGTCTGGCAAAGGCAAAATCAAAGTGTTGACACAGGTTATTTCCTCTAGAGGCCCTAAGGAAGAATCCATTTCCAAGCTTATTCCCGTTGGTGGTGGTATTTAGTTTCACACAGATGTAGGACTGAGATCCCTGTTTCCTTTCTGGCTGTTGGCCAGGAGTTGCTTTTAGCTTCTAGAGGCTACCACCATGCCCTGGCTCGTGGCCCCATTCCATCATTTTCAAAGCTAGTAGCAGCAGGCCCACTTCTTCTGAGGCTTTGAATCTCTGACCTCTTCAGCCACCCTCTCTGACTTTTCTGCTCTGCTTTTCTACTTTAAGGATTCATGTGATTACTGTGGCCCACCTGGAAAATTTGGGGTACTCTCCCTATATAAAATTAGCTGATTAGCAACATAATTCCATCTGCAAAGACCCTTTCCAGCTGCATCTAGACTGGTGGTTGAATTAAAACCCTGGTGACAAGACTCTTGGGAGGATTCTGCATACTACATTCTTTAAACACATAATTACCAAAGTTTTCCCGCCACACTTGTATCTGAATTCCATATTCTTAATTATACCTCAATTTCTGAAAAGATAAATGAGGGGATTCCATGGCAGTCCAGTAGTTAGAACTCTGTGCTTTCACTGCTGTGGGCCCAGGTTCTATCCCTGGTCAGGGAAGGAAGATCCCACAAGCTGTGTGGCATGGCTAAAAAATAAAATGATTAATTAATTAATTAAGCAATAATCCTTTCAACAATTAGAAGCATGTTTAACTTCTGTATTATTGTCAAAAGAATTTTTTTCTGAGTCATTCAAGTTGTCAGTTCTCTTAAGGAAAAAAATCAACCTTTAATAAGGTTTAAATTCAAACTGTCTTATATGCCATTTTCCAGAATTATAGTCAAGAGTAAAGTAAACCCTTTGTTGTTAATATAAAATTCCTTTTGTGGAGAGGGAGTTACTTCAGTGTCTATGTACAAAAAGACTGGCCAGAGACCATATAAATATGTTGATATAGAGTGCTGACCTGTTGTTTTCCATTCAGTTCAGTTCAGTCACTCAGTTGTGTCCGACTCTTTGTGACCCCATGAATCGCAGCACACCAGGCCTCCCTGTCCATCACCAAC
>NW_011494835.1:1017124-1021715 GCF_000754665.1 Bison bison bison
TGATTTTGGAGCCCCAAAAAATAAAGTCTGACACTGTTTCCCCATCTATTTGCCATGAAGTGATGGGACCAGATGCCATGATCTTCGTTTTCTGAAACACTTTTTTATTTTTTAGGCCAAATACATCTTCAATTGAAAGTTTTAGTGAAGTAATAGGTACATGCTATTTTGATAGAAAGCATGAGTGAGTGCACAAGAGTAAGGAACTAGAGTAAGGAAGAAAGAGAAGACTGGATTTGGGATGGGGAATATTTGTAATAGAGATTATAAACTCATTTGAGGTTGCTGCTGCTAAGTCACTTCAGTCATGTCCGACTCTGTGCGACCCCATAAACAGCAACCCACCAGGCTCCCCCGTCCCTGGGATTCTCCAGGCAAGAACACTGGAGTGGGTTGCCATTTCCTTCTCCAACGCATGAAAGTGAAAAGTGAAAGCGAAGTCGCTCAGTCGTGTCCGATTCCTAGCGACCCCATGGACTGCAACCTACCAGGCTCCTCTGCCCGTGGGTTTGCCAGGCAAGAGTACTGGAGTGGGGTTAGGCAGGTAATTTAAGTGAGTAAAGTATACCGAACTGAAACTGGGTTAAACTGGAAAGCAGGTAACATTGAAAAGAGGCAGCTAATCTTCATTCGGGAGCTGCAGCCTCATGTTGCCTTGTGAGAATGTGTCCTGGTGTTACCGTCTCTTTCAGATTTTCTAAAGGACTTAGATTCTAGATTCTTATATGAGAACCTCTGAATTTCTTAACATTTTCAACTAGTTAAAAAGTTTTAAAACACCGTGACCCAAGCAAAACAAAGTAATGAGCTAAATTTGGCCAATGGGCAGCCAGTTTACAATAGCTGGTCTAAGAATCTTAAGTTATTGCTGGCAGAAACTTTATGGTTTATCTGATTTAAATGAATGGGGGTCATGTTGAAAAGAAGGGAAAAGTACTGGTTTTTCTTTTTAACTTTTAAGAGTCATTCACTTATTTAACACATTGGAAAGAAAAGGTGAAATATCTGGCTTTTCTAATTTTACTAGTGTGGTGGGAATTATATACTTGTAAAAGATTGTTTTTTGTTTTAATAATAGAATGATCTGAGAATGATCAGACCCATCTGTGTTGGAAATTATTTTCACCTATGAAAACTTTATGCTTTAAAAAAATCTGTATAGCCTCAGTGGTCAACTGTCACAGCATTTTTTCCATTTACTGATTGTTTTGCCTCTTATTAAGCAAATTAATTCCTTCAGTGAGTGAGGACATTTCAGTAAACTAACTCAGATAGGAGTTACACTGACTTTAAGGGAACACCTTGAATTTTATTCTGTGGTATTATCTGTACCCATGAAAAGCAAAAGAAGGAGCAGATAGTAATTAAATTAACCAGTCCAATTTCCTATTAGGAATGTTTGAAAAGCAGAAACTGCTGAGTTGATAAATTATAAGATGTCAACACATAAAAGAACACAAATAAGTACTTGCAATAAGTATGTAAGAAGCTCAGAGGGTACTTTTTATTGTCTGATTTTTATCTTTTTTTTTTTTTTTTTTTACTATTTTTTTAAAATGACTGTGGTAGTGGTTATAATATACATCCTTAATTTATCATAGTCTTCCATGAATTAATATTATGCCAGTTCATATATAATGTCGGAATCTTATAACGATATACTTCTATTCACCATCCTCTTACCCTTTGGTATTGTTGTCATACATTTTACAGTCTATATTAAAGACCTTGAGAAATGAGGAAAAAAATTCTTTTGCATTTAACCACATGTTTACCATTTCCTGAACTCTTAATCCTTTCTTTTGATCCAGGTTTCCATCTGGTATCATTTTTCTTCAGTCTGAAAAACTTCCTTTAAAATTTCTTTTAGTTCAAGTCTGATATAGGCAAATTCTTACAGATTTCAGTCACCTGAAAATGTCTTTATCTGTATATATATGATATATATATCTTTGTCTATATATATCACCTTAAATTTTTTCCTGGTTAATATTTTATTATAAAAAATTTAAAACATAAGAAAGTTGAAAGAATTGTACAATATACCTATATCCTACAATTAACATTTTTCCATCTTTTTCCTTATCCTATAACTGCCCATCACACTACCTGCTCATCAACTCATTCTGTTATTTTGATGTGTTTCAAAGTCGGTTACACTGTCAGTGAACTTTAACCCTAACTCTTTCAGCATATATATCATTGGGTATAATTCAGTATGTATTTATGATATCTTTTTAGGTAAAATTTATGTTCAGTGAAGTATGAAAACTTGTGTATCGTTTGATGGATTTTGAACAATAAATGCATCTCTGTAGCCCCAATACACATCAAGATTAGGTCACTACCATCTCCCTAGAAAATTTCCTAGTGTCCCTTCCCAGTAAATCTTTGCAGTTCACCCTACCCTTACCTCCCAGAGGCAACCACTTTTCTGAATTTTCCCCCTAAGATTAGTTTTGCTTATTTCAGCACTTATATAATTAGAATTATACAGTATAGACTTTTTTCTGTAAAGATTCTTTCTTTTACCCAAATGTTTCTAAAAGGCATCTAAATGGTTTCATGTACTTATCTTATTCCTTTTTTTATTGTTGTGATGCATTATATTTTATCAATATGCATTTAGCAATTATCCCTTTATGAACTCCTGGGAAATTTCCAGGTTTTTGGCTATTATAACAAGTTGCTGTGAATGTTCTCATAAATCTTTTTTCTGTTTGTGGGCAAATGTTTTCATATCTCTGGGTATATACCTAGCAGTAGAATTGATGGCGTATATATGTATAAGCATATGTGTCTGTGTATGTATTTATATAAGTATATAATTAATACTATTAGAAACCACCAGACCTTTTTCCAAAGTTTTGTACCTTTTACATTTCTGCTTACAGTGTATGAGGGCTCTAGTTCCTCCATATCCTTGTCAGCAGTTAATGTTTCATTCATTAGTCATTGTAGTGAGTATAAAGTGGTATCTCACTGTAAGTTTAATTTGCATTTCCATGATGACTAAAGATGTCGAGTGCTTTTTTGTGTAATGTCGAGTGCTTTTTTGTGTACTTACTTAGCAATCATATCATGACATACATATCTGTTCAATTTGAGGGATCACATTTTTACATGGGTTATTTGCCTTTTTATTACTGATTCATAGTCATTCTTTGTACATTCTCTATAGTCTCCATAAACATGCTTTGCTAGATATTTTTTGCAGGTGTTTTCTGCCAGTATGACTTGCCTATTCTTAAGGTGTATCTTAATAAACAGAGTTATTATTTATAATGAAGTCTAGTGTATTGATTTTTCCTTTCATGGTTATTGTCTTTTGAGAAACCTTTACCTCTTCCCAAGTCATAAAGATATTCTCATATGTTTTCTCCTTAGAAGCATTATAGTTTTAGATTTTATGGTGGATCTTTGATCTTTCTCAATTTAATATTTGTATATGATGTTCAAGTTCACTTTTTGCCATATGGATGTACAGTTGTTCCAACTCTATTTGTTTAAAAGATTTTACTTGTCCCATTGAATTGCTTTAGTGTTTTTATTGAAAACTAAATGGCCACGTAACTGTAGGTCTGTTTCTGGCCTTCTGTTTTGTTTCATTTATCTCTTTTTCTATCCTTATGCCAGCGCCATACTGTCTTAATTATGCTAACTTTATAGTAAATCTTGAGTCAGGAAATAAAAGTTTCCAAACTTTGTTCTTTTGTTTCAAGATTGCTTTAAATATCTTTGGTTGTTTGCATTTCCAGATATATTTTATAATAAGCGTCTCAGTTTCTGAAAATGTCTGTTGGTATTCTGATTGGGATTGCACTGCATCTACAGACCAATTTGGGAACAACTGACATCTTAACAATATTGTCTTCCAATAAATGAACATGTTGTTTCTATCCAAATTTTTAAGTCTTCTTTAATTTTTCTGAGCAATATTTTATAGTTTATAATGTAGATTTCTTGTTCTTTTGTTAAGTATATTCCACAGTATCTTAGGTTTTGTTGTGATTACATTTATTACAAAATTGTTTTATCTTCCTTGTTCTGCTACCTCGTGTGTAAAAATGCAAGCAGCAAAGGAATAATATATAAAAATACAAACATGAAATAGGTCAAGAAAAACACAAGGCATGAAAATTGTAAGAAAAATGAAGCAGAGGAAGGATAAAAAGGGAAGAAAAAGTTGAAAACATTTCTACTTAATGATGATATAGTTCTTTATGTGCAAATCCTAAGGAGTTAAAAAAAAAAAAACTACTCTTTGAATTAACAAGGAGTTTAGTAAGGTCATAGGAAAGAAAGCTGATATGAAGATATCAGCAATAAGATGTTCGAATATGTTGCTTGCTTAGCAATTACTTACCCAAACTGTTTAGCCTCTAACTTTTTTCTTAAGTGTTTTCAATTAAATCTTCCTTTTGGAAGATTAAGGAATCCAATGAGGTAGAAAGTGATTTTTTAATGCAGTCTTTGAATAATACTAAGGTCTAGGATAGATTCACCAGCTTATAGTCCCTAGAACTTCGGTGAAACTATTTTAGATAGACAGGGTGCCAGAAATCACCAAACTGGGCACTTATGCTGCAGC
>NW_011494835.1:1021815-1055077 GCF_000754665.1 Bison bison bison
TATGCTGCAGCAAAGACAAAATTGACATGCTAGTTTCTGTCTAGTGATTATCTGAGATGAGACAGTTGGAAAACTGAGATAGCCAGTGTGTTTGAAGATACTTCCTTAATGTTTTAAGAAAGGACAGTTATTTGTGACTGAATGGAGGGTGATCTTATTTCTTTGTGAATATGGGTTGTTATCATAATTGCTAGGAGGGTCAGAACTATTCTCAGAGAGCAAGCTGGGATCTGATCAATTTTTTGAATACATACTTGATTTGAGCCCCAGTGGACAGCAAAATAAAACATGGGAGAAATTATCTTTGTTTGAAAACAGATTTGAGAGTGGAAGCTGTCAAATGTCCTTCTCGCTCATAGAATAAGCCAAATGTGTCCCTCATAAAATTTTAAAATTTGAGCAAGTCTGCAAGGGTGATCTTGTCAAAATAACAAAACTATCCCCAGATACCTAGAAGAGTTAACTTGTCGAAAGGCGTTCTTTAAAATTATTCATCTGGATGTCACCTAGACTCTCCAAAACGATTTCAGTTTTGGCATAATTGAAGGTTAGAAGTTCTTTCAAACAATGATTGGCCAAAATTTCTTGAAGCTATTTCTGGATGGAGGGTCATGTCATCAGTATGTAAAAGGACCACTCTGTACAATGTCAGCAGGCATACATCTAGTTCACATAAAATCTGTTCAGGTTAAGAAGGGGAGGACTATCCCTCACTCTTTGTCTTTTTCTCTCAAAACAGATTTTTGCCCTGACAGAGTGGACTATTTTTGCTAATTCTTAATCTTATTAATATATTTGCTTAAAGGCTTTTTGAGAAATGTTAAAAGTCTTGAGGTAATGTTTATGTTGTATAGTTTAGCACAGAAATGATGATCGTCTGTGTTGTCAAAAGTAGATGGTGTGTCGAAAAAATCAATCAAAAGATTTATTAACAGACGCTGACTGATAGACAGTAATTATGATGATGGTCAGTGGTATGGTAGTTATAACGTTTCCTTTCCTCCCTTAAATGTTAGCCTGTAAAAATTGTCTTTAATTTTTAATTAATAGGCAAAAATTAATTTATAGGCAAATTATTAGGAGTCTAACTGAGCATTCTCTGCATTTCTATTAGGATATGTTAATGCTTAACACCTTAACCCTAACCCTTGATACATACTGAGGGAATGATATATATAAAGAGTTGAATAAGTTAATGTTAGTAGCATTAAAAGGAGCTTTAGGACATTCTTAAGTGGGACAATTTTAAATTTAAAACAATCATGTCATTCATAAACAAAAGAGATACAAAAAAAGAAAGGGATACAGTATTTATTAAATATATACTAGATTCTAGTTATTTTGCTATATACTTTTTATAGGTAATTTTCAAGTTATTGGGGCTTTTCTGGTAGCTCAGATAGAAAAGAATCCATCTGCAATGCAGGAGACCCAGGTTTAATCCCTGGGTTGGTAAGATCCCTTGAGAAGGGAATGGCTACCCACTCCAGTATTCTTGCCTGAAGAATTCCATGGACAGAGGAGCCTGGGGGGCTACCGTCCATGGAGTCACAAAAAGTCGGACACAACTGAGCGACTAACACTTTTACTTTTCACTTTAAGGTTATTAGTCCTAGTTGGTGAGTAATCTAAGGTTTACAGAATATGAAATGTCTGCTGAAGTCACAGTGTAGCATAAATAGTGAACTGCGCTTCTAAAAGTCCTGTTCTTACTGTAGCCTTTCTTAGAGCAAGTAAGCCTTTAATACTCCAGAATCTCTTTATGAGGGGTGCTGTTCAAAAAACACAGTTTTTTGAGAGAATGAGCGATTCTAAATTTCCAAGTTCAGTGAGTCCTGTCCATTAGTTATCAACCTATCTTGATGGCTCTGTGAGGATTTCTTTGTTTCCTGGCATTTTTATCAAACTGGAAACCAGAGAACCCTGTCTTTCCACTTTGTCACACAAAGCAGCAAGCAAAATTGGTTTCTTTATGACAAAAATCTTTTGGTATAACTCATGTCAAAATGAGTTCTGTTGTAAGATAATTGCAGTGGGGAAATGAGAACTGCATATACTGCAAAAGAATATATGTATAGAGTTTATGAGTTTTTAATTCCATCTTGGCCTCCTCAGCCACCTATTTTAATAATTTACAAATGCAAAGTTTAAATTAAATGATTTCTGTATCCTAAGTTATTCAGGACCTCAATGGGGCTGCTGCTGCTGCTGCTGCTGCTGCTGCTAAGTCGCTTTAGTCACGTCCGACTCTGTGTGACCCCATGGACGGCAGCCCACTAGGCTCCCCCATCCCTGGGATTCTCCAGGCAAGAACACTGGAGTGGGTTGCCATTTCCTTCTCCAGTGCATGAAAGTGAAAAGTGAAAGTGAAGTTGCTCAGTCGTGTCCGACTCTTAGCGACCCCATGGACTGCAGCTTACCAGGCTCCTCTGTCCATGGGATTTTCCAGGCAAGAGTACTGGAGTAGGGTGCCATTGCCTTCTCCTCAGAGGGGCTGCTGCTGCTAAGTTGCTTCAGTCATGTCTGACTTGTAGGGGGCAGCTCACCAGGCTCCCCCAACCCTGGGATTCTCCAGGCAAGAACACTGGAGTGGGTTGCCATTTCCTTCTCCAATGCATGAAAGTGAAGTCCCTCAGTTGTGTCCAACTCTTAGCAACCCCATGGACTGCAGCCCACCAGGCTCCTCCGTCCATGGGATTTTCCAGGCAAGAGTACTGAGCAGGACTAGACAAAAATAATAATGGTGATGGTAACAACATTGCAATACTTTTTACTAGACATTATCCTAAGCACTCTATAATGGTTATCTTTTTCTTATAGGAGCTCTATGATGTAGTTTACTAATATTACTTCCTTTTGATGTAGGAGGAAAGTTAGACTCCTATGAGGGATCCTAGAAGTTAAGTAATTTTCCCTTGATCATAAAGCTAATAAGTTGTAAGACTTCTAGATTCTCCCCTAATGATGGCAAAATGGTCATCTCTCTTAATTTCATATCCTCTCAGTCTTCCAGAAAGGAGCAAGCCATTGTTATTGGTTGCTATGTAAGACCTGAGATTTTCAATCAGAACAATTATTACAGCCAGAAGAAAACAATTGTCAAAGGCCTGATTCATGTTTCCTCTGCTAAAGGCAGAAATGTGAGCTGAGGAGTGTAGGAGAGGGTTAGAAACTAAAATGAAAATTTTAAGTTATCGTTAGAAGAAACGGGCAGGTTACCAGGAAGGGGAACAACAAATGTCTACTGCATTTCAAGGATTAAGTACCTGCTCTAAACCTCAGTTATTATATCATTACCTGGAGCTCAAACTCTCTTTTGATTTCTCCATCCATGCTGTTAAACAGAGAAGCAGTATAGTGTGGTGGTTAAGGACATGGACTGTAAGATCAACCAGCTGGATCTGAGTCAGCTGTACCATTTACTCACTTCCTTGAGTGCCTCTATACTTCGATTTTCTTACCTTCTAGGACAGTGGGAAGAATTAATGAACAGATGTGAATTATTTATAATAGTATTTGGTATAGTATATAGATATTGTACTTGATATAATACAAAATATCTAAGTGTTCCTATTAGTAGCAGTAGTGGTAATAGTGTTATTATTATAGCTACTGTGCATGCGTGCTTAATCGCTTTAGTTAGGTCTGACTCTCTGCGACCCCATGGACTGTAGGCCACCAGGCTCCTCTGTCCATGGGATTCTCCAGGCAAGAATACTGGAGTGGTTTGCCATTTCCTACTCCAGGGATCTTCCCGAAACCTTCGTCTCTTACAAATCCTGCATTGGCAGGCAGTTTCCTTACCACTAGCACCATCTGTGAGGCTTATTGGATATTGTTATCAATAAGCCTTGCCTGTGGAGTATAGCCTTTCTATGATGACTCTTGCCTGGAAAATCCCATGGACGGAGGAGCCTGGTAGGGTCGGACACAACTGAGCGACTTCACTTTCACTTTTCACTTTCATGCATTGGAGAAGGAAATGGCAACCCACTCCAGTGTTCTTGCCTGGAGAATCCCAGGGACAGGGGAGCCTGGTGGGCTGCCATCTATGGGGTCTCACAGAGTTGGACACGACTGAAGCAACTTAGCAGCAGCAGCAGCAGCAGCATGATGACTAATTATGATGTAAATTATGATTAGTCTACTCAAGGATTATTCTATACTTCTTCATTAAGTACATATATATTTCAGAGACTGGGGTAGGTGCTAGTGTGTCTGAGATGAAAATATAATGTCCTAGTCTTTAAAGAGATTGCTAGTTAGTAAGCAGAGTTGTAACAAACAATTACAAAATACCATTTTTTGAAAAGTACTTATGAGAGGTATATGCAAGTTGTCTTGATAGGCAGAGTTCTTGCAATCAGGAGAATCCAGAAAATTTTTACTAAGAAAATAATGCTTGTATTGAATTTTTAAGGATAGTTAAGTATTATCCAAGTGGGCCAACTAGAAGTGCAGAGAAAATACCATGTGCGAAAAGACATTGATATGAATCGCAAGCATATGAGTAAAGTAGGGGCAGAGGGTCCTAGTGGCTAAGTACCCTAGTGAAGGGTCCATGAGAAAGCAATAAGAGTGTTCTCCTTATTTTCCTTTATAAAACAGTTTTGGAGGGTAGGAGTGAGCAGTCTTGTTTAAGATGATGAGTCTTAAATATTGGTGCTATATCAGATAGTGAATTAAGATGAAAAAGTAGTGATCATATGAAGAATGAAGGATTTCCTACTTATAAGCTTTTCCCACATTACCTAGAAGAGAGATTATGATTTTTCTCTGCTCTAGTCATCTAAATCAATGAGAGTTTTAGCTCTCTTCTATAGAATCCCAGGGACGGGGGAGCCTGGTGGGCTGCCGTCTATGGGGTCGCACAGAGTCGGACACGACTGAAGTGACTTAGCAGCAGCATAGGTGGTCTAGTCAGTGCATTTGATGTGAGCTTCCTATTATCATCTCATCGTACTTTTTCTGTTCCTATATTAGTTTATTCACTAGCTAGTTATTTTGTCAGTTGTCTGTGTTATTTGTCTTGGTGATAGGCCATAAAAAAGTCATTTCTGTTTTTTACACCATTTACCTCAGTTTCAAATGTAGATAAGTACTTCAAAATTGTCATGATAATGACAGAGCATCCCAAGTTCTAGCACATACATCTTAGGCAAACCCCACATCCTAGTTTTCATGTTCTGATATTCTTCCTTATTAGTTTATGCCCATAGATTGTAATTACTTCTCCCATAACAACAGCTTTAAGAATATGAGACTCCTCAGAAATCTGGGACTCCTTATTGTTCTTCATTTTCTTGTGAAATTTTCTGTTTAATGTGTCTGCATTTTTCCTGGTAAAATACTGTACTATGCTGAGCTGTGAAAAGTCTGAAAGAGAAAATGTCCTTCAACAGATGAGTAGATAAACATGACATATGCACTCAAGTGAAGTACTGTTCATTAATACAAAGAAACAAACTGCTAATGCAGGAAACAACATGGGTAGATCTTAGGAGCATCATGTTGAGTAAAAAAACAGGTTTGACACAAAATAATGCTGTGTCATTCCCTTTATTTGAAATTCTTGAAAAGACATACTTAATCTGTGATAATAGAAATCAATTTGTTTTCAGCCAGGATTAGGATATGGGATTGGCTAGGAAGGGGAACAGGAGAACCTTTTGAGATGATGGAAATATCCAGTTTCTCGATTGTGGCAGTGCTTATGCTAGTATATACGTTTGTCGAAACATACGTTTCTGATGGTACCTTTAAAATGAGTAAATTTTATTATACATAATTTGTATCTAAATAGGGGCTTCCCAGGTGGCTGAGTAGTAAAGAATCTACCTACAATCCAGGAGACATGGGTTCGATCCCTAGTCGGGAAGATCCACTGGAGAAGGAAATGGCAACCCACTCCATTATTCTTGCCTGGGAAATCCCATGGACAGAGGAGCCTGACAGGCTACAGTCCATGGGGTTGCAGAAGAGTCAGACATGACTTAGCAGCTAAACAACAACAAAGTTCATTTAAATAAAAGTATCAAGCAGGAATTATCCTGTTATAATCATGCCATGATGGAGAAAAACAAGTCATCTTGATGTCTTGCACATCTTTCTAGCTAACTATGTTTGTTTCTATAACTGCTGCTACAAATTTCCAAAAATTGAGTGGCTTAAAACAACAGAAATGTATTATCTCACAGCTCTGAAGGTCAGAAGTCAGGAATCAAAGCGTTGGCAGGGCCTACTTACTCCCTTTGGAGTTTCCTGGGAAGAAGCTCTCCTTGACTTTTCTAGTTTATGGTGTCAGTATTCCTTGGCTTCTTTTTGGCTTATGGTCACATCACTCCAGGCCCTGCCTTCATCTTTACATCTCCTTCTCCTCTCTGTGTCTCTCTGTTATAAGGACACTCAGCATTGGATTTTTGTAACGGGATAATCCATGATGATCTCCTCAAATGCAAAGACCCTTTTCCCAAATAAAGTAACATTCACAGTTTCCAGTGATTAGATTGTAGATAATTTTGGGAAAGGGGGAATACAATTTAGGCTACATCAACTAATATTATTATTCATTAATATAATGCTTCTCTGTGACTTGGTAAAGAAATGTAACTGTTCTCCAATTTCTAAACAATATTCTCGGGTCATTATGGGATTCCATGAGTGAAAGCTTTCTCTTATCTCTCTTCTAAAAAGATTGTGAAATGAATCTGATCTTTCTTGCATTATAGTAGCAAGACCTGCGACTAGTTGAAGGTTAGGAGAAAAAGACAGAACTGACTTATTTAGGCAATCTGATCTAGGACAAAGGAGTTAAATAAGTAAACGAAGCTCTGAAGAGTTCTGTTAATACATTAAGTTTGAGAACAAAGCCCTGACTATTAAAGTTATCTTGCTTTGTTCTGTCTTCTCTATGGATGAAGAACCTTACAAAGTTGATAAAAGTAGTTAAGAATAAAATTTGATTATTTTTTGATTCCTTGATTAAAATATGATTACTGTATCACTTCAACTTCTGATAAATAGAATAGGAAATTTTCAAAAGTCATATTTCTTATAATTGGCCAACATGACATTGATCTAAACATTTCAGTTTGATAAATTTTTGTTTGCAGCAGATATTTTATTAAAGTATATACAGTGCAGGCCCTCTCCTGTTCACTGGTGTGATGGATTGGGGGTGGGGTGACAGATTGTCTAAAAAATGTGAAATGTTGATCCACTTGAAGAATGTGAATTGTTCTCAAATCAAAATTCTGAGCAGTAATAGTAATATATTCATTCTTTGTTCATACAGTTATATGTAAATAAATTGGAAGTTTAATTAAAAAAAAAAAAAGCCTTTGAAATGAACTAGGGTGTGTGTATCCATGCTAAATCACTTCAGTCATTTCCAGCTCTTTGCAAGCCTATGAACTATAGCCCGCCAGGCTTTTCTGTCCATGGGATTCCCTGGGCAAGAATGAGTTGCCATGCCCTCCCCCAGGGGGTCTTCCTGACCCAGGGATCAAACCTGCACCTCTTAGGTCTCTTGCATCGGCAGACAGGTTCTTTACCGCTCCACCACCTGGGAAGTCTGAACTACGGTGCAGATCCAACCAAATATGAACCGTCATTGGTTCTGTCTTAGGGGAAAGTTACAGCTTTATATCATCCCAAATGCTGCTTGGGCTTGGCAAGTGGAACCTATTACCCCATGCCAGTATCTGTATACGCTGATGAAAAAAATGGTTTTGGAGTTTTCTGTGTCAGGATAGTAAAGCTGCTCGGGAGAAGAAAACATTGATGGGGCAGAAATATACCCAGATCAGATCACCCTGGGTCCTCCAGTTCTGCTTATCAAATGGTGATTTTATTCTTACAGAGAAATTAGAAAATCTTTCTTCTGATTGTGCTGTGTTTTGTAAACAGTTGATGAGGCCAGTTTATAATCTTTGTTAATTTATACAAATATGTACACAGATATATTATAATAAAATGGAATTATATAATTTATTATGAACACCCCAGGGGTACTTGCACTTTGTCTTGTTCTACTTTTAAGATGGTCAGCATTCTGTATAGGGCCAATAATAGCTCACTGATTTCCATTTAGCCCCTGTTTGGTGTTATATTTCCCACTTGATAAATTTGCAAACTGAGGCAGGATACAGTTGGAACACTCTTCAAGCATAGCAAATCAGTGACAGAGTCTCCTGGCTTTATGTCTGAACCTCAAACCACTAAACTATGCTTTCCATATGTATTTTGATCTTCTCAAAGTAATTTTCTGCTGAGAAAGGAAAAGTTATCTAGTATTCAAGTTAGAAAGTTAATTTCTCAATTTATTCTATCCCATTGAGAATTAGTCACATTCCAGACTTACAGCTTTCAACCTTGTTTTATTCTGGAGTGAGAGTTGAATTATAAAGTATGCTTAGTCTCACAAGTTATGAATAACTTATGGACAGATGGACTTTTTTTTTTTTTAGATCTATTACAAAATAATCTTTTGGTAAGCAGTTAATCAATGCAACTTCCTTTTCAAAACATCTGAATCTGAAGCAAATTAATTCTTAAATTTTGTATCCTTTTAGGCTCAAACATGTGTGCCAGTAGTGAAATGAGTTATTTCCTTTTCAATTCCAAAAGCTTTCTTTTTTCTTTTTCCTTTAGAAGAAAAATTGCTGTTAAATGTTATGATTTTTTAACAAAGTTTTAAAATTTAGTAATTGATAAAAGACAAGTTAAAAGCATCAAATGCAGTAGTTCATCACTGAAAATACCTCTCTCCAAATTCTTAAATTACACACCAGTGAATCATTAAAAATTCTGTACTAGTGGAGCTCTTTTACCTTGAAATTGTAGGAGGAGAGTTTAGGTTAAAGATAACACAGAGTTATACAGTTGTTTTATTATCTGAGCATTAATCCCTAGTGTTTTATTTTTCTTTTCCATTTCTTAAATCACACAGTAGCTAACTATATTTCATCTGTGCTTCCTCTTTCTAAACATTTTTACCTCAGGCTAATACCTAGTAAAGAAAGCTTTAGACCAAAAGGAAAATTTCTGTGGGAATGATCAGATTTTATAAGGTGAAAGAACATCTTGAACTCATAGAATCCAGAAGTGTGTTTCCTCCTTTGGTTTGCTGACTGTATGGGTATTTTGGCTTATGGAGTGGCCCTTAAATATCATGGATTATGGATCTGAGGAAACAGCATGTGTGACTTTAGTTACCATCCATCTGTGGATGACTTCCAAATCTATGTCTGCGAGCCTGACCTCTCATTCTCTTTCTTGGCCTGTGTTTCTTGCAACCTGAATAACATCTCTTCTTGGAAACTTTGCAAATACTGTAAAGAACTGATGGTTTGAAGCTGATAGGAATAGGACTTTCTCATTTTAACTTATTTTTAAACATTTTAATTAGGTTATAATTAATATACAAGAAAACTGTAAGTATTTTAATGTATATGTTTGGTGAGTTTGGATATATGCAGGCACCCATAAAATCATCATGTTGGCTCTAAAGAATCCACCTGCAGTGGAGGAGACACGGGTACACTCTTGGTGGGGAAGATCCCCTGGAGAAGGAAGTGGCAACCCACTCCAGTATTCTTTTCCTGGAGAATCCCATGGACAGAGGAGCTGGCAGGCTACAGTTCTTAGGGTTGCAAAGAGTTGGACATGACTGAGCATACACGCACTCACAGCAGAAGTTTCCTTGAGTCTTATTTATTTGTGTGTGACCTCACTTAACATGAGATCTCTTAACAAATTTTTAAGAATGCAGCACAGCATTGTTAACTATAGGCATGATGTATACCAGATCTCTAGAACCTAATGACATTGCATAACTGAAACTTTACACCAATTGAACAACTCCCATTTTCTTCTCTCCCTCGCCCCTGGTAACTACTGTTCTATTCTGTGCTTCTTTAAGTTTGACTGTTTCTTAGATACTTCACGTAAGTAGAATCATGCAGTATTTGTCCTTCTATGTCTGGCTTATTTCACATAGCATCATGTTCTCCAGGTTCATCTGTATTGTCAGAAATGGCAAGATTTTCTTTCTTTTCTTAAGGCTGAATAATGTTCTATCATATGTATATACCACATTTTCTTTAGCCATCTATTGATTTACATTAGGGTTATAAAAGAATCTTCATGTTATGTTTTAAATCTTCTAGAATCAGTCCCCCTCATTAATTTTTTTTACCCTGCACTTTCTTACATATTTTTGAATATTCATTATTCTTATCATATACACAAAAAGGGACACAAAGAAACTTTTGAAGGTAATGGATGTATCTGTTACCTTGGTGATGGTTTCATGAATGTATCCATGTCCAAACCCATCAAATTGTATATGTGTAGTATTTATATATCAATTACACCCCAATAAAATTGTTTAAGTAATAAAAAGTAATAAAAGTAATAAAACTCTGCAAGACACTGAAGTAGACTTGAACAAATATCAGCACTTCCTTTTTTCTTGAAGGCTTCCCTGGTGGCTCAGACAGTAAAGCTTCTGCCCACAATGTGAGAGACCTGGGTTCAATCCCTGGGTTGGGAAGATCCCCTGGAGAAGGAAATGGCAACCCATTGCAGTACTCTTGCCCAGAAAATTCCATGGACTGAGAGGCTCCTCAGAGCCTGGTAGGCTACAGTCCATGGGGTCACAAAGAGTCGGACATGACTGAGCGACTTCACTCACTTTTTTCTTGGATAGAATAACTCAAATTCATAAAAAGATTGTCTCCCTTTGATATATGCAGATTTAATGTGAATGCAACTCAAATACTAACAAGTATTTTTTTGAGCTAGAAAAATTGTAAGAATCTAACGAAATCTAATTTTCAATTTTAGCTAGATGATAAGATTATTATAAAAGCCACTATATGGTGGCTCATTCTTTTTTCAATAAATGAAAGACTAGAGGGAGAGGTACATTTTTAACAAATCATTGATAGTACTTTTTGTGGATAAGCATTGTTTGAACTTAAGCAATTTGTGCTTTCTTGATTTATATAATCTTGAGGAATTATATACTCTCTTATAAATGAAGTTTACACTGTTAACCCATTACTATTCTAACATACTTTTTTTTTCTGAGCTGTTATTTCCTTAGTGGTGATAAACTTGATCTTATCTTCACCCTCTTGCATCATCATGGATGTCACTGTATACATTTACGAAACACCTATTATTTGATACACATTTTTTGAGCACATTCCTTATAGACACTCTGATAGGCATAGGGATTCCAAGGTGAATAAGCTTCAATGTACTCAAGGTACCACTGTCTCAAGGTACAGTGAGAGAGACAAACATAAACAGAAATTATTACTATAGAATTAATAAACCTTGCAACTATGTATAGTTGCAGAATATAGAGTTGTACAATTCTACCAGGGTTAGAGCCATTGAATGATAAGCCATTAAGGATCCTGGCCAAAAAAAAAAAAAAAAAACTATTGAAGTTACAGAACAGATATAGAATAAAGAAGGATGTAAAAAAAAAAAGAACGGTTGAGATAACAGTGGAGGCTTAAGAGAAAAGGGACCTCAAGGTCTTAATGAGATTAGAGAGCAGGTCCTCAGGAATGGGGAACAGAGAAATACAAGATTTTAGTTGAAAATCAAGATGTTTTGAGTAAGTAGCCAGTGAGCAATGTCTCTTGACAAACTATCTGTATTTCAGGATATTGGCTGGAGTTAGATGAAAATCTGTGGCTATACACATGTGAAGCTAACTAATCCTTATAGATTTTAAACGCCTGGTCTTGGCCTCAGTATATTTTAACCAACTAAGCTAAACAGCTGCAGATAATTTACAGATGATTGTCTCAGAAGAGCACAGTATAAATTTCCTTTGAAATACATCTGGAAAGGGATAAACAAAACATACTTTGTATTGTACTAACTTAATAGATTTGAAATTCATTAAGCCATATTTAAAATCCAAATACACCCAAGTTGACTCATGCCTAGAAATGATCAACATTTGTTCTTGATGGTACTGGTGGTGATGGTAGTCATGTTTTTCTCTCTTTTAGTTTTTATTCTTACGTTCCCAAAATTTATGATTTTGTAGGTCATTTTGTTCTAACCAATGTAATAAATAAATTTTTTTTTTCTTTTCCTCTCAAGACAGAGGAAAAGGATGATTATCTTCTAACTTATCATTGAATTCCAACTGTATCAAAATTCTTTTGAATTGAACTATATTAAAATTGTCAGTTTTTAAATCTGTCTTTTCAGCTATACTGTGGGTTTTTTGATTGTGGAGATCAGATTTTATTCTTGGTGTTCATGGAGCCTAAAAATGCAGAGGCCTAAAATCATAATGCCGAACAGTTAATAGCCACTTAATTGATGTATTTGAATGTAAATTAAAGTATCTCAACATGTCATCTTGCTTAGTCAGAAATTATCAATCATCATTTTAAAGCTATCTTTAGTCATATCTTTGTGTTTATAACAACCAAGGATTCTTATGCTCATTAAACTTTTCAGATTTTCAGAGACAATGGTAACAAAGTAGATGTTTACCCTACCAGTCTCTGATAGTAGCTAGTAATTAATAATTTCAAAAGGAAGAGAATATTTTCTGACCTGATTTAATTTATGTTTTCCAGGTTAATGATAGATTTCTTTATTAACAAGGTTCAAACTTAGAAATTGTGTAGAATAAAGTCCTGTTATCCCCTACATTTTTTTTGAATTGTACAAGTCCCATTCTCTTTATCCTAACTCTCCTTCTGGAGTCCGTTTTCAATTAAACTGTAACATACTGTTATTGAATATATGATGTTTTGCCTTGTTGTTGCATTGTACTTATACTAGCTACTTCAAAATAAGTTTTAAAAGGATTTCATAATTTAAGTTCTTGGCAGTGTTAAAAACAGCTTTAAGAACAAGTAAGTATACAAAATTCCACAAGTATTGATTTCTTTTTCCCACTATAGAAAATAGCATCAGCTTCTTATTCTCTTTTATACTTGTATTTTAAAATAAATTTAAAAATTAAATCATAAGAGTACAACAGGCAGAAAAGCAAATCTGATTTCCTGTCTGATTTAAATTGAAGAATACTGGTTCCATTAACCATAATTTATGTATAGTCTTTAGTAACAGCTAAGAAAAGATGTGTCATGAGCTTCAGCTTTATAATTCTATTTTTAAAAATTGTGTCAGTGTAAATACTTATCAGTTCAGTAATAGCATGAATGTGCTTCTTGACATGCAGGTGTTTTCCAGTTATATCTTAGAATCAGCTAACAAAAGCAGGTAGATTAAGTAGAAGATGTAGTCTTCTGTTTTCAGCTGTTGCAGAACTGGTTTAATAAAAAAGTCATTTTAAAGCTTTGGTTTCAATCTCATGAGAAAGACATCTGTATTGAAATAGTGTGCCACTGAGGTCCCCTAGTGTCGCAGCTGAATATGGCATCAGCTTTTAAGATTTTGTGAAGTGTTCTGTGTGTATGTATGTGTGTGTGAGAGAGAGACAGAGACAGAGAGATACAGAAAGAACAAAGACGAGAGATTATTACCTGAAAGCTGGCTCAGAACAAATGATCACAGGAAACTATGTTCTTATGTTTTATTTGTTAATCAACCTCAAGGAAAGTTTTCCTTTGTTTTTAACAGGGGAGGGGTTTGCATTCTTTCATGCGCACATTTTTATCAATATTACTGTAGTTGTTTTAAAGTTTGGAATCTTTTCATTTACATAGTTGGTTTTTATTTTTGTTTTTTGCAGATGTTAATGAAAACTATTAATTCTAAATTGTTCTTGTGCCACAGATTCCTTATTTGCTTAATACTGGCTGTTGTGGTGCTTTAATATGGGAGGAACTATTTGATAAATTAGTTTGTAGATCAGTTTAATAAGCATTCTTTATAAATAGTAAATTCTCTTGTTTTATTTTTTACGTACTTCATGTAGAATATAAACTTATTGCTTTATTTTAAAATATGGCTGACAACCGGAACCTACCAGACATACGAGGGAAGAAATAGTTTGAGAGAAAGAGAGCCGAGGGACAAAAAAAAATTTTTTTTAACTTAGCCCAGAGGAAATGAAGATAAACACACTTTTTTGTTTCCTAAATTAAAAATAATTCTAATAATTATCCTCAGAGAGACTCAAAAGAAAAATAAATTCACAGCCAAAGAATGGGATGTACTGAAAAGGAACAACTAGAGACCAGAAGAGAAATCTTGGAAATTAAATAATAGGCCATGCTCATAGGAAATAAAACATAAAGTTGATAGAATAAATCTAATTTTCATCTGCCCCCTAAGAGTTCTGACTAAAAGATACAGTAGAGGGAGAAAATAATCAAAGATACAACAAATCAACTTTTCCTTGTTAATGATTTTGTCTTAATGGAACATGAATTTTTAGATTGAGAGGACACACCTAATACTTACAAACACAAATTCTCAAATGCCCACACACTGGACATATTGGACTAAAATTTTTATAGGTCTAACAATATGAAGTATAAAAGAATCCTGAAAGCTTCCAAAGAGGAATAACAAGGTATCTACAACAGAATTAAGATCAGACTGATATTTATTACATTTGTCACTATCAATAAAGAACATTTGAAGACAAGAAGAAATTCTATGTTTAAATATAATAGTAAGACATTTTAAGACATGCCATGCTTTAAAATATCTACTCCTGCCACCCTTATGAAAAATTTTCTTATGAGTGTATTCTAGCTAAAGAAAAAAGAAACACAAAAATGAGGTATAAAAATGGTGGTAGCTGATGATAATCTTCATGAATACAGTTATAATTATAAAATTATAGCATCTAGAGTTATAATTATAAAATTATAGTATCTATTAATCCTGATGATGGAGGTATCTTCTGAGAGCTAGGGGTTAAGTTGGCTTAAGTTTTTATTTCCTTCTCTGCTTAGTTCTGCGAATTTTTACTGTACGTAGTGTAGCGGCGTACCAGTTGCTTCCCATCTGTCTGAGAGTAAAAGCCAAAGACCTAAATGGCCTAAAGTGATCTTGCCCTCTGACCTTGCTTCCTCTCTGACCTCATCTCCTCTCAGCCCTACCCTTTGCTCACTCTGCTGCGTACACAGTAGCTTCATTTTGATGTTTTTTTCCTCTAATTGTTCCATTTGTTCTTTGTTCTTTTTCTCCTTTTATTCTACCTGCTTTTAGGTTAACTATTTTTAAAATTATTTCATTATGTCTCTGTTATTAGCTTGTTATTTATACCTTTTAAAAATTAATTTAGTAGTTACTCAGATATTAATTTGATTTTTTTAAAGTATGATTTAAAATGTTAAAAAAAATGAGAATAAAAGAAATCTATACCTTAATATTAGTGGTTTGTGGGATTGGGTTTGAACTAATCTCCCCTGCTTTTCTGTATATTCTTCCTAACTTCCTATATGAATAATGTTTTAATTAAAAAAAAAAAAGAGGGAGAGGGAAGGAGAGAGAGAAAGAGGAAGAAACTGGGCGTCCCTATGGAAGTTGGCTTAAGAGAGCATAGGATAAGAAAGAAATATTTGATAAATCATAAATTTTGGACATTACCTTGCAGATTGATTTGGAAAGTAAGCTCATGTCTCTCTGCCATAAAATATAGCTGTTTTTCAGGGACATTGGTGTGTTGTCTTGAGCAGGATCCATGGTTTTCATTGATTTGGTTCTGCCATATATCTGAAATTTCCTGATAATTTGTTAAAGCCCAACCTGCAGAAGGTCATTTGCACCCCACCAATATTAATCCCCCTTCCTGGGGAACGGGACTGCAGTTGGAGTAGTTGTTTGGCAACTGTAGGTTCTTTGTAAGATCAATTCTGCTGTAATTGTAAAATCAAACATGCCTGAGTAGATACTTTAGAAAATGTATAGAGTCTATTTTCTCTGATTAGAGGTGGTACAATAAAAAGAAAACTCTTTGGGAAATTCCCTGGCAGTCCAGGGACTCCATGTTTTCCCTCCTGAGGACCTGCCCAGGTTGGGGAATGGGAACTAAAATCCCATAAGCTTCATGGTCAAAAAAATAAAATAAAATATATATATATATGTATGTATATAGGTAGATATTTGAATTTTATCACTGAACCTCATTTTATTTCTTAAAACAGGTTCTGTATCTGCTTTGTAATTGATCTATTGATCTGTGACTTTTTGTTTTCTTTGTAGCTATTCAAAGGTTTTGTGCATAGCATTTGAGGTACTTCAGGGCTTGCAGTATATGAATAAACATGGTATAGTACACCGGGCACTGTCTCCTCATAATATCCTTTTGGATCAAAAGGTAATCCTCAATAGGACATTAAATATTTGCTTTTTTATTTCAGGTTGTAGCCTGCTGAAAGAATTAGAATGTCTTAAGAGTATTCATAATGAAAAGATTATATTAACGTAATGTACTTGTGGTTTAAAAAGAAAGTATCTCTAATTATATAAATCATTGTGTCTTTTACATGCACTATTCTTTTTTCCCTGGACTCATTTTCTGTCTTCATGTTTTATTTTTCCTTTCACTCATTTTGTGAAATACACATTGAGACTTCTCAGTCCATTCTCTGTGAATTTGCTTTTATCTTAAAAAAGATTCTCTGACTATTTACATAGAACATTTTTCTCACAGTACAGCTGAATTGTGTTTTCTCCATTTTATTTTTCTTTTCTACTTTCTTTTTTACTTTGTCATTTATTTTCTTTGTTTACCAGCTGTTTGTACGTAGCTTATTTTTTAAATTGGAGTGCTGATTCTCTGCTTGGATTCTTATGGGGGATTAAATAAGAAGCTGCTGCTACTGCTGCTAAGTCGCTTCAGTCATGTCCGACTCTGTGCAACCCCATAGACGGCAGCCCACCAGGCTCCCCTGTCCCTGGGATTTTCCAGGCAAGAACACTGGAGTGGGTTGCCATTTCCTTCTCCAATGCATGAAAGTGAAAAGTGAAAGTGAAGTCGCTCAGTCGTGTCCGACTCTTAGCAACCCCATGGACTGCAGCCTACCAGGGTCCTCCATCCATGGGATTTTCCAGGCAAGAGTACTTGAGTGGGGTGCCATTGCCTTCTCTGAAATAAGAAGCTAGTCCACCCCTATTATGGGTATTATGTGAATTATGGGTATTATGTGAATTATGGGTAGCAAGGTGATTTTTTCAAGAATTTTATTATTTTCTTCATAAGCATATAAAATAGTTTGAGGAAACTTTTTCTTGGGAATTATTTTGTGTATTAGTAGGATTTTTCTCTTTCTTCTAGACTTTCAGTATATGCTCTATGATATTAAAAATATAAATAAAATGGTGCTTATAATTTCATGGTTAAGATAATAGAGTAACTAATTGAAATTGTTTTTAAAATATAAATGCTTTGTAATTCTGGGAAATATAGCTCTTAAGAAAAAGAACTTCTAAACTGAAAAAAAAAATTAAGTTCTAAACATCTAAAAGGGGGAAAACTTGAGATTTATATAATGTGCATTTGCCTTTTAAGACTCTTTTGTGGTATTTATGACTATTCTAAAACAATATAAAAATTGTTGGGAATAAAGCAGATTCACTAATATCTTGATTTGTGAACATACCTTTTCAAGTTAAAAACTTCCATGTCAAGTTTAAATCATAACATTTTGAAGACTTGCAATTCCTGAAAACAATTTATTTTGTGAAAATCAACACAAAATATTCTAAACAAGGATTCAAGATAACAACATTTTGTTTTTTAAAGGAGCTCAGAATATATAAGCAGCAACAATTTTTAAGTTTTATTTGTCATTTTGATATATATATAATATATATTGTGTTTGTATATGTTTGTAATGAATATAAAGCAGATGTCAAACACTGACAAATTTTTTTTAAATAAATTTATGATGAAATATAATTTTTCTTAATGTATCTGACTATATGATAGTGTTACTTATAAAATGTATAATCATAATTTTCCCTGCCAATAGTATGAAAATATTTTATGTGATTTTTTTCTTCCTTTGTCATTGTAGGGACATGTTAAATTGGCTAAATTTGGACTTTATCACATGACAGCATATGGTGACGATGTTGATTTCCCAATTGGGTAAGAATATGTTTTGGGTTTTTTTTTTCTTGAGTTCTATCTTAAACTTTCTAATCTTTTATTAGGGGTTTATTTGTTAATTTGTTAATTTTTACATGAAACTACCTTTTTAAAGTTAAAAATATCTTAATTTTCCATATACTTTTAAGAGGAGACAATGAGTTTTTCCCAGCATACAAAAGTTCCCTGATATTGATTTTTCATTGAATTAGTAGTGAAGCTAACAGATTATTTAATTTCTTCACTATATATTACAAAAATTAACTTTATTTCATTCAGAATTAGGTAAATTTAAGGCAAAAAGGCTAACAAATGATAATGTGTGTTCCTGAAAAGACTGAGAAAAATCAGTTTCATGTTATTTTCTAGTGTTTTTAATTTAAATCCCTGTTCTCTAAGATATAATTGGACATTAAGCCTCAAGTCAGGTCGCTGTAACTATCAGTAATGGAGTGGATTCTATAACTGAAAGTCTGTATTGTAAGTTTGGAGAGTTTCTTTATATGGAATTCCAGATTTATATTGGCCTCCAAAAAGAGAATGAAAGTTTACTTCATCCTGGACTCAATGAAAGCTTTTAATATAGATGTTTGTATTATATTTATTGTGTGGTTGCTTTTTAAATATGTTAATAATATAATACTTTTATAAGTGTTTAATTTTGACCTTATTTTAGGTACATAGAAGTTACAAAATAGTACAAAAATTTCCCATATTGCCTTTACTTAGGGTCCCCAAATGTTAACATTTCACAACTTTTGTTTTCTCTTTCATCTTATATGTATATGTGTTGTTGTGTATAATATAATTTTTCTGAATTATTTAAGAATTATTAGTGTTATAATGGCCTTTTACCCTTAAATATTTCAGTTTGTAATTTCTGAAGTAAGGAGTTTTCTTTCAGAACCACAAAATAATTGTCAAAATCAGGAAATTAAAGTTGATTTAATACTATTCTTTAAAGACCTTATGAATATTTTTTAATTGCTGTGTGATATGCTTAATGGTATGCATTTGTGTTTTGCTCTTTGGGCCCTCTAAAGTCAGTTTTTGTCACTCTATTATTGGAACTAGTGGTTTGGAATAATGGTGTATGTTTCTGCAGGAAAATATGTTTTAAATTTTTTTTTTTAAATTGGAGTATACTTGCTTTACAATGTTGTGTTCATTTCTACTGTATAACTCTGTGAATCAGCTATAAGTATACATATATCCTTTCCCTTTTGAGCTTCCCTCCCACCCTCCATTCCACCCACCTAGGTCATCACAAAACACTGAACTGGGCTCCCAGTGCTGTAAAGTAGCTTCCCACTGGCTATCCGCTTTAAACGTAATAGTGAATTGTATCAGTGCTACTCTCTCAGTTTGTCCCACCCTTCCCTTCTCTCCCTGTGTCCACAAGCCCATTCATTCTCTATGTCTGCATCTCTATTCCTGCCTTGCAAGTAGGTTCATAAAAATGATCTCATTTGTGAATTTTTTTATCTCTATAAGTTAACTTCTAGGTTTCTTACTTAAAATTTTCATTTGTTTGAACATAGCTAATCTTAAATTGTTTAATCATTCCTTCCTTTATTTATTAAGAAAATATTTATTAAACACCTTTTCTTAAGGCTTCTGGATATACAAAAATGGATAAGATAGGTCCCCAACTTCAAGAAGCTCATTATTTAATGGAAAATTTTCTGTTTTGATGACTTACTTATTAATGTGCATGAATTCATAGTTTATAGTTTTGACTACCATGTGGCTGTAGGCAACAAATAGTTGTTCTCACAAGCACAAAAAACACTATTTTATAAAAATAGCCTGCGCTTTATTTGTTAAAAGAAAACCTTTTCAAATAATAAAATTAAATTTATAGTAAGGCTCTGGTATCTTCATCATGTATGATAATTACCCTTTGAAATAGCTTTTAGGCAGCTGAAGTAAGCGTGATCCTTCATTTTGTCTAAATTTTTATGTGAGAACTCCAAAAACAATACAAGCAAAAATTCCTTTAATTTTTATCTTTCACTTAAAGGTGCTTTAGGTTTTAGTGATGAATAGAAGAAAGGAAGTGATTTTTTTAAAGCATATCAAACATTTTGAAGAGTTACATTTGAATTTAAAATGCTTGGATAGAATTGGTCTCATGTGCCATTTGGTTTGGCTTACTTTGAAGTCTTGGACGCAAAAGTTCTGACCAGAAAGTATCAAAGAGCAAAATGTGAAACCTTAGCCAGGAAAAATAAAGTGATCAAACAGCTAAGTCATGAAAGAAAATATTTACACCAGACGAAGCTTGCAGTTGATTCAAAAGACAAATATTAAGGAACAAAAAAGTAAAACATTAACATCTGTTTCAAAATACTGTAATGAGTTAGAAATTGGACATTCATTTCAGTTGGCCAGTAGCTTAATACCTTGTTAAAACATCAGACAGATGGTGAAAACCACTTGTATTTATCTCACCAGTCATACTCACGGCAGAGTTCTAGTAATTTTCTCTGAGTGTTAAAATGCAGTGCTAAAGAAGAGGCACTTGTTGGAAGGAGATAATCTGTATTAAAAAATAAGCCTAACATTTACTATTTTATTAATTAACTTAACATGTCCTTGATTAAAAAGGAAATTAGAATATTTGGAGCATACATCACCTCTGTACTTTCGGAGATCATCAGTCAGAAGTTTTAGATATAGCAATTTACCTGTAGTAATCCTTGACTTTTCACTACCCATTTTATTATTTCAGAGTTAGATGTGCTGGAAATCAGAATTAAAAATGAACAGTTTGCCTTCTGGATGTATCATGCTAATGATGACAGAAATAAAGCATTGCATTTGTGTCTTTTTTTTCATTTCTATAAAACTTCTTTATGTATTCATGAATATTTGTAACAGTTTTGTGAGAGAGAAATTATTGTTCCTGTTTTACAGAGTAAGAAACCCAAATCACATATAAAATATATGACAGGACTGGAATTAGAATACAGGCTTTATGATATCAAGGTCATTGCTTTTCCACTAGACTTCACTTATCTGAAGAGATTTCACACATTTATTTACAAGAGCAGTATGATCAACTAAGGGTAAAATGGCATCATCGTGCCAATGTTTGTCTATGAAAACGTACCTCAACCTTTTTAGTTACCAAGGAAATACAAATTAAACCTATTGTACAATGGTTTGGGAGTCTCACCCTCAGATGGCCAGATATTAGAAAGTCTGCCACTGCTGTCCAACAAGTGCTGGAGAAGTAAGCAATAGAATCTGTTGTACACCGCTAGTAGGAGTATACATTGGTACAACCCCTCTCAAGAAGCATTTGGTATGGTGTTATAAAGTTGAAAGTGCACATGTCTTGTGGCCTAGAAATTCAGTGCTAGGTTTATACTCCTGGGGAGACTTTTGCTAGAAGTGTTGCTACACAACAACATACTATGTGTAGAAACACACATGCTTTTTCTAGCAACATAGTTTATAGTACAAAAAGAAACAAAATAAACGCTCGTTGACATCTGAATGAATAATATATTCATAAAACAGACATAAAAATGACTTAAATCTACATACAGCAATGTGAATGGCTCTTTTAAATAAATATTGTTGACTAAAAAAAGCAAATCACAAAGGAATAATGGCAGCATAACTCCAGTACTATAAAGTTCAGATATGTGCTTGACTAAACAATATATTAATGTTTTTTAGGGTTACAAACCTGGTAAAACTGTAAATAAATGGAAGGGAATTATCAACACACAAATCGGGACTTTTAGTGATAATTTCATATTCATTATTTAAACTGGTTGGTAGGTACATGAGTGTTCTTTTAAGCTTTATTCTTTACACCTTATTCATATTTAATAGTCTGTATTTTATATTTACTAAGGCAATTTTTTAAAAAACTTATGTTGGTGAAGGTTAAGGGAAAGAGGCAGTCCTATATACTGCTTATAAGAATATAAATTGCCATAACTTGAAAGGGCAACTTGGAAACACATAAAATTTTAAAATTCATCTACCTTGTGACTTTGTAGTACCATGTCTAGGAATTTGTCTTTCATCTATATATTTATGGGAAATGGGATATCTGTAATATATCCATGTAAGCATTTTAAGTAGTAGTCAACTTCCAAATATCCTCCTTCAGAGTTGTATCACATAAATTAAGTGTATCAATGCAATGAAATTATTGGCAGTTTTCAAAAAGAATGAGACAAATCTATACTTATTTATAAGAATGATCTCTAAAATATATTTTGAGTGAAAAAGAGTACAGAATAGTGCATATACTATACTTTCCTATACTTCCCTATAGGGCAATGATGACAAACAATCAACTTTATTTGTACATAAATAGTGTGAGTGACTGGAGTACAGAGATTGGAGAGAGTCTTACATTTCAATTTATATGTTTTTACAGATTTTGACATTCCTACTATTCAAAAGAATAAATACTATTTTCAAAGATAAAATTTAAATAAGCGTTAAGTATAAAGAGAAGATAGGCAGTAAGGAAGAAGGAAAAACACCTCGAAATCTGGAAGTCTGAAGGCAATGTGTTAATACAGAGGAAAACAAAGAAAAGAGCTAAAAGCGAGATAGGTTTAACATTCCTTGAGATTCGTGTATTTCTTCTTGATTCCTAGACATAATACCTGTGTTATGGTAGTTAAGAATTCTTCCTAGCAAGAGTTGTTCATTTTATCTCATTGAGCTTTTGTATGGATTATACTGTACTGATAGTAAAAACGTACCACTACATACCTATTTCCCCCTTTCTAGCTCATGGTAATAAATTCATTCTTAAATTATACCATTTTAGGTATCCATCATACTTGGCACCTGAGGTAATTGCGCAAGGAATTTTCAAAACCAGTGATCATGTGCCAAGTGAAAAACCATTGCCTTCTGGCCCCAAATCAGATGTCTGGTCTCTTGGAATCATTTTGTTTGAGCTCTGTGTGGTATGTATAAAGAAATATTAAACTAATAAAAATAGTGTGTTTATTAGAAAAATATTTTGGGGTAGGAAAGCTATTTAGTAATAGCATCTTTTTATCTTTTTTTTGCAAATTGACTAGATATGAGGATTAAAAGGCTGAAATCTCAATTTGATTTTTTAAAAAATCCCACTTGACAATTTACTTGAATATTATTTTGGTATACCTAGAACTATTTGCCGGAGAAGGCAATGGCACCCCACTCCAGTACTCTTGCCTGGAAAATCCCGTGGATGGAGGAGCCTGGTGGGCTGCAGTCCATGGGGTTTCGAAGAGTCGGACACGACTGAGGATTTTCACTTTCCCTTTTCACTTTCATGCATTGGAGAAGGAAATGGCAACCCACTCCAGTGTTCTTGCCTGGAGAATCCCAGGTTCAGGGGAGCCTGGTGGGCTGCTGTCAGTGGGGTCGCACAGAGTCGGACACGACTGAAGTGACTTAGCAGCAGCAGCAGCAGAACTATTTGCACCTGTACTAAGAATTAAAAACTTACACTGTATTAAGTGTAAAAAGCATATTTAGAAACTTTACACTAAAACTGCTTACACATTTCAGTATATTCATGCTCTCTCTCCCATCTGTGGTATTCTTTCTTCCTTAAATACCTTTTCCTCCCCTATTCTGTCTTCAGTAAGACTCACTTATAAGAGTCGGCTTTTTATGAGGCCTTCCTGAAATATCCTCTATATTTATTTGTGTAATAAAGACTATACAGTTATTGTAAACAAAGGAATTAAAAATGTAGTAGCTTAGAGAGTTCCCTGGTGGTCCAGCTGGTTAAGACTTCAAGCTTCCAATGCAGGGGGCACAAGTTGCATCCCTGGTCAGGGAACAAAGATCCCACGTGCATGCAGCCAAAAAAATAAAATGCCAATATCATCATAATGAAGATTTTTTTAATGCAGTGCCCTAAAAAACACAGATGTTTTTCTCCCTCATGTAACAATCTTCAGAAAGAGTGGGCTCTGTTCCACAATGTCATGCCAAAACTTTGGCTGTCAGGGATCACTCCGAAAGATGCTGCTTTATCCTCCTTTTTAGCCATAAGAAAAGGAGAGGAGTGAATTCTTGGTAACTGTCTTTAAGAAGATGATGTAAAATTTGCAGGCATCAACTCTACTTTTCACTAGTGGCAGTTTACTGATGTGGCCTTAGATAGGTGCCTGATAGATCAGGATGAATTTGGAGAGACAGCTAATATTTTGTTGATTCTGCCTCCAAATACCTGCCATGGTTAGTCTCCGTTTTCTTTATTCTCTTCTATTTTAGCATTTGTTACATGTGCCTACTTGGACAATGAGGTCTTTAGGGGCAGACAATTTTATTGTTTATCTGTTGTTCTGTTTTCCAATGGATTTTTAAAGTATTTTTGAAATATTAACTCATTGATCTTTACCATAGCTAAGGATTAGGATGATATTATTTTCATTTTGTGTGTTTTGTGTACAGAAAAGTAGTAGTAGTAGCAGAAGTAGTAAAGCATAATAGTTAAGAGACAGACTTTCATAGTCAGAGAGAACTTGATTTGAAATCTTACGCAACAAAGTGTAGTTGTGTGACTTAAGGTAACGTAGCTAATATAGGGTATTATATCACAGTACATAAATGTTAGCTTTTATTATTAACACTTAAATGTTAACAGTTACATGGTAGCTTATACATTGACATTGCTTTTTCTAAGGGAAAATGCCAGACTTGCTGATTCTTTGCTATCCTTTGTCTAGACCATCTTCCTTTTCATTGGTATGAAAATATAGTAAATCTCATTTTTTGTTTAAAATCACAGCCTAATTGAAAATTCTTGTTGGAATGTATGCTGCTGCTGCTGCTAAGTCGCTTCAGTCGTGTCCGACACTGTGCGATCCCAGAGATGGCAGCCCACCAGGCTCCCCCATCCCTGGGATTCTCCAGGCAAGAACACTGGAGTGGGTTGCCATTTCCTTCTCCAATGCATGAAAGAGAAAAGTGAAAGTGAAGTCTCTCAGTCGTGTCCGATTCTTAGCGGCCCCATGGACCGCAGCCTACCAGGCTCCTCCATCCATGGGATTTTCCAGGCAAGAGTACTGGAGTGGGGTGCCATTGCCTTCTCCAATGTAAAGTATACATAAGTGTAAATATGACAAATGTAACTTTTCCTTTTTATTACCATTAATTATATTTAAACTATTTATGATCTGGGTATTTCTTATATGAGTAATTCAGTTCAACAAATGTTGTTGAGTATTTACTGTGTGTATAATAATACAACAGGCATAAACTGTGATTAAAATGTATTGTCAAAGAGCCTATGCTGCTGCTGCTGCTGCTGCTAAGTCGCTTCAGTCGTGCCCGACTCTGTGCGACCCCATAAATGGCAGCCCACCAGGCCCTTCTGTCCATGGGATTCTCCAGTCAAGAACACTGGAGTGGGGTGCCATTGCCTTCTCCAAAAGAGCCTATAATTAATGCAAATCCATAAACTTTGAAGATAAGCACAAAGAACTGCATGAATTATAAGAAAGGAAATATTAATTCCATAATAGGGGCTTCATGACATTTTAAGAGGTACTCAAAGTTTAGACAGTCCAGTTTTAGAATGATTTGAATCTTCCTCATCAAACCTTTAGATTTCATACAAAATATTAAATATAAATTAATAAGTAAAATGGATAGGAGCCATATCCTAGGAGACTTTGAATGCCATATTGAGAGGATTATATTTATATAAGATAGGGGGGTCATTTAAAGTTTTTAAGCAAGCTGAAATCAAACCTGCAGTTTTAGAAGATTAATTTTTTTAAAGGTGGGTCTTTTTTAATTTAATTATTATTGGAATATAGTGGCTTTACAATGTTGTATTAGTTTCAGGTGTACATCAAAGTGCATTAGTTATACATACACATACATCCACTCTTTTTTAGATACTTTTCGCATATAGATCATTACAGAGTACTGTATACCACTTCCTGTGTTATACAGTAGGTCCTTAATAGTTACCTATTTTAATGGCAACCTACTCCAGTGTTCTTGCCTGGAGGATCCCAGGGACGGTGGAGCCTGGTGGGCTGCTGTCTATGGGGTCGCACAGAGTCGGACACGACTGAAGCATCTTAGCAGCAGCAGCAGCAGTGTGTATAATATATGTCAACCCCAGTATCCCAATTTATCCCTCCCTCCCCTTACCCTCAGAAACCATAAAATTGTTTTCTACATCTGTGACTCTATTTTGTAGATAAATTCATTTGTACCATTTTTTTTTAGGTTCCACATGTAAGCAACATTATACAATATTTATGACTTATTTCACTCAGTATGACAATCTCTAGGTCCATCCATGATGCTGCAGATGGCATTATTTCCTTCTTTTTCATGGCCCAATAATATTTCATTGTACATATTTTCTTTGTATTTCATTGTACCACATCTTCTTTATCCATTCCTCTTTCAGTGGACGTGTAGGTTGCTTCCATGTCCTGTATTGTAAATAATACTGCAGTGGACTTTGGGGTGCATGTATCTTTTCAAATTATGGTTTTCCTGGGGTATATGCCCACTTAATCATATGGTAGCTCTATTTTTAGTTGTTTAAGGAACCTCCATACTGTTATCCATAAAGGCTGTACCAATTTACATTCTCACCAACAATGTAACACTGTTCTCTTTCCCCTGCACCCTTTTCAACATTTATTATTTGTAGATTTTTTGATGATGGCCATGCTGACCAGTGTAAGGTGATACTTCATTGTAGTTTTGATTTACATTTCTCTAATAATTAATGATGTTTAGCATCTTTTCATGTGCTTTTTGGCCATCTGTGTGTCTTCTTTGGGGAAATTTCTATTTAGATCTTCCGTCCATTTTTTGATTGGGTTGGTTTTTTGTTATTGAGCTGCATGAGCTGTTTGTATATTTTGGAGATTAACCCCTTGTCAGTTGCTTCATTTGCAAATATTTTCTCCCATTCTGTGGGTTTTTTCATTTAGCTTATGATTTCCTTTGCTGTGCAAAAGCTTTTAAGTTTAATTAGGTCCCTTTTGTTTATTTTTGCTTCTCTTTTCATTACTCCAGGAGGTAGATCAAAAAAGATCTTGCTTCAATTTATGTCAGAGAGTGTTCTGCTTGTGTTTTTCTATAAGAGTTTTAGGGTATCTGGCCTTACATTTAGGTCTAGAAGATTAACATTGATAGTAGTGTAAGAGATTAAAAAGAGAGAGGAGGGGCAATTTATTTTCAATGATCTCTCCACCTGTAGTTCTAATTTCATAAAACTTTAAGAAAGTTTTTTCTTCTCTATTGAAAAAAGAAAATCAGAGCCTCTTTCACTGCATAAAGACCAAGCTGTCTTCTTAAACCTTCTCCTTCTAAGTCTTTTTAAATGATCATACAAGTTTACTTTGTTTATAATAATAGAATAGCCAAAATTTATGAAGCATTTTCTTTATGCAGAAAATGCTAAGCAGTTTTTTATACATCATATAACCTTCACTGCAACCTACATGGCATGTATAGTTAACATTCCAATTTATAAATGAGGAAAGTGAGGTTTAAAGTGGTCAAGTAATTTACCCATAGTATATAACCCGTGGTGGAAAGTCCAGCTTCACACACAGTAGTTGCTCAACACATAATCATTGAAGTTGTGCTTGATTCAAGACTCTTTTTTAAGGAGCCCTCTGAAGCCAACTAATAAGGAATAAGGAAACAACTAAAATATAACGTGTATCTTAAAATAAAGGGCTATACCAGCTACTATGGAAAACACAAAGATGGTTGTCTTAAGTAATTTTGAGAAGAGGAAGGAGTGTTGTGGGATGTTTCTTAGTGGAGACAACAGATCATCTGGGTCATGATATATAAGTGAGAATTAGCTGGGAGGATGAAAGGGTGAAAAGACATTTTGGTCTCTTAATCAAATAAGACTCCTGGAGTCCCTTTGGACAACCAGATATATGTGGGTCTCAAAAATGAAGAATGCTTGAGATCAAACTAAAATGTAATGATTCTTAGATATACAAAATGTTTAAATGGTAAGCATTATGCAACATTAAAAAAATGTATGTCACCAGTGATTTTTCTTTAGTGGAGCCAATTCAAAAAAATCTGATATACACATGTATACCTGTGGCGGAATCATATTGATTTATGGCAAAACCAATACAATATTATAAAGTAATTAACCTCCAATTAAAATAAATAAATTTATATTAAAAAAAAAAACAAACAAAAAAATCTGATAAAACCTCTGAAGAGAAATAGAGATAATTGAAAAATCATTTTCAGCAATGAAAAATAAAACCTCCCTCCCTGGGAAGAATATGTAAATGTTAATAAGAATTGCTTTTATCTTTTATGTAGGGAAGAAAATTATTTCAGAGTTTGGATATTTCTGAAAGACTAAAATTTTTGCTTACACTGGGTAAGTGTCTCACAATTATCTTTCAGTTATAAATATAATCTTTAGTGAGAGTAATTATACACATAGAGAATATGTTCTTCAAAATACTAACTACACTGAAAAGGCTTCACTTTCTTCAGCTTTCCAGTGATCAGTGATAAGCATTAACAGGACACTTTAAGCACCCTTGAGGTACTATAGGAGAGCTTTTCCTGATTCACTGTAAGGAATTATAATGTCCTTGGATATAATCTTAGCTTTATGATCTAGCCAACCAAACTAACTTTTGAATCAAAATATGAAATTGTAAAATTGTACTTCTCTGTAGCAGTTACCTTCAATGTACTATAACTTTTGAGCTTTCCGTTTAGTGAATTATATGTAAGTAATGACTGACAACGGAGAAGGCAATGGCACCCCACTCCAGTACTCTTGCCTGGAAAATCCCATGGATGGAGGAGCCTGGTGGGCTGCAGTCCATGGGGTCGCTGAGAGTCGGACACGACCAAGCGACTTCACTTTCACTTTTCACTCTTATGCATTGGAGAAGGAAATGGCAACCCACTCCAGTGTTCTTGCCTTGAGAATCCCAGGGACAGGGGAGCCTGATGGGCTGCTGTCTCTGGGGTCGCACAGAGTCGGACACGACTGAATCGACTTAGCAGCAATGACTGAGGAAGAATGTTTATTTTTCCTTCTAACAAGCTCATATGTTTCACATGTGTATAATCCAAATACTTGTAATTCACATTTATAAAAATTTGTGTAATCCACTTAAAGTAGAATAAGTTAAGCATGTATGGTAAAAAAAAGGAGAGAAAAACAGTGATAGAGCGCTTTGTATAAAAGAATGTCAGATCGGTGTCCAGGTTAATAGGGTCTACAAATATGGATGTGTATAGAATAATATTAGTGAATATTAAATAACAATGGATTGTAAATAAAATTTTATAATTTTATCACTTTAATTTCAAAGATTGGTAATATGGCTATTAAGGAATCTTAGAGATCTATAAATGGTGTCTATAGGCTAAACTTTATACTGTAAAGACCAGAAAAAATGTGTGCACATTCTTCAATTGTATTTAATGAAAACAGTCTTATAAGCATAAAAATAAAGCCTTTTTCATTTATTAAAACATATAAGGAAAAGTCTCAAGCTTTTTAATATTCCAAGTTCCAAAATTGCATTATACAATTTAAAATAATGTTATTAAAGTTTAACTCCCAGTCTGGTAAGTTGTAAAAGCAGCTTTGATTCATGTAATTTTCCTCTTTTATAGACTGTGTAGATGACACTATAATAGTTCTGGCTGAGGAGCATGGCTGTCTGGACATTATAAAGGTTTGTCATTACTCTGTTCTTGAACATTTATTTTGCATACTTGGCATCCAGTAGCAAACTATTTTAAAGCAAAGGCTTTCCAAAACAGTCAAAACTTCTTAAAGTAGAAAATGATGTAAGTAATATAAATTTTTAAGTGGATTGTTTAAAATAATTACTTTCTCTCTCTGTTTACCAGGAGCTTCCTGAAACTGTGATAGATCTTTTAAAGAAGTGCCTCACCTTCCACCCTTCCAAGAGGTTGATATCAAGAGTTTGGGATTATTACTGAGATCTTAACATATAAGTACTTAATTTTTTAATACTAATGGATTAAATAAGAATATTAACATATGTAGTAATGTATGATTGATATTAGTATCATAACTGATAGTTTTGGCTTTAATGTATGGTCGTAAGAGAAGAAAAAAATAATTAAAACATGATCAGAAAGCTGACATATACCAAAATCAGCCACTGTTCATTTCCTAACCTCCAATTTGAAAATTAGCTAAACTATGGAAGGTAGATATGCCTAGATACAATGATATGAGAAAAATGAGAACAAAAGTTTATTGGCAAATAAGTATTATATAAAAAACTTACATAGTGAGCTAAGTTAATAATTGTTGATAATGTAAAAGGATTTTTTAGAAGTTTTATTATGTTCATTTGATGATGTCACTGTTACCCATTCATTTGTCCCTAAACTCTGTAAGTATGTAATATTTGAAAATAATATATTCTGATTTATCTTTATGAAAACATCTTTATCAAGACATGTTCAAACGAGAGGAATGGTATTAAAAGCATAATTTTGGGTAAATATACCACATGAATTTATCTCAGATGACCATTATATCTACTACTGTGGGCACACACCCCTTAGAAGAAATGGAGTAGCTGTCATAGACAACAAAATATTCCAAAATGCAGTACTTGAATGCAGTCTCAAAAATGACAAAATGACCTCTGTTCATTTCCAAGGCAAACCATTCAATACCAGGGTAATCCAAGTCTATGCCCTAACTAATAATGCTGAAGAAGCTGAAGTTGAACGGTTCTATGAAGACCTACAAGACCTTTTAGAACTAACACCCAAAAAAGATGTCCATTTCATTATAGGGGACTGGAATACAAAAGTAGGAAGTCAAGAAACACCTGGAGTAACAGGCAAATTTGGCCTTGGAGTACAGCATGAAGTAGGGCAAAGGCTAATAGAGTTTTGCCAAGAGAATGCACTGGTCATAGCAAACACCCTCTTCCAACAACACAAGAGAAGACTCTCCATGTGGACATCACCAGATGGCCAACACTGAAATCAGATACTTATATTCTTTCCAGCCAAAGATGAAGAAGCTCCATACAGTCAGCAAAAACAAGACAGGTAGCTGACTGTGGCTCAGATCATGAACGCCTTATTGCCAAATTCAGACTTAAATTGAAGAAAGTAGGGAAAATCACTAGACGATTCAGGTATGACCTAAATCAAATACCTTATGATTATACAGTAGAAATGAGAAATAGATTTAAGGGACTAGATATGATAGAGTGCCTGATGAACTATGGATGGAGGTTTGTGATATTGTACAGGAGACAGGGATCAAGACCATCCCCAAGAAAAGAAATGCAAAAAGGCAAAATGGCTGTCTGAGGAGGCCTTACAAATAGCTGTGAAAAGAAGAGAAGTGAAAAGCAAAGGAGAAAAGGAAAGATATAAATATCTGAACGCAGAGTTCCAAAGAATATCAAGGAGAGATAAGAAAGCCTTCCTCAGCGATCAATGCAAAGAAATAGAGGAAAACAATAGAATGGCAAAGACTAGAGATCTCTTCAAGAAAATTAGAGATACAAAGGGAACATTTCATGCAAAGATGGGCTCGATAAAGGACAGAAATGGTATGGACCTAACAGAAGCAGAAGATATTAAGAAGAGGTGGCAAGAATACACAGCAGAACTGTACAAAAAAGATCTTCACTATCCAGGGAATCATGATGGTGTGATCACTCACCTAGAGCCAGACATCCTGGAATATGAAGTCAAGTGGGCCTTAGAAAGCATCACTATGAACAAAGCTAGTGGAGATGATGGAATTCCAGTTGAGCTATATCAAATCCTAAAAGGTGATGCTGTGAAAGTGCTGCATTCAATATGCCAGCAAATTTGGAAAACTCAGCAGTGGCCACTGGACTGAAAAAGGTCAGTTTTCATTCCAATTCCAAAGAAAGGCAATGCCAAAAGAATGCTCAAACTCCCACACAATTGTACTCATCTCACATGCTAGTAAAGTAATGCTCAAAATTCTCCAAGCCAGGCTTCAGCAATCATGAACCGTGAACTTCCAGATGTTCAAGCTGGTTTTAGAAAAGGCAGAGGGACCAGAGATCAAATTGCCAACGTTCACTGGATGGTCAAAAAAACAAGAGAGTTCCAGAAAAACATCTATTTCTGCTTTATTGACTATGCCAAAGCCTTTGACTGTGTGAACCACAAGAAACTGTGGAAAAGTCTTAAAGAGTTGGAAATACCAGACCACCTGACTTGCCTCTTGAGAAATCTGTATGCAGGTCAGAAAGCAACAGTTAGAACTGGACATGGAACAACAGACTGGTTCCAAATAGGAAAAGAAGTACGTCAAGGCTGTATATTGTCACCCTGCTTTTTTAACTTATATGCAGTGTACATCATGAGAAACGCTGGACTGGAAGAAACATAAGCTGGAATCAAGATTGCCGGGAGAAATATCAATAACCTCAGATATGCAGATTATACCACCCTTATGGCAGAAAGTGAAGAGGAACTAAAAAAAGCCTCTTGATGAAAATGAAAGTGGAGAGTGAAAAAGTTGGCTTAAAGCTCAACATTCAGAAAACAAAGATCATGGCATCCGGTCCCATCACTTCATGGGAAATAGATGGGGAAACAGTGGAAACAGTGTCAGACTTTATTTTTGGGGGGGTTCCAAAATCACTGCAGATGGTAACTGCAGCCATGAAATTAAAAGACCCTTACTCCTTGGAAGAAAAGTTATGACCAACCTAGATAGCATATTCAAAAGCAGAGACATTACTTTGCCAACAAAGATTCGTCTACTCAAGGCTATGGTTTTTCCTGTGGTCATGTATGGATGTGAGAGTTGGACTGTGAAGAAGGCTGAGCACTGAAGAATTGATGCTTTTGAACTGTGGTATTGGAGAAGACTCTTGAGAGTCCCTTGGACTGCAAGGAGATCCAACCAGTCCATTCTAAAGGAGATCAGCCCTGGGTGTTCTTTGGAAGGAATGATGCTAAAGCTGAAACTCCAATACTTTGGCCACCTCATGCGAAGAGTTGACTCATTGGAAAAGACTCTGATGTGGGAAGGGATTGGGGGCAGGAGGAGAAGGGGATGACAGAGAATGAGATGGCTGGATGGCATCGCTGACTCGATGGACGTGAGTCTGAGTGAACTCCGGGAGTTGGTGATGGACAGGGAGGCCTGGCGTGCTGCGATTCATGGGGTTGCAGAGAGTCGGA
>NW_011494835.1:1055177-1060825 GCF_000754665.1 Bison bison bison
CGCTGACTCGATGGACGTGAGTCTGAGTGAACTCCGGGAGTTGGTGATGGACAGGGAGGCCTGGCGTGCTGCGATTCATGGGGTTGCAGAGAGTCGGACACGACTGAGTGACTGAACTGAACTGAACTGACCTGAAGATCATGGCATCCGGTCCCATCACTAAATGGCAAAAATGGGGAAGCAGTGGAACCAGTGAGAGACTTTATATTTTGGGGCTCCAAAATCACTGCAGATGGTGATTGCAGCCATGTAATTAAAAGACACTTACTCCTTGGAAGAAAATTTATGACCAACCTAGACAGCATATTAAAAAGCAGAGACATTACTTTATCAACAAAGGTCAGTCTAGTCAAAGCTATGGTTTTTCCAGTGGTCATGTATGGATGTGAGGGTTGGCCTATAAAGAAAGCCGAGTGCCGAAGAATTGATGCTTTTGAACTGTGGTGTTGGAGAAGACTCTTGAGAGTCCCTTGGACTGCAAGGGGATCCAGCCAGTCCATCCTAGAGGAAATCAGTACTGGGTGTCATTGGAAGGACTGATGCTGAAGGTGAAACTCCAATACTTTGGCCACCTCATGTGAAGAACTGACTCATTTGAAAAGACCCTGATACTGGAAAAGATTGATGGCAGCAGGAGAAGGGGACAACAGAGGATGAGATGGTTGGATGTTATCACCAACTCAATGGACATGAGTTTGGGAGAACTTCTGGAGTTGGTGATGCACAGGGAGGTCTGGCATGCTGCAGTTCATGGGGTTGCAAAGAATCAGACATGACTGAGCTACTGAACTGACTGAACTGATACCACATTAAGAGAGTAGGAAGAAAATCAGAAGATAGTATTGATTTATAATTTTATTATTTAATGAAGATATTCAGCAAAGCAAGTTTATGATGGTCAAGCTGAAAGTAAAAAATGGAGATGCTCATATGTAATAATATTTGATAAGTCGTAAAGTACAAAAAGCACAAAAGAGAAAAAAAAGTCAGTATTTACTTATAATCATTTGATTCTTTTTTAAAGGTGTATATCTAGACTCTAATAAGGAGAGCTTCATTATTTTGTATGCCTATGAGGTGTTTATGACTTTTAATTATTTCCTTGTAGGTATGCCATTATTCTAGGAACATTTTAATGACTTTAATTCCTGTGCTGTATTTTAAATGTGTTTCTTAAGGCCAACCCCAGATGAATTAATGCAGGACAATGTGTTCAGTGAAGTGTTACCCTTATACCCTCCCTTTATCAAACCTGCCAGCCTGTTTTCTTCTTCTCTGAGATGTGCTGATTTGACTCTGCCAGAGGATATCAGTCAGTTGTGTGAAGGTAATGGTAAAGAATACTAATAATAAAGCCATGTTTTTAAAGGAAGTACCCTCATCCTAGTTTCAGTTTTAAATTTGTCAACAATATATATTCACATTAGTGAGACATTTTGGATACTTACCTGAGAATTAAGAAGTAATTTTGGAAGTGGTTAAAATATAACCTAACATTTTAATCCTTTAAATTTAAATTACTTTGGAGCAAGGATTTTAAGAATCAAAGAAAGGAAGTAGTATCAAACAAAAAAATTTTTCTTATGTAAATCCAGGTCGTAACGCTATAATCAGATCTTCTGGTTTCCGGTGGAATTTCTGTTACCTCAATATTTATATAGATTTCATAAAATTTATTATAAATTATCTAAAAATCATATTATTGATAAGTCCATTATTATTAAATTCCATGTTTGTTAGAGAATACCACCTTTTCTCTTTTCATTCCTCTCTGAAAATTACAGCTCTCAAAATGTGTTTTTTAGGGACACCAGTAAATTATGTTTATATAAAAAATTATCATGACATAATCATGGTAGGAAATACTTACTAAACATTCATTCGGGCAAATACGTATTGAGTTTCTACTATGTTCTCTATGTTTTCTTATAAATTATAAGAAAATTTATCTTCTTATAAATGAAGATCCAAGACTTTCTTGGCAGTCCAAGTGGTTAACATTCCGCACTTGCTATGTAGGGGGGATGGGTTCAATCCCTGGTCGGAGAACTAAGGTCCCACATGCCGTGTGGAGTGGCCAAAAAACTGAAGGTCAATATGAACATAGTACAATGGAAGCAAAGCCTCTGTGAGACATCAAGACTTTTAAAAGAGGCAGAAATTGTCTCAGGACAAAGGATGGGACAGGGTGTGCTGGTTGCCTACTCAAGTGCTTTTTTTTGCCCTTATTTCTTTCCTGCAGGGCTTGATAATAGCTAGTGTGTGTGTGTGTATCTCTCATATATATATATATATATATATACACACACACACATATATACATATATACACACACTTATGTATATATATCTCTGGTACAGAGGATAAAAATCACACTTTTTTCTCAAAGACACTGGATGCACAACCAGTATGCATATCTGCATTTAATCCTCTATGAATTTTGTAGTATGAATATTGTAAAGGAAATCTTACTGTGTTCTTCAGCTTTTACTTTTTTAAAATGTCAGCTATTATTGCTTGTTGCCTTTTAATAAAAACAGAAAGTGTGATAGCTATTTTTTTTAATTTTCCATTGATAGATATAAACAGTGATTACCTGGCAGAAAGATCTATTGAAGAAGTGTATTACCTTTGGTGTTTAGCTGGAGGTGACTTGGAAAAAGAGCTTGTGAACAAGGAAATCATTCGATCCAAACCACCTATCTGCACACTCCCCAAGTAAGGAAAGAAAACATCTCTTGTAAATGAGAGAAATCTAGTAATAACTTTTTTTAATTTGATAGTTTTTTCTTCTGGTAGGTAGACATTGTAGCTAAGTGATTGTGAAAACAATTTGAAATCAATACCTTGCTTTCTTGGCAGGAGTTTTTTTTTTTAATTCTATTTTTTAATTGGTAGAAAATTGCTTTACAATTTAGTGTTGGTTTCTGCTGTACAACAATGCAAATCAGTCATAATTGTTGGCCACCTCATGCGAAGAGTTGACTCATTGGAAAAGACTCTGATGCTGGGAGGGATTGGGGGCAGGAGGAGAAGGGGACGACAGAGGATGAGATGGCTGGATGGCATCACCGACTCGATGGACGTGAGTCTGAGTGAAGTCCGGGAGTTGGTGATGGACAGGGAGGCCTGGCATGCTGTGATTCATGGGGTCGCAAAGAGTCAGACACAACTGATCAACTGATCTGATCTGATCTGATATATCCCTTTCCTGCTGAGCCTCCCTACCTTCCTATAGTCTCACCCATTGAGGTCATCACAGAGCACCAGGCTAGGTTCCCTGTGTTATTTAGCAACTTCCCACTGTTTTACAGATGGTAATATATATATGACAATGCTGCTTTCTCAATTCATCCCACCCTCATTGTCCCTCTTAATGGACATGAGTTTAAGTAAACTCCGGGAGTTGGTGATGGACAGGGAGCCCTGGCGTGCTGCAGTCCATGGTGTCACAAAGAGTTGCACACAACTGAGAGACTGAACTGAACCGCACTCATCTTCCCCTGTGTCCACAAGTCTGTTGTCTACTAGGTTCATTATTACCATTTTTTTTTAGATTCCATGTATATGCATTAATATACAATACTTGTTTTTCTTTTTCTGACATTTCACTCTGTATAAGAGGCTCTAGGTTCATCCACTTAACTACAACTGACTCAGATTTGTTCCTTGTTATGGCTGAGTAATATTCCATTGTATAAATGTACAACTTCTTTATCCATTTGTCTGTTGATGGACATCTAGGTTGCTTCCTTCCTGGCTATTGTAAATATTGCTGTAATGAACACTGGGGTACATGTGTCTTTTCTCTGGATATATGCCCAAGAGTGAGATTGCTGGGTCATATGGTAGATTTATTCCTGTTTTTTTAAGGAATCTCCATATTGTTTTCCATAATGGCTGTATCAGTTTATATTCCCACCAGCAGTGCAAGAGGTTGACCTTTTCTCCACGTCCTCTCCAGCATTTATTGTTTGTCGGTTTTTTGTTGATAGCCATTCTGACTGGTGTGAGGTGATACATTATTGTAGTTTTGATTTGCATTTCTCTAATAACAAGTGTGAGCAGCTTTTCATGTGTTTATTGGCCATCTGCGTGTCTTCTTTGGAGAAATGTTTGGTAGGAGTTTCTAATTGCAGAGTTCTTATCAGTGCTTTTGTTATTTTTTAAACTACTATTTTTAATAAATTATTTGTTTTATGATCTATTTGAAGTAAAGGTATTATTGTGGAACATCTCACAATAGTTGGTGATCAATAAAACAAATTGTACAAATAGAACAGTAATATTTAACAGAGTTAATATACTAGGCTAGTATGCCCATTATAAGGAACTTTTTTTTTTTTACTTCTAATGATATTTTAAAATGTACTCAGTGACCTCATTGCTTGTCCTAGAGATCATCATGGTACTAAAGCGCTGTTGAAAAACTGCAGAGTTGTATAAGGTCTTAGACACTATCTTGTGAATTACTTAGAAGTTAAATGACAATACAATGCTAAGAGCCAAAACTGTTAATTGTTCTGTTGCTCATCATGTTCGTTCAAAAAATTAGAACCTACATCTCTTTCCATTAGTGCTTTAAAGTTTTAATTTTAGGTTTTAGGACTAGATTTGATCTTTGTAGGTAACTATAGAAACCATCTGCTGATCATTTTTTTCTTTGTATGTAAATTTTAGGTTAATTGTTTGAATACAGCACTAATTCTGTACCTCTCCCCCCTCTTAAACTGATTCTTAAATATTAACTTCAGTTGTACTGTTCACATGATAAATTAAGTAGAAAAATCAAAAATAAGATGATGGCAATTCCAAGAGTAAATGGTTTGAAGGATATAAAAATTAATTCTCTAAAATTCTAAATATGTTTACTACTCAGTATTCGTTCTCCTGAGAAGTTATCAGCATTAGCGTTTTATTTTCTTCCTCCTTTTATCATTTTTTACCCATATGAATTTCCTCTGGAACATATTACATACTGTCAGTGTAGTTTTATCATTGCACCTGCATGAACAGTGTAAATCATGTTCTTGTATCCCTAAAATGCTTTACACTTGTGTGCTTATTTATAGGGGCCTCCCAGGTGGCTCAGTGGTAAAGAATCTGTATGCAGAAGACTTGGGTTCAGTCTCGGGAAGAACCCCTGAAGGAGGAAGTGGCAGTCCACTCCAGTATTCTTCCCTGTAGACATGGACAGAGTTGCCTAGCAGGCTGCAGTCCACGGGGTTGCAAAGAGTCGGACACAACTGAGTCACTGAGCACGCATGCACTGTGTTTATACAAACTCAACATATATTTAAAAATGAAGATTTTTTGGAGAAATTTCAGCCACCAATTACAGATTTTATTCAGTCTAAAATTTCTTTCTTTTAATGAAGAGATTTATGATTCAGAGTAAATTTTATTTTCTAGAAGGTTTTTAAACAGTAAATTGGATTTCTATGCTCATTAAAATAACTTATTTTTTAAATCTCTTTTTAGTTTTCTCTTTGAAGATGGTGAAAGCTTTGGACAAGGTCGAGATAGAAGTTCACTATTAGATGACACCACCGTGACACTGTCATTATGCCAGCTAAGAAATGTAAGAATGGTATCTTGGCAAATTTGCTTCAGACCTTTCTCCTTCTTTCCTCCCTCCCTTCCTTCTT
>NW_011494835.1:1060925-1069799 GCF_000754665.1 Bison bison bison
CTTAGTGGCTTTTTTTTTTTTTTTTTTTTTAATAAAACCTTACTGATACACATGAAGCCTTAGATTCCTTCCTGATAACATAAAATATGTGAGCATTTCTTTAACATACGTGCCCACGAGTGGCATTGTTGGAAAATATATCTGCAATCAGTCTAGTATCTATGGTTATATTTTCTGTTCACAGAAATCATCTTATCACTTTATCTCTTTACCCTCATTGGATAAGGGTTCTCATTTCTCCATATATGTGGTAACATATGGTCTTACTGGAGAAGACAATGGCACCCCACTCCAGTACTCTTGCCTGGAAAATCCCATGGATGGAGGAGCCTGGTGGGCTGCAGTCCACGGGGTCACTGAGGGTCAGACATGACTGAGTGACTTCACTTTCACTTTTCACTTTCATGCATTGGAGAAGGAAATGGCAACCCACTCCAGTGTTCTTGTCTGGAGAATCCCAGGGACGGGAGCCTGGTGGGCTGCCGTCTATGGAGTCACACAGAGTCGGACATGACTAAAGTGACTTAGCAGTAGTAGAAGTATGGTCTTATCAAATTCTTAAAAAATTATTATTCTAAAAGGTGCAAAATGGTATTTTTCTGTAATACTAATTTTCAATTTCCCAATTATTGTACAGTTATGAGCCCTTTTATATTTTTTGTGATTTGCTTACCTCTTGAGTATATTACTAGTTTTTATCTCTTGCCTGTTTTTTTGAATGATTTCTTATTGATTTGAGGATTTAAAAAATGTATTTATTTACATAGTCTTTGTTAGCTATACAGATATACCTCAGTTATCTCACTTAGCTTTATGATGTTTCTTGCTCTAAAGTTAGTTTTGTTTGAAATTAATGTAGCTATCCTAGTTTTCTTTTAATTAGTGTTATTCATGGTATATCTTTATTCCTTTACTTTTAATGTATCTATGTCTTTATATTTAAAATGGGTTTCTTTTAGATAATGTAGAGTGTGTCTTTCTTACTACTTTTGAAGGAAAATTTTGTTGGGTACAAAATTCTAGTTTGATTTTTTTTTCTTTTATGCTTTAAACATTTCACCCCACTCTCTTGCTTGCATGGTTTCTGAAGAACTGTCTGATGTAATTCTTATCCTTTTCCTCTATAGGTAAAGTTCCTTTCACTTCTGTTTTAGTTTCTGTCAAGGTTTTCTATTTGTTATTTGAGTTTTTGCAGTTTAAATATGATATGCCCAGGTGTAGATTTTTAAAAAAATTTTCTTGCTTAATGGTCTCTGAGCTTCTTGGAATTTTTTATTTGGTGTATGTCTGATTTTAAAATTTCTGTCATTACTTCAAATATCTCTTCCATTTCTTTCTCTCTCCTCTTGGGTATTCCTGTCACACATAGGTTACATCCTTTGATTATTCCATAGTATTTTCATCTTTCTGCTTATATTACCTACCTCTTCTTGCATGTGGTTCATTTTTTTCCCTTATAACCTTTAGCATTTTAATCAGTTATGTTAAATTCCTGCTCTGATAATTCCAAAATCTCTGCCATATGTGAATCTGGTTCTGAAGAGTGCTTTGTCTCTGCAGAATGTTTTTTTTATACTTTAGCATGCCTTACAATTTTGGGGGTGGGGAGAATGCAACATGATATATTGGTGAAAAGAACTGTAATAAATAGATCTTCAGTGAAAGATTTCATGTTTATCTAGCTGTTTACTATTTGTGTAGCTTTTTTCTCAGAGTAAAATCCTCAAATGTCAATGTTCTTACCTTCCTTACTGTCTTTAGATTTCTCTGGACATAGAATCTGAGGCTTGCAGTTCTTTCAGCTGGAGTCTCCTATATCATACAGAAACTTTGTTGTTGCTCAGTCACTTAGTGTCCAACTCCTTGCAGCCCCAGGGATTGCAGCTTGCCAAGCTTCCCTGTCCTTCACAGAAACTCTACATATGGAAATAAGATAGGGGAGGGAAAGTAGATTGAAGGGCTAATTAGGTCTCAGTGTTTTAGTGAGCCTGTGTCTCTGGGCTGTGGAATTCTCAGCTTCCCTCCCTGTTGCTTCAGGTGAGACAGGAAGGCTAGAGAGAGCAGTAATTGGGTATTTCTCTTCCCCACATCAAAGACTAGAAGGACCTAGAATTTTGTATTTCCCTTACCGCAGGTCATTTAGGCTCTGGTAAAATAGTTTCCCTGAAGAGCAGGCCTTTACTTAAGACAACAGGATACCCTAGGAGTAGTTCAAAATGGTTATTTTGCCCCTTCTCTTGCAAGAGACAGGAGGGGATTTTTCTTAGACCTTCACCCTGAGAACATGCTGGGACTTATGGGGGTAAAACTCAAGGAAGTGTGAAGTTTCCCTTAGGTCTGGGCCTCCACAAGTTTTTATCTCTCAAGCTTCTATTATCTCTCAAATTGCTAAATCTGCAGCAATCAGTTACCCTTCAAGTGTTTTACCAGGCTCCAGCAATGGCTTCTGTTCCAGCTTAGTTGTGATTCTTTATATTTGTCATTGCTCCAGTTTTCTGGGTAGCATTTTGCCCTGATTCTGATAGTTCTAAAAAGGATTGTTATTTTCAGTTTTTTCAGCTTTTTTCTTGTTGTTAGGGCAGAAAGGATGACTTCCACACTGATGGAGTATTGGTCTGAAAACCAAAATTTCTAGCCTTTTTATTTTTAGTGATCTATGTGCATCCTCAGTCGTGTCCAACTCTAAAGATAAAATAGGTGATTTCCCTAGTCTGTCTCTAGGCTAGCAGTTCAGCACGCTCTCCCCAGGCACGCACGCACACATACACCCGGAGTTCTTTCTTTACCTGGATGCAGCAGGGTCTCCCTCCAGTTTGACTGCCTAATTAAGTGCCTGAGACTTTGTCCTGTTGTACTCTAAAACCCTAGTCCACAGTTCTCAGTATCCTTTAGTACTAGCTTAGCTCTTTCTCTCTAAATACAGCTTTGTGTCTTCTGTCACTGCATTTTCATTACTCTTATAGGCTTTTCCTCTCATTTAATATTTTAAATGCTATGCAGTAGGAGGATGTTAGAATCTCTTACCTACTTAAATGCCAGCAACAGAAAATTAAAATATATAATTATTACACTTGATACTCTAAACTTACCATCCCTTTGAGTGAAAGACTGCACAGTGGATAAAATAAGTAGTAATACAAGGTGGTAAAAAATAAAATATATCCAAAATATATGTTTCAACTACTTTTATTTAACTCTCAATTTGTTTCTTTAATTTAAATATGATACAAATGATATGAATACAAGTTAAATGAATGTAGACTTTAGTTTTACTTCCCCAATTCCCTTACAGTTCCACTTTTGAAATTTAAAATACTTTTTTCTATAATTATTAAGAATAAATTTTAAATTTGTTAATTTTTAAAATAATATGGAAATGAATAATAATTTTACCTTATACTTTTCTGTGTAAGAATTTTTGCCTTTTATAAACCCTTAATATGCTAATTTTTTAGCTAGAAAAAAAGCAGAAAAGATATTAGCTATGTTTATGACTTTCAGGACAGTAAAACTTAAACTTAAAAAATGTAAGTTAATAATACAGTAAAATTTGTGAACATTTTAGTTTTCAACTTAGAATTTTAATCCATGAAAGAAATACCTAAAGTCTTAAAAGCAAAATGGGAAATGCATGTTCAGTTTTAAAGAAAAGCTAGGCATAAAGTCACTGTTTATCAGATTCTTAGTGCTGGGTTTTTTTTTGGCTTTTAAAAATTCTGGGAACAACTTCCATGGATGAGTGCATAGATGCTAATCAACAGAAGATCAATGCTGGGTCTACACAGAGCTCCATCTTCTATGTTAGTCCGCAGAGGAGCATTCTCTGCCTTACAGTTGGAAGTTGAACTGAACAGCAGACAGGATGGCATTAGCTTTAATCACTCTGCTTACAGTGTATCTTAGATTTTACTTTACTCTGACAGCCTTCTTCTGTTTTTAAAGATATCTATAATTCTGGCAATATTATTATTTGGAGTAACATTTTTTATAATGACTTTGTGAAAAAAATAAAATAATTGCTTTTTGTTAGTTGATTTATCAGCTCTTTGAATCATTTATGTTCAACTTATGATGTGAGAAATTCTTTTGAATCCTTTTTATTATCCTCTTACTTTTGTCTTACTATTTTATTAATGTCAAAACAAAAATCTGACTTTAAATTAAGGAATATATATTCAAAAGTACCTTTTAAAATAATCTTCATATAATTTTAAAATAGTTATCCATTTGTTAAAATTTATACTAACTTTAGTTTTCTGAATACTTTATTTAGTATTTATGTTTGGAAAACTTTTATAGTAGGTATCTAATCTTTACAAAAGGTACCTAGAGGTAAGAAAAATCAAAAAAACAAAAAGCAATTCTTCACAGATAAATTTAATCACTGGAGGCATGGCATATTTTCATATTTATGTTAGGAATGAATTTTAGACTCTATTTTATACTTTTCTTGTTACCTTTATAAATTCATAATTTTATGTTATTTTTTCTTTTAAATATGGATCAGCATTTCTGTCATAGGTCCTAAACATCAAATATTTTCTGTCTCAATTCACAGAGATTAAAAGATGTTGGTGGAGAAGCATTTTACCCTCTACTTGAAGATGAGTGAGTATATCGTCTCCTTTTACATTTATTTTTCCTATCTGTTTATGTTATTCTGGTGAGAAGCTTGTACATTTTCTTTGGAAAAGAACACAAAACTATGGTATTTGAATTTTTAAAAATTTTATACCTTTTGTCAATTTTTCTGCTTTTGTTTCTCTTTTACAGTCAGTCTAATTTACCTCATTCAAACAGCAATAATGAGCTCTCTGCAGCTGCCACTCTCCCTTTAATCATCCGAGAGAGGGACACAGAGTACCAACTAAACAGAATCATTCTCTTTGACAGGCTGCTAAAGGTAGAGATTCTAAAACCTAAAGTGTTATAAGTGCCCCTATATAGTCCTTATCTTTTATTCATTCATAATTCTTAGGGAATCTTGATGTCATGAGAAGACTAATTCTTATGACTTATGTTTTCTGATTAATTTCAATTATAAATGATACCTGTTCATAGTATATAAAATTAAAAAGTAAACAAGATGCAGGAATCTATGCACAATCATATTAGATATTAACATCCTTACTATTTAAAGAACACCTAAAAACCAAAAGAAAAAAGCACTATTATCTAAACAGGGAAATAGATAAAGAACACAATAGAAATACAACTAGTCAGTAAATCTATTAGAGAATGTATCATTACTATTAATAGAAATGTAAAAAAGTAAAATATGTAAAAAAGTAAAATAGCCTTTTCTTGCATACCAAATTAGAGTAATTAAGATATATTAAGATTGGAACTGTCATTCTTTTGGAATAAGTGTAAGTTGATAGAAACATTTTGTAAAACAATTGAAGGTATATATCAAGAGCATTAACAACATCCATACCCTTTATCCTAATATGTCTCTTCTAGAAATTTCTCATGACATACAAATTTACAAATAGGCAAATTTGTATACAAAGATATAGGAGAAACTGTAATAATAACATATTTATTTAATACTTTCTATATCATCAGCTATTTTACAAAGAGCCTTACTTATATTACTTTACCTGTATGAAACTGATAATATTATCCTCAGAATGAGTCTTTTTCTTAATTCTCACAGAGCACAAGATAGAGAGGGATGACTAAAAACAGTAGAATCAACTCCTCTCATTGTGTAATACGAGATTTACAGAAGATAGAGAACTATTTCACTGCTAACTTTTATGTATTAATAACACCAAAGTAATTTCAGGCACTTAAAAACATTATAATTCACCTTCAACTTTTTCACTGGTATATTGAGAACTGGCTAGACTAAAGAGGTGGCATTGGTAATTCAAGGTATTTTTCACATCTTTTTTTTTTTATCTGTAGGCTTATCCATATAAAAAAAATCAAATCTGGAAAGAGGCAAGAGTCGACATTCCTCCTCTTATGAGAGGTTTAACCTGGGCTGCTCTTCTGGGAGTTGAGGTAAAAGAGAAAAGAGAAGGTTGGAAGCTGATTAACAGTATTAGGAAAAAAGAATGAAAGTGCCTTCTGAATGTTATGTAGTAAAATATGAGCATTAAGAATCTTTGGCAATTTTATGTGAAAAGAATAGAGGAATAGACTAGATAGAGTAGAAAAATATAATTGAAACGTTTTTTTATCCTTACATTGTATTTAATGAACTCAAATTATCTTGATTATTAATTTTAAAATCAGGATATTTTAAGAATATATATGCATCATTTGTAAGTCTATAGTCCTGCATATAAAGTATGTTCCTCTAGAAATAAGTTTGCCTATTTATAGGTAGTTCTGTCTAAGTTTGGAGAAGTCTTCCATTCTAATTTGAACCTTGTCAGAAATCATTAACATAATTTAGTGCCTTTTGATGCATCTGTCTTATCAGAAGCACACTGCTAAGAGAAGTAGCAACTTTATCTTGTACAATACCTTATCTGTGGCAGTGAGGAAAGGAAAAGTGTCACAAAATTATTAGGGTGACTTGCAGTGCTAACAGAGAACAGCAGTCATAATAATGAGCCAAATACTACCAGATTGTTCCCTTTTCTGTCAATTTCCTTGACATCTTACCTTCATCTGTTCTATTATAGATATCTTATGGCTGTCCATCACCTAATTTTTGTGTGTGAATTTTCTCAAATATTTTTAATCCTTTTCACTCTCTGTTGAAAGATTTCCTTTCTTCATTTTTGATTCCTTTGGTGAGAATTTCTGAACATTTTTGAGTTTGGTTGCTTCTTTTATAAGAATGTCTAATGTTCTATACCATACATCAGTAGTTAGTATTGTAATACTTTAAGCATATAAAATAACTTTAAGGATATAATGTAGCTTTAAGCATATAATGTTCAAAAGTTCAAAAGGACTCCAAGGTCTAAATCTTTCATTAAATAGATGTGCCAGAGAAGTTGATGCAGCACATAATGTCAGAATTTGAACCCCAAATTCCTGGCTCTTTCTCTACCATTAACATTTACCAGACCCATAAGAATTGTTCTGTGCTTAGTCCTATAGAACATGACCAAAATTTTAAGTGCTTTATTCAATTGTTCTTTCTTTAATGGTATAAAAAGGTAAATGGTTCCTCTAGTCTCTTAATGATTTTATAACTACATGATATTCCACTCTGATTCATCCCAAACGTCTGCTTCCTTATGCTGAACTACCACTCCTAAAAACAGTTTCATTTTATTTTTGCTTTCATTACCAACTTTTAACAGGAATATTTCTTGTGGGATGAACACCACCAACCTTCCCCTGAATTAAAAAAAAATTTTTTTCTCCTTGAAGTTTACTATGTATGAGATACAGTGAATAAAGAACAGAAAAGCTGCATTTTGTGTCATTGTGGAGGCTGGGAGACTGGCTAAGCATATTCATTAGCCATGTGACTCATTCAACATGTATGTCTTACAGTATGTATGATTCAAATGTCTGCCTCAGCAAAATAGTAAATTGTTTCAGACTTTTATCACAAACTATCAAAATGTAGAAAAGTTTTCTAAGGATATACTTTGAGCTTGAGTGTGCCTGTCCATAATTGAGTGTGCTTTCAAAGACAGATGTTTTTAAGTAGATTTTGCCTAAATGTATAATTTATTAAGGATATGAAGAAGTAATTTATCTTCTCTTTTTTTTTTTTGCAGGGGGCTATTCATGCCAAGTATGATGCAATTGATAAAGACACTCCAATTCCTACAGATAGACAGGTATGATATAGATTTTCTTAAACAACCTAGATAAGTTTGCCAAATCTTTCAATTTTAGAGAAGCATGAGGAATTTTCTTCCTTTCATCATGAATACTCAGCAGCCATGATATGCATATGATATTAGAGAAGCATGACTCTTACCTCTGTCCATAGTTCTTCAGGCACTCTGTCTATCAGATCTACTCCCTTAAATCTATTTCTCACTTCCACTGTATAATCATAAGGGATTTGATTTAGTTCATACCTGAATGGTATAGTGGTTTTCCCCACTTTCTTCAATTTCTGTCTGAATTTGGCAATAAGGAGTTCATGATCTGAGTAAAGTAATGCTCAAAATTCTCCAAGCCAGGCTTCAGCAATACATGAACCATGAATTTCCAGATATTCAAGCTGGTTTTAGAAAAGGCAGAGGAACCAGAGACCAAATTGCCAACATCCGCTGGATCATCAAAAAAGCAAGAGAGTTCCAGAAAAACATCTATTTCTGCTTTATTGACTATGCCAAAGCCTTTGACTGTGTGCATCACAATAAACTGTGGAAAATTCTGAAAGAGATGGAAATACCAGACCACCCAACCTGCCTCTTGAGAAACCTATGTGCAGGTCAGGAAGCAACAGTTAGAACTGGACATGGAACAACAGACTGGCTCCAAATAGGGAAAGGAATACATCAAGGCTGTATATTGTCACCCTGCTTATTTAACTTCTGTGCAGAGTACATCATGAGAAACGCTGGGCTGGAAGAAGCACAAGCTGGAATCAAGATTGCCGGGAGAAATCTCAGTAACCTCAGATATGCAAGTGACACCACCCTTATGGCAGAAAGTGAAGAGGAACTCAAAAGCCTCTTGATGAAAGTGAAAGAGGAGAGTGAAAAGTTGGCTTAAAGCTCAACATTCAGAAAACGAAGATCATGGCATCTGGTCCCATCACTTCACGGCAAATAGATGGGGAAACAATGGAAACAGTGACAGACTTTATTTTTGGGGGCTCCAAGATCACTGCAGATGGTGATTGCAACCATGAAATTAAAAGATGCTTACTCCTTGGAAGGAAAGTTATGACCAACCTAGATAGCATATTGAAAAGCAGAGACATTACTTTACCAACAA
>NW_011494835.1:1069899-1086036 GCF_000754665.1 Bison bison bison
CTATGGTTTTTCCTGTGGTCATGTATGGATGTGACAGTTGGACTGTGAAGAAGGCTGAGCACCAAAGAACTGAGGCTTTTGAACTGTGGTGTTGGAGAAGACTCTTGAGAGTCCCTTGGACTGCATGGAGATCCAACTAGTCCATTCTGAAGATCAGTCCTGGGTATTCATTGGAGGGAATGATGCTAAAGCTGAAGCTCCAATACTTTGGCCACCTCACGCGAAGAGTTGACTCACTGGAAAAGACTCTGATGCTGGGAAGGATTGGGGGCAGGAGAAGAAGGGGACGACAGAGGGTGAGATGGCTGGATGGCATCACCGACTTGGTGGACATGAGTTTGAGTAAACTCCGGGAGTTGGTGATGGACAGGGAGGCCTGGCGTGCTGCGATTCATGGAGTCACAAAGAGTCGGACACGACTGAGCGACTGAACTGAACTGAACTGAAGTCTTACCTCTCTCAGATACAGTCTAAAATCTCATTAGTGAGTCAGAACTTTTCCTTTAAGGAGTTTAAGCCAAGTAAGTTTTCCTAGTATGTACCTTTTTTGTCTGAAGAATTTGTGCTTTATTTAGACCAGATTTAAAGTAAGATTTTTTGAAAACTAAATTAATACATACTTTTTCAAAAGAAATGATCTTCTTTTCTTATTTAAGTATACTTAAAACTTTTTAGTGTTCCTGAAGGATTAGTATAAAGTTCAAACACTTCAAAACACCAGGAGTATATAGGTGGCCTATTCTTGAATTCATAATACAATTTCTCCTCTTCCTTCTCTTGGGATTTATTGGTGATCTGTCTGTTATAGTTCTACCATATTGTTTTGCTGTTTTACAGATTGAAGTGGATATTCCTCGTTGTCATCAGTATGATGAGCTGTTATCCTCACCAGAAGGTCATGCAAAATTTCGGCGTGTCTTAAAAGCCTGGGTCGTGTCCCATCCTGATCTTGTGTATTGGCAAGGTAACTTTTTCCCCCAATTACTAAGACTTTCTGAAGTGTTAGGAATGTTGCATGACTGATAATTTTTAAAATCAAAACAAACTATCAAATTATCTTTGGCTTTAAGAAAAGTCAATACTAAGCTATGCTCCATTTTTTGAGATGTTTATATGAGAACTTTTTTTTAAAACTTTGTCTAAATGTCTAGTGAATATCATTTAAATGCATGACATTTAATGAAACAACTTGTCATCATGTTGATTAGCAAAGTATAAAGAATATTTTATACTAGTATAGTCTTTGTGAATACATTTTTAATCCTTGATGCAAATAATAAAATAATTTTGTACTGTAAATAATTTGGGGATAGTTTATATTCTTGACATTTAATGATTTACAGCTTTTGCTTAACAGATTAGGGTATTATGAGGTTATTAGGAATTGGGGAATATATAAATCACCCTGAAGTTCTCATTTTTTCTCTTTTTAAAAAATATCTGTAATGCCCTATCTCCTTGATTTTTACCTTTTCTCATTATTCTTTTTGCTGTCATTGATAAATTCATGAGTGAGAAATCCATTCCACCTAGTGCTATTTTTTAATTTGTCGTTATGAATAGTAATCTTTGTATTTCAATTCTATGTCTATTTCTGGCCAAACATGAAAATAAAGCTATTTTTTTTCTAGCTCTATTCATTTTAGAGTTCCATGTCTCCCTAACAGTTACAGATACAATAAAAGAAATATCATGTATTTATATTTTACTTTACAATTTTTTAAATAATTTTTTTTCATCTAATGAACATGTAAGAAGAGAAACATGTAAGAAAAATTTTCATCTCTTTGACAAGGAAACCTCTTTGGAGTTAAGTGATTGCCAAAATCACACAGACAGAGACTGTATTCAACCCTTCTATCATTTGTACATTTTTCTGTTACTGTATTTCTCTCTTCAACTTATAATAACCTATTGATAATAATGGTTGATTTATATTGGATATTTACTATATGCTAATTACCATCTGTTACTCCTCACAATAATCCATAACATATTTCTGGATCAAATGTATAATACTGAATCTATATGAAAGTAATGCAGAGATCTGAATAAGGTATGTATCTACAATTCTGCTGGATTATGTTTAATTTTTTCCTCAATCTCTCTCCATCAGGTCTTGACTCACTTTGTGCTCCATTTCTATATTTAAATTTCAATAATGAAGGTAAGCCTATTTATCATTTAAATAATTATTGTGTTTATTGTTCTAAAATATTTTACTCAAACATGATATCTTGCTCTCTTCCTAGTAGAGCCTGTAAATTTCTGTGAAATAATCTGTTGTGACTCATTTTAGAGGATGTGAAGAATTAATTTATTTCTGGGAGTTTTTAGCGGTAACTAGAGATTTAGAGCAGAGAAGGCAATGGCACCTCACTCCAGCACTCTCACCTGGAAAATCCCATGGACGGAGGAGCCTTGTAGGCTGCAGTCCATGGGGTCACGAAGAGTCGGACATGACTGAGCAACTTCACTTTTCACTTTCATGCATTGGAGAAGGAAGTGGCAACCCACTCCAATGTTCTTGCCTGGAGAATCCCAGGGACGAGGGAGCCTGGTGGGCTGCCGTCTATGGGGTCGCACAGAGTCAGACACGACTGAAGTGACAGCAGCAGCAGCAGAGATTTAGAGAGAACCTGATGGATTATTCTAAATGCATTCATCTACTTTGGTGACCATTTTTATGAAACTTTGGAGAAAATTCTTTCCTCCAAAGAAGACTGTTTTAGAGATTAGTTTTCATTTATATGTACTTTGTAAATGATTTGTAAGGAAAACAGTATTGATCTTGCATCCTCCAGAGTCTTTTATTTCAACTACTACTTCCTTTTTTTTAAACCACTACTTCCTTAATGAAGACTTTTCTTACCCTCTTGCAACTTGTATTTCCAGAAATTTATCTTCTGTATGTTTCATATCACAGTTACTTATATACTAATATAAATATATACTGAAGGACAGGGAAGCCTGGCATGCTTCATTCCATGGTGTCACAAGGAGTTGGACACAAGTTGGCAACTGGACAACAATATACTAATACAGTAACCCTTCTTTTGGTTAGTGGATTTTTTTTTAATGACAAGGGTTTTTGTTTTGTTTTTTCTGTCCCCTGATATAATTCCTTTTTTATAGTAGGTATTTAGATAAATATGTAAATATTTATTATGAATATCCTGTAGCATGAATCCTTAGAAACCTTAATCTCAGAATCTCCATCTCTTCAAATTCTGTTTCATATCAGAATGCATAGATTCCTGGAATTGAGTTCTGGTCGGACAGGACTGAGCGACTTCACTTTCACTGTTCACTTTCATGCATTGGAGAAGGAAATGGCAACTCACTCCAGTGTTCTTGCCTGGAGAATCCCAGGGACGGGGGAGCCTGGTGGGCTGCCGTCTATGGGGTCGCACAGAGTCGGACACGACTGAAGCGACTTAGCAGCAGCAGTAGCAGCAGCAGCATAATCCCAGAGAACTAAAATTTCACCATTTGAATGCTTTTTAAAAATGCCTGTTCTCTGGTCTTACATTGAGATCTTTAATCCATTTTGAGTTTATTTTTGTATATGGTGTTAGAAAGTGTTCTAGTTTCATTCTTTTACAAGTGGTTGACCAGATTTCCCAGCACCACTTGTTAAAGAGATTGTCTTTAGTCCATTGTATATTCTTGCCTCCTTTGTCAAAGATAAGGTGTCCATATGTGCGTGGATTTATCTCTGGGCTTTCTATTTTGTTCCATTGATCTATATTTCTGTCTTTGTGCCAGTACCATACTGTCTTGATAACTGTGGCTTTGTAGTAGAGCCTGAAGTCAGGTAGGTTGATTCCTCCAGTTCCATTTTTCTTTCTCAAGATCGCTTTGGCTATTCGAGGTTTTTTGTATTTCCATACAAATTGTGAAATTATTTGTTCTAGCTCTGTGAAGAATACTGTTGGTAGCTTGATAGGGATTGTATTGAATCTATAAATTGCTTTGGGTAGTATACTCATTTTCACTATATTGATTCTTCCAATCCATGAACATGGTATATTTCTCCATCTATTAGTGTCCTCTTTGATTTCTTTCACCAGTGTTTTGTAGTTTTCTATATATAGGTCTTTAGTTTCTTTAGGTAGATATATTCCTAAGTATTTTATTCTTTTCGTTGCAATGGTGAATGGAATTGTTTCCTTGGTGGGAATGCAAACTAGTACAGCCACTATGGAGAACAGTGTGGAGATTCCTTAAAAAACTGGAAATAGAACTGCCTTATGATCCAGCAATCCCACTGCTGGGCATACACACTGAGGAAACCAGAAGGGAAAGAGACACGTGTACCCCAGTGTTCATCGCAGCACTGTTTATAATAGCCAGGACATGGAAGCAACCTAGATGTCCATCAGCAGATGAATGGATAAGAAAGCTGTGGTACATATACACAATGGAGTATTACTCAGCCATTAAAAAGAATACATTTGAATCAGTTCTAATGAGGTGGATGAAACTGGAGCCTATTATACAGAGTGAAGGAAAAACACCAGTACAGTATACTAACGCATATATATGGAATTTAGAAAGATGGTAACGATAACCCTGTATACGAGACAGCAAAAGAGACACTGATGTATAGAACAGGCTTATGGACTCTGTGGGAGAGGGAGAGGGTGGGAAGATTTGGGAGAATGGCATTGAAACATGTGAAATGTCATGTATGAAACGAGATGCCAGTCCAGGTTCAATGCACGATGCTGGATGCTTGGGGCTGGTGCACTGGGACGACCCAGAGGGATGGTATGGGGAGGGAGGAGGGAGGAGGGTTCAGGATGGGGAACACATGAGAAATAAAGGAATAAAAAAAAATAAAAAAAGAAAAAAAAAATGAAGAAAAAAAAATGCCTGTTCTCTAGTATTACTTTTTAATCTAGATAAGAGGCCTGGCTGTGTTTATTTAAGCATAGTTCATTATGATACATATTGATTTAAGAATGGCATCTGTATTTGGTCTATATTTGAAAGAGCAATTATTACTAGTGTTTTTAAATCCAATGTTCTCAGACTCTTTGCATCAGTAAAAATTATGGACATTGAAGTTTATGTAGCACAATAATGATTATTATGTTTAGGGATTTTAAAATGCATAAAGTTCTGGTAATAAAGATTTTCTTGTAGGATAACGATTTCTGCAGTATATATATATATTTTTTTTTTTTCTGATTTTTTGGTGTTGGTTGTTTTTTCCTTTTGCTGCTGCTATAGTAGTTTGAAATTGAAAAGGTACTGGAGTGGTTATCTCTTGTTGTGCACAATATTTTCTGTAGGGTTTTTCCCCATATAATTTTGTGCTTCCATCAGTTATTAAGTAATTCTTGGAATGTGTGCTGAGTGAGTGAATGACTGCTGATCTTTTACCTCATTAACTAATTTGTTATATTTGCCATACTCTTTTTTAGCTCTGGCTTATGCCTGTATGTCTGCTTTTATCCCCAAATACCTGTACAACTTCTTCTTGAAAGACAACTCACATGTAATACAAGGTAAGGAAATGTTTCTTTGCCTTTTTATAGGGAAAGTTATTATGTCAAAAGTGATCAATACTAGTTAAATTTATGGTTTTCACCCAACAAAATATGGTGACAGTTTATCACTAAAACACATGAAGAAATAATTAAGTTTAATCTTTTCTCCCAGTCCACAAAAAATTACGGTGTTTTCTAATAATTGTTTAATATCTAATCTGAGTTTGGTTCAAATTCAGGTGTGCCAGTTTAAGAAAATAAAAGTCCAGCTGTTTGTCTCTGTCACAATTAACATTGATTACAAAAAGCTTTGCCATGGAGCAAGCCTACTAGGAATTAATAAAAATGTAGTGTGACCAATAATAATAAAATTTTCAAAGTATGTAATAAAAAAGCTATGCTGTAGGAGAGGATTAAGAATTTTAATATGATCTTATTAGAAGGGATAAAGAGTATTCATTTTATATCTCATTGCAAAAATTTCTGAAAATACAAAGTTTCGTTAAAACAGAAAATTTATATGAGACATGATTGTGTGGAAAAGAACACCATTAAACCTCACTTGAAATTTGAGTGGAAATTTCATAAAAATCTTGAATTTTTTTTTTTAATGACATTTACCCCAGATGGTACAGTGTTAAAGAATCTGTCTGCCATTGCAGGAGTATCAGGAGACATGGATTCTGTCCTTAGGTCAGGAAGATCCCATGGAGTAGGAAATGGCAATCTACTACAGTATTCTTGCCTGGAAAATTCCATGGACAAAGGAGCCTTGCAGGCTGCAGTTCGTGGGGTCACAAAGATTCAGATGCAACTGAGTGACTGAACACACACATGCACACCTACATAGGTCACCTATCAGAAAATACTATTTTGGGAGATATTTTATCTCTTGATGGGAATTTTCATTATTAGAAACCAAAATTAGAGTGTTTTATGAACATTTAAAAGATTCAGTAGTAAATCCATGGAATCTGTTGTTGTAATTTTATTACTAGTTTGTTTTTCAGTAGCTTCTCTTAAATTCTCTTAGGTTGGTTTACAGATCAAAAGACATATGCATTTCAATTTGTTTCGTTTGTGCTAAGGAACCGTTCAATGCATTTTTGAAATAACTTGAAATTTGACATAGTGCTGATAGGACAGTGCTGGTATCATCAGTTCTGCCATATCTTTTCCTTTAAAGAAATGTTTCTGTATGTAACAAGCATACTGTATCTCATTCTAAAGCCTATCCTGAGCAACCAAAACTTATGCCAGCCTTATAGTGTATATTTACATATATGAAATAATATATGGTATATAACAATATGCAAAATAATTATATCTACCTATTTTTGTGTGTATTATATATACACGTTTGTGTGTGTGTGTGTATTCTTTTTTTTTTTTTTTGGACGTGAACTTGAGCAAACTCCAGGAGATGGTGAGGGACAGGGAAGCCTAGCGTGCTGTAGTTCATGGGGTCACGAAGAGTTGGACACAACTTGGCGACTGAACAACAGCAACATATGTGCAGTTATAATACATGCATAAATCCAACCATCAATGTTTGGCAGAACACAAGGAAAATGTTTTCATGATGGATTAGGTTTCTTCAGTAGATTCTTAATCAGCCACGTAGTTCACCATAGTAGTTATCTTCTGTCAGGCTCAAATAAGAAAGACATTTAATAAACTGGAGCATAGCTGTGGAGAATTGCTTGAGGTGTGACTTTCTGGTTTAAAATAAAGTGTGTGTGCATGCTTAGTCGCTTCTGTCGTGTCCAACTCTCTGAGACCATATGGTCCATGGCCTGACAGGCTCCTCTGTCCATGGGATTCTCCAGGAAAAAATACTAGAGTGGGTTGTCATTCTTTCCCCATTTTATTAATAAAAGTTAATGATCATATGCTTTCATCAACATAAGTTGAATGCATATGATTGTTGATGTAGCATACCTCTGGCTTCTAGGTAAATTGGGACGATAAACATACCATCCCTAACTGGAAAGAGAAAAAATGAAGTTAAAAGTTAAATCCAGAAGTTCCCCTTTGGGATCTGTCCTGGATCTTCACTTTACTGCAACAAATTTCTATATCTGTATATGTAAATAAATTTGAGGTGTAATTATTCTATATGTGACAGTGTTATTCCTTATTTAAGTATCTGTTTACAGTTTCTGAAAAAATGATAAATGTGAGACAGGTTTAATATCACTAGAGAAAATAATTTGTTGAATTTAATAGGGAAAAAGTCATTCATCATTTGAATAATTTGTGATTCAGGAAATGAACTGACAGTTCTAAAGGTAGAAAATAAGTGGTGACATAGCTTTTAACAAAAAGCTTTTCTTGTTTAATAATTAGCCATAAGTGATTGAAGTAGTAACAAAACAGAAAATTATTTAATAAAGTGTGTTTTCTTCGTGGAGAAACTAAATCTAATTCAAAGTGTAAATAAAACTAATTTATGTGGATTTAATGTCTTTATTTGATGTACTATGTAAAAACAATGATTGTTTTAAACTTTATTGTCATTTCAGAGTATCTGACTGTGTTCTCTCAGATGATTGCATTTCATGATCCAGAGCTAAGCAATCATCTCAATGAGATTGGATTTATTCCAGATGTGAGTACTTGGTGCATTAATAAGAAATGATGTAAAAAAAAAAAAAAGCAGAAATTGGCAACACAACAGAATAAAACTGTTTTTAAAGTTTTGTTGTCATAAGAAGTCCATCTATCTAAAGTTTCTGCTACTAACTATAGACTTTTATTATAAAGTTTATATGGTTACGTTCCATGTCTTCACTTAGTAAAGGGAAGTATCTTGTTTTTCTTGATACTATCAAATTAATTTGAAAAACCTGTTAGTGGAGTGTTGTGTTGTGCTGTCAGCAGTTTTCACTTGGATTTTATGATATTCAGGCTTGTTTTTGAAGAAGTAGGAAATTGGAACTTAGTTACTTCTTAAGTATTAATAGCTGCTTCTGTGTTTTGTTTGAGATATGACTTGGAAGCTTTGCCAGATTTGGGCTTACTTCATTAGCTTCTCAGGTTCCTTATCAAACCAAAAGTCAGAGCTGACTCTTGGTAGTCAGAGTGTAGCTTAGCCTGTTACTCACATGTAGCTTGTGGCATGGAGTCAAACCTCTTTTAAAAGACAGAGTACAATGTCATAGGTTTTTGTAAAACTAAAAAAAATTTCTTTTTGCGTTAGAAATCTCATTTTTTCATCTTAACCTTCTTTGTTTCCTGATCATACTGAAATGGAGAACTGAGTTCTATTCACAGAGTCGAAGAATACCTTTCCTTTTAAGGCTTATATCCACAAAACAGTATGTTTATGGTAAGATTAGGAGTGAAAATGTTTATGTTAACACTGAAAATTCAGTTAAAGTGTTAACACTTAAACAGTATAAATACTTGCAGGGTGATTTGAAGTTTAAAACTACTTTCATAAACATTTCATTTGATACTCAAGTCAAATATGTAAGGTGTATGAAGCAAGTAATTTCATCATTGAATAGGTAAGAAATTTAATGTTTGAGAAGGTAATAAAACTAAATCTCAGGACATAAAATTTTAACATATCATTGACAACTCTCTGTCTAGTTCATCTTTCAGGGGGAGAACAAAGACAAAACATATGTGTACTAATTCTAGTTCACTGCTCTGTGTGTTGTGCTGTAACTCTGTGGTGTGATCATCAGGCCTAAAGTAACCATCCTTAATATCCAGTGGAATTTGCTTCTAGGCCTGTGGAGAAATACCTTTTAGTGGAGTACATGGCTTATTCAATGAGGGCTCCAAAGTGTATACACATATTATAAAACAAACAAAATAAGATCAAACCCTACAATTATGTATGGAGATGAAAAATTATTTAAAAATTAACCAATATAGATATATATTATCATATTAAGTATTTATTTCTATATACCTCTGCCTTTCTTGCTTCACATTATAAATGTGATATATATTATATATAGACAGTTCAGTTCAGTTCAGTTCAGTTGCTCAGTTGTGTCCGACTCTTTGCGACCCCATGAATTGCAGCACGCCAGGCCTCCCTGTCCATCACCATCTCCCCGAGTTCACTCAAACTCACGTCCATCATGTTGGTGATGCCATCCAGCCATCTCCTTCTCTGTCGTCCCCTTTTCCTCCTGCCCCCAATCCCTCCCAGCATCAGAGTCTTTTCCAATGAGTCAACTCTTCACAACAGGTGGCCAAAGTACTGGAGTTTCAGCTTTAGCATCGTTCCTTCCAAAGAACACCCAGGGCTGATCTCCTTTAGAATAGACTGGTTGGATCTCCTTGCAGTCCAAGGGACTCTCAAGAGTCTCCAAAACCACAGTTCAAAAGCATCAATTCTTTGGCGTTCAGCTTTCTTCACAGTCCAACTCTCGCATCCATACATGACCACTGGAAAAACCATAGCAATACTAGATTAAATCTTATGGCTGGAATTGAAGAAATTACAGAGGAACTGATTGCCTAATTAGTAGTGGTGTTAGATTTCTGAGGGAAAAATACTAAGCTGTAGACATAAAAAAAAGGATTTCTTTTCAAAATATTCCCTTGAAAGCACCACTGACCACTTGTGACAAAAACAGAAACCTATATTAATTTAGTTATACAGGTGGCACTAGAGGTAAAGAATCCACCTGCCAGTGCAAGAGAGGTAAGAGACATCGGTTTGATCCCTGGGTTGGGAAGATCCCCTGGAGGAGGGAATGGCCTGGGAAATCCCATGGACAGAGGAGCCTGGCGAGCTATAGCCCATGCGACCACAAAGAGTTGGACACAACTGAGCAATATACAAAAATATGTATGAAATTATAAAGAGAGTCTGATAAAATCCTTAGATATATTCTTGAACATAGGTAGAATTTAAAAATCACATATGGAAAAATAGTTTATCTTAGTTAATCAGAATAATTAAACTCTGAAGAATGTGGTATATGAGAAGAGGCAAGCAAAAAACAGTATTATTAAAAAAATAATAATTTAAACATAATTTAACTGCTTACTGTGCACCAATTACTGCTCTGACCCTCTTTTAGCATGCATCTAATCTTCACAAGTTTGAAATCTAATTAAACAATGACTGTTAAATATTTATGCATAATATCGATTTGGGAAAGGCTAATAGCATGGCAGAAATAAAAGTCTAGATAATAACATGAAAGGTAAGAGTCATTGGGATTTCAACTTAAAACCTTTCTAATGATTTTGCATCATGTGAGGGGAAATTTAATGTGCTCTTTATAATATAGACATCAAGTCAGGGATCCTTTCACATCTTGGATTTGATTTTACCCTACTTAAATCTAATAAATGAACCTCTTACTGTTTCATGGATACTGGTAGAAAATCCAAGACTCCTTTGTCAGTGATAAAGGGCTTTCTCATTCACAGCACAGCTAGCAGTGTGAGCATTGGCATATTTCTTTTTATTTCCCTGGGGCTTCCCTGGTGGCTCAGTGGTAAAAAATCTGCCTACAATGCAGGAGCCTCTAGAGACTTCTGTGGGTTCCATCCCTAGGTCTGGAAGATCCCCTGGAGGAGGGCATGGCAACCCATTCTTGCCTGGAGAATCCCATGCACAGAGGAGCCTGGTGGGCTAAAATTCCATAGCCTTGCAGAGCTGGACAGGATTGAAACAACTTAGCACACAAGCATCCACTTGATTTCCCTTGTTGCCAAGTCCCATAGAGATAACCCAGAAGATCCAGATGCTTCCTCCAGATGCTGTGGATTGCACTACAGAGGGGAATCTTTATTACTAATTATTTAATAATTCAGTAATTTTTATCAGTTCAGTTCAGTTTAGTCACTCAGTTGTGGCCAGCTCTTTGCGACCCCCATGGACTGTAGCATGCTAGGCTTCCCTGACCAACTCCCGGAGCTTGCTCAGACTCATGTCAATTGCATCAGTGATGCCATCCAACCATCTCATCCTCTGTCATCCCCTTCTCCTCCTGCCTTCAGTCTTTCCCAGCATCAGGGTCTTTTCCAATGAGTCAGTTCTTCGCATCAGGTGGCCAAAGTTTTGGAGCTTCAGCAGCAGTCCTTCCAATGAATATTTAGGACTGATTTCCTTCAGGATTGACTGACTTGATCTCCTTGCAGTCCAAGGGACTCTCAAGAGTCTTCTCCAACACCACAGTTCAAAAGCATTAATTCTTTGGTGCTCAGCTTTCTGCATTGTCCAACTCTCACATCCATACATAACTACTGCAAAAACCATAGCTTTGACTAGATGGACCTTTATTGGCAAAGTAATGTCTCTGCTTTCTAATAATGCTGTCTAGATTTGTTATAGCTTTTCTTCCAAGGAGCAAGCGTCTTTTAATTTCATGGCTGCAGTCACCATCTGCAGTGATTTTGGAGCCTAAGAAAATAAAGTCTGTCCCTGTTTCCATTGTTTCCCCATCTATTTGCCATGAAGTGATGCAACCAGATGCCATGATCTTTGTTTTTTGAATGTTGAGTTTTAGGCCAGTTTTTTCAATCTTCTCATTTACTTTCATCAAGAGGCTCTTTAGTTCCTCTTCGCTTTCTGCTATGAGTGCTGTCATCTGCATATCTGAGGTTATTGATATTTCTCTCAGCAATCTTGATTCCAGCTTGTGCTTCATCCAGCCCAGCATTTCTCATGATTTACTCTACATATAAGTTAAATAAGCAGGGTGACAATATACAGTAATGACATACTCCTTTCCCAATTTGGAACCAGTCCGTTGTTCCATGTCCAGTTCTAACTGTTGCTTCCTGACCTGCATACAGATTTCTCAGGAGGCAGGTCAGGTGGTCTGGTGTTCCTATCTCTTGAAGAATTTTCCACAGTTTATTGTTATCTACACAGTCAAAGGCTTTAGCATAGTCAATAAAGCAGATGTTTTTCTGGAACTCTCTTGCTATTTCTGTGATCCTGCGGATGTTGGCAATTTGATCTCTGGTTCCTCTTCCTTTTCTAAATCCAGCTTGAACATCTGGAAGTTCTTGGTTCATGTATTGTTGGAGCCTGGCTTGGAGAATTTTGAGCAATACTCTGCTTGCATGTGAGATGAGTGCAATTGTACCGTAGTTTGAACATTCTTTGCATTACCTTTCTTTGGGATTGGAATGAAAACTGACCTTTTCCAATCCTGTGGTCACTGCTGAGTTTTCTAAATTTCCTGACATATTGAGTGCAGCACTTTCAAAGCATCATCTTTTAGGATTTTAAATAGCTCAACTGGAATTCCATCACCTCCACTAGCTTTGTTCATAGTGATGCTCTCTAACATCCACTTGACTTCGCTTTCCAGGATCTCTGGCTCTAGGTAAGTGATTACACCATCATGGTTATCTGGTCATTAAGATTTTTTTTGTATAGTTCTGTGTATTCTTGCCACCTCTGCTTAATATTTTCTGCTTCTGTTAGGTCCATACCATTTCTGTCCTTTATTGTGCCCATCTTTGCATGAAATATTCCCTTGATATCTCTAATTTTCTTGACATGATCTCTAGTCTTTCCCGTTCTATTGTTTTCTGCTATTTCTTTACATTGATCACTGAGGAAGACCTTGTTATCTCTCCTTGCTATTCTTTAGAACTCTCATTCATATGAGTATATCTTTCCTTCTCTCCTTTGCCTTTAGCTTCTCTTCTTTTCTCTGCTATTTGTAAGGCCTTGTCAGACAATCATTTTTCCTACTGCATTTCTTTTTCTTGGGGATGGTTTTGATCACTGCCTCTTGTACAGTGTCACGAACTTCTATCCATAGTTCTTCAGGCACTCTGTCTATCAGATCTAATCCCTTGAATCTATTTGTCACTTCGAATTACATGGACTGTATAGTCCATGGGGTCACAAAGAGTCGGACACGACTGAGTGACTTTCACTTAACTTCAAAACTGTGTAATTGTAAGGGATTTGATTTAGGTTATACCTGAATGGCCAGGTGGTTTTCCCTACTTTCTTCAATTTAAGTCTGAGCTTGCCAATAAGGAGTTCATGATAAGAGCCACAATCAGCTCCCAGTCTTGTTTTTGCTTACTGTATACAGCTTCTCCATCTTCGGCTGCAAAGAATATAATCAGTCTGATTTCGATTTTGACCATCTGGTGATGTCCATGTGTAGAGTCATCTCTTGTGTTGTTGGAAGAGGGTGTTTGCTATAAACAGTGCGTTCTCTTGACAAAACTCTATTAGCCTTTGCCCTGCTTCATTTTGTACTCCAAGGCCAAGCTTGCCTGTTACTCCAGGTATCTCTTGACTTCCTACTTTTGCATTCCAGTCCCCTATGATGAAAATACATCTTTTTTTGGTGTTAGTTCTAGGAAGTCTTGTAGGTCTTCATAGAAACATTCAAATTCAACTCCTTCTGCATTAGTGGTTGGAGCATAGACTTGGATTACTCTGATACTGAATGGTTTGCCCTCGAAACAAGCAAGATCATTCTGTCATTTTTGAGATTGCACCCAAGTACTGCATTTCAGACTCTTTTTTTTAACTATGAGGGCTACTCTATTCCTTCTAAGGGATTCTTGCTCATAGTAGTTAGTAGATATAATAATTTTGACACGAAATCTTTATTTATGCTTCCCTATCTATTATGACCCCCTCCGATAATTACTGGGGTATCTTTGTATAACATCTTGTAAAAGCTTTAATTCTAGTAAGGTAAAGTATTAGTTTTATATATATATGTGTGTGTGTATATACACACATATATATACATATATATATACACATATATATACACACATATATATACACATATATATATGATTAGTCTTATGAGACATTGATTAGTCACGTTGGATGAGGACAATTCCTTGTGGGACGAGCATGTCCAGTATATGACAAATACTGAGCATCCCTAGCCCTTATCCACTGATTACCTGCTAATATCCCCTAATCATTGTGACAATAAAATGCCTACATGTTATTTCTGAAAAATGACTATACATATCTTCAAACATCCTCTAGGGAAGAGTCTGTCTCTATCGAGAATCCTAAAGTTAACAACAGAGAAGTGAAGGAAAAGGAAAAATATCTTAACCTGGAAAAAATTCCATTTTCTATGACTATTCTTCTGTCACAGAGAAAGGGCAAAATGAAAGATTTAACAAAGTTAAAATGTTAATAGGAAGGTTGGTTTTTGGTTTTTGAAATCTTGGTTTGTTTTATTGTGTTTTGTTGGCCTAGTTCTCAGGTGTGTAGATAATATGAAAATGTTGAGACTATTTTTAAATTTGAGTTTGAAAAAAGATTTTATATTTTTAATATAGAGATTATTAACAGTGAATAGTGGTGGAGAGGTGTGATGAAATGGAGAATTTTTCTAATATTTTCATTATTCTGTTAATAATCACATACTTTTAGCTGCATGTTATTAGTTTGTATGTGAAGTCTTTCTTTCTCCTCCCCCACCAGATCATAGCCTTCAGTGTTCTGTCTGTAAGATAATTGTTTAGGTGAATTTCTGTGCCTCCAACAAAACTACAGGCTAGAATTCATCAAGGGCAAGGATGGGCATTTTCGTAATGAGATCCCAAACTGAGTTTCCTGCTGAATAACTAATCTTATTAAAGCAAGCCCTCATTAATCTTCCATCATTAAAATGCAGACTCCTATTGCAGAAAAGATTGTGATTTCTGGCTCCTTTCCATTTGCCGTGGGTCACAGAGCTCTGAATACTGAGTACTGCTGTAGCTTGAAAAGTTGGGAATATTGTGCATTGATGTGTTGCTTTAGATTATATGTATCATGGTAGTTATGCAATTTACATATAAATAGGGTGAGCAATGTGTATTTGGAAAAATTGGGGCCGCAGTGATTTTTATCATTTCTGTCTTGCTATATGTTCCTACTTCTGAAAATATATCCAGCCTTTGAAATGAGAATAAGAAAGTACACTTCTTCATTCTTCAGTTCAGTTCAGTCCAGTCACTGAGTCGTCTCTTTGCAACCCCATGGACTGCAGCACGCCAGGCCTCCCTGTCCATCACCAACTCCCAGAGTTTACTGAAACTCATGTCCATTGAGTTGGTGATGCCATCCAACCATCTCATCCTCTGTCATCCCCTCCTCCTCCTGCCTTCAGTCTTTCCCAGCATCAGGGTCTTTTCCAGTGAGTCAGTTCTTCGCATCAGGTGGCCAAAGTATTGGAGTTTGAGCTTCAGCATCAGTCCTTCCAATGAGTATTCAGGACTAATCTCCTTTAGGATGGACTCATTGGATCTCCTTGCAGTCCAAAGGACTCTCAAGAGTCTTCTCCAACACCACAGTTCAAAAGCATCAATTCTTTAGCACTCAGCTTTCTTTATAGTACAACTCTCACATCCATACAGGACTACTGGAAAAACCATAGCTTTCACTAGATATACCTTGTTTGGCAAAGTAATGTCTCTGCTTTTTAATATGCTGTCTAGGTTGGTCATAACTTTTCTTCCAAGAGCAAACGTCTTTTACTTTCACGGCTGCAATCACCATCGGCAGTGATTTTGGAACCCCTCAAAATATAAAGACTGCCACTGTTTCCCCATCTATTTGCCATGAAGTGATGGGACCAGATGCCATGATCTTAGTTTTCTGAATGTTGAGCTTTAAGCCAACTCTTTCACTCTCCTCTTTCACTTTCATCAAGAGGCTTTTTAG
>NW_011494835.1:1086136-1091471 GCF_000754665.1 Bison bison bison
CATGATATACTCTGCATAGAAGTTAAATAAGCAGGGTGACAATATACAGCCTTGACGTACTCCTTTCCCTATTTGGAACCAGTCTATTGTTCCATGTCCAGTTCTAACTGTTGCTTCCTGACCTGCATATAGGTTTCTCAAGAGGCAGGTCAGGTGGTCTGGTATTCCCATCTCTTTAAGAATTTTCCAGAGTTTGTTGTGGTCCACACAGTCAAAGGCATTGGCGTAGTCAATAAAGCAGAAGTAGATGTTTTTCTGGAACTCTCTTGCTTTTTTAGTGATCTGACGGATGTTGGATCTCTGGTTCCTCTTCCTTTTCTAAATCCAGCTTGAACATCTGGAAATTCACATTTCACATACTGCTGAAGCATGGCTTGGAGAATTTTGAGCATTACTTCGCTAGCTTGTGAGATGACTGCAATTGTGCGGTAGTTTGAGCATTCTTTGGCATTGCCTTTCTTTCTTTGAGATTGGAATGAAAACTGACCTTTTCCAGTCCTGTGGCCACTGCTGAGTTTTCCAAATTTGCTGGCATATTAAGTGCAGCACTTTCACAGCATCATCTTTCAGGATTTTAGATAGCTCAACTGGAATTCCATCACCTCCACTAGCTTGTTAATAGTGATGCTTCCTAAAGTCTACTTAACTTTGCTTTCCAGGATGTCTGGCTCTAGATTGGTGATCACATCATTTTGATTATCTGGGTCATGAAGATCTTTTTTGTATATTTCTTCTGTGTATTCTTGCCACCTCTTCTTAATATTTTCTGCTTCTGTTAGGTCCATGCCATTTCTATCCTTTATCGAGCCCATCTTTGCATGAAATGTTCCCTTGGTATCTCTAATTTTCTTGAAGAGATCCCCCATTCTATTATTTTCCTCTGTTTCTTCATTCTTAAGGAAACTTTTTCTGAAATGCAATGAATAGCATTCAACCTGAAAGTTATGAAAAGTTATCAGGTGGACAGTAAGAAACATGACAAAGGCCGTATTCCAGTACTATACGCGCCTCTTGACCTACTGTCACTGCTAAAGATAACGTCAGCAAATTCAGTGATAAATATGCTGGCAAAACCATTGTCATTTAACTACACTCTTAATGGATGCTTATACCACTGCTGATTTTCTCCTTTCCTAAAAGTTTATCGCTGTCATTCTCCAAACTTCTATTTAGCTGAGTTTGTAGTAGCTAAAAATATGAAAGTATTTATCAGAAATATTTATATAATTTGGACTTCCCTGGTGGCTCAGACGGTAAAGCGTCTGCCTACAATGTGGGAGACCTGGGTTCGATTCCTGGATATTTGCTTGGTTTGTTCATTTGTTCCATCATTCGTTCCTAGCCTTTATGTTGTTATTGTTGCATAAAAAAATTTTAGATTTTAATCTACAGACATTGGTGACAATGAATTTTTTAGAATTTTTTTTATTTTTAGATTTTTATCTAGTGTGGTTACAAGTGGAGAAGGAAATGGCAACCCACTCCAGTATTCTTGCCTGGAGAATCCTGTGGACAAAGGAGCCTGGTGGGCTGCTGTCCATGGGGTCGCACAGAGTCCAACATGACTGAAGCAATTTAGCATGCATGTATGCATTGGAGAAGGAAATGGTGACCCACTCCAGTATTCTTGCCTGGAGAATCCCAGGGACTGGGGAGCCTGGTGGGCTGCCGTCTATGGGGTCGCACAGAGTCGGACACGACTGAAGCGACTTAGCAGCAGCAGCAGCAGTGGTTATAAGATAAATTAGAAGATTGCACCTTATTTAGAATCTCCCATAATAGAAGTCCCCGCCAACCTGTCCTAGACCATCCTAGAGTGCTATGATGTATCCTTTGGCTGTTGTGTTTTCCTTGTTGTTGTTGTTCAGTAGCTAAATCGTGACTGTTTACAGCTCCATGGACTGCAGCATGCCAGGCTTTCCTGTCCTTCACTATCTCCCAGACTTGCTCAAATTCATGTCCATTGAGTCAGTGATGCTATCTAACCTCTCATCCGTTGCAGCCCCCTTCTCCTGCTGCCTTCAGTCTTTCCCAGCATCAAGGTCTTTTCCACTGAGCCAGCTCTTCACATCAGGTGGCCTAAGTGTTGGAGCTTCAGCTTCAGCATCAATCCTTCTAATGAATATTAAGGGTTGATTTCCTTTAGTTTTGACTGGTTTGATCTCCTTACAACCCAAGGACTTTTAAGAGTCTTCCCCAGCACTACAGTTCAAAAGCATCAATTTTCCGGCACTCAGCCTTCTTTATGGTCCAGTCTCACATCTGTACTTGACGACTGGGAAACTACAGCTTCCCTGACTTGACTCCTAACCCATTCTACCACCCTTGGATTCTTTAAAACCCTTGAACACAAAGGGCTTATTGAGCTCTCTTATAGTAGAGGTTAAATTACCTTTCAGAAAGCACTCATATCATAGAGCCCAAGACTTACTAATCTCACAGGCAATGACAAAGTAATGTTTGGTATCTTCTTGCTAAGAACATATACATAGAAGTTAAGAATCCACCAGGTTTCCCTTTTTCTTAAATTCTTACTCTGCTTTCAAACTAATGTATCCTTATACTGATTGACAGACAAGTAAAAGGAAGTATATGCTTAGTAAAATAATTCAGACAAAGACAAATGCTGTATGATACCACTTATATATGGACTCTAAAAAGTAATATAAATGAATCTATGTACAAAACAGAAACAGACTCACAGACAAAAACAAATGTATGGTTACCAAAGGGGAGAGAAGGAGCAAGGGAGGGACAGATTTTAAGGAGTATGAGATCAATGAAGGCTGATTACTATACATAAAAGAGATAAGCAACAGAACTTACTGCATAGCACTGGGGATTATACCTAATATCTTATAATAACATATAATGGAATACACTCTACAGAAAACAAAACAAACCTGAAACAGTACTCTGTACACCTGAAACAAGCACAATATTGTAAATCATCTAAACTTCCATTTTTTTTTTAAGTGTATAATATGATGCAGTAGTTCTCAAACTTTTTGGTCGGTCTCAGGACCCCTTCACATTTTTAAAAATTAGCAAGTATCTCAAAGAGTTTATAGGTAGAGTTATATCTGTCAGTATTTACTGAGACATTTAAAAAATTATGTATTAATTTTTAATGAAAATAGCAGAATCATTATATGTTAACAAAATAAAATTTTTCAGAAAAGTAATTGTTTTCCAAAACAAAATAATGGAAAAGTAATATTGTTTTATATTTTTGCAACTTCTACTTAATAGAGGAAAGTTAGGTTCTCATATCTGCTTCTAAATTCATTCCTGTTGCAGTTCATTGTTCTGGTTGAAGTACATAAAGAAAATCTGTTGGCCCTACACAGACATAATTGCAAAAGGTAGTTTCTTAATGCTTAATTACAATATACAGTCTAAAACTATGTCAGTGAACTTTTCATATTCTTTTATATTCAAATCTATCAGTCTCTCTTACACTTTGAATGGCTCTTTTACCCATATGTGATTTTCTGATGTTGTAATTGGTCATTTAAAAAATATCAGTGCATTGAATTATTCAGATGTTTCAACTATGAAACATTTAGTTATATATATCAAAAAATCACATTCATTAATATCACCACTGATCTCATGCAGAAATTCATTAAGTATTGAGAAGCTGCCAAGCTCACACTGGCAGATACAATTTTCCAAAATTCTAATCTTCACCTGACAGCTAGAATTTTTTATTGAAGTGACAGGCTCACTTCATTTTCGAGAAATGTCCACCAAATATCCAAGCATGAAAAAAATTATTGTTTTTATTTTATTTTTCCAATATAACATTAAACTTGGCATTTCTTGAAAAAGTCACCTACAATGGCTCATAGCTCAAACCATTGCCCAAGTGCTTTTTCCTCCAGGCAACCTTTTTTTTTTCTTTTCGGCTGAGCCACGTGGCGTGTGGGATCTTAAGTCCCCCAACCAGGGATTGAACCTGAACCCCCTGCACTGGAAGTAGGTTTGCCCCTGGGCCATCAGGGAGGTTCTTTCAAGGCAATGTTTTACTTCAGTACACAGTACAAGTGCTTTATACCTACTTCCCAGTTTGTCTCACGGAACATTTTAAAAAATATTTTGCAAAATGAATCATTTTTAGTTTTTAACCTTCACAAGATTATGACTTTTATACTTAGTGCCCCCACTTTGATTTGTGATATTGTGCCAGCAATTTTATCCACCAGTGGTTTTTGTACCATTAGCACAAGTGTGAACATAATTAAAAAAAAAAAGAAAAAGGAGCAAAAACGTCTTAGTATTGTTATAGTTTTGAACTTTGGGGCCCTGGCTTTTAAAGATTCCCAGGAGTCTATGAACACAATTTGAGAATAAGCACTCAGACACAGGTGTGAAATGGGACAGAGTTCTAATCCTGACTCTTCAACTTAGTAGCTAAACAGTTAAGTTAGTTTCTCTTATCCATAGTGCTCTTTAATGTTGATTATAATAAATCGTATGTCTTAAGATTATTGTGACGATTAAATGAGATAATATGTATAAACAGTTCAACACAGTTCCAAGTACACAGTAAATTTTAAGGAGTTAGCCATTATTAGTTTTCTTGTTTTATTTATTAGAGTTTGATCATGTTGCACTGTTTCTTTGGTCATATTCATAGGATTTATATTTAGAAAAGCATTCTATTACAAACTATAATGGATATAGTATTTTACTGTTTCAGTTAGCAAATACTTTGCTGGAGTAAATAATGATATAACAACAGCAAAGACTTTGTTTTTGAGTTGATAAGATTGCCACTCCATTTTAGATTTTAACATTTTTTATTTGCTGAATTTTTAAGGTACTTTTCTATCTCCCAGAAAGTGCTGCATAGCATGTTTTGTAGTCTTTTACTTAAAATTAATTATTTGAAATTTTTGAAATTTGTTTTTTTTAAATACTCAGTGAGATAATTGAAACCTACTTTGGATATATAGCTAATCTTTTCCAAAAATGATAAATGTGGGTTTCACAACCGTTAAATTGCCCAAGTGATTTTGTTATTGATTTCTATTTTGTAGTTTTTTGGCTCAGTATTATAAGTCAAGTAATAATTAATAGAGAAAGGTATATTTATGCAGTTATTTATTTTTTAGTATTATGGAAATCATTACTTGCAAAAAATATAACTAATATAACCTTTGGTATACAAGGGAAAACAAGTTAACCATTTAACATCTGGGTCCAGTGGATCTAATGGGAAATAGATGGGGAAACAGTGGAAACAGTGTCAGACTTTATTTTTTGGGGCTCCAAAATCACTGCAGATGGTGACTGCAGCCATGAAATTAAAAGACGCTTACTCCTTGGA
>NW_011494835.1:1091651-1100068 GCF_000754665.1 Bison bison bison
CAGTTCTAAAGGAGATCAGCCCTGGGTGTTCTTTGGAAGGACTGATGCTAAAGCTGAAACTCCAGTACTTTGGCCACCTCATGCAAAGAGTTGACTCATTGGAAAAGACTCTGATGCGGGGAGGGATTGGGGGCAGGAGGAGAAGGGGACGACAGAGGATGAGATGGCTGGATGGCATCACCGACTCAATGGACGTGAGTCTGAGTGAACTCCGGGAGTTGGTGATGGACAAGGAGGCCTGGCATGCTGCAATTCATGGGGTCGCAAAGAGTTGGACATGAGTGAGTGACTGAACTGAAGTTATTTTTTTGAATAATTTATAGAAGTAGCATAAAGATATGGTAAAAACAATACTAAAAAATTTAGAAAGCATTTAAACATAGCAAACCCCAAATTTTATTCCATATATTGAAAGTGTATGTATGTGAAATGTATGGTGTCCTTTTTACTTACTCCTTGTCTGTCATGCATGAACCTGGAGCATATCTATCCTGTAAATATTTATTCTATATTTCAAATACACATCTTACAGGTTCTAGCTTATTTCTGGTTCTTCTTCTTGTACTTGCACAGTCTAGACACAATTAGAGCAAAACATTGACAGGACTCTTAACTTTGCTGAAGAACAACTAATCTACAGTTTAAATTTTTTACAGTACTGTATGTCAATTATATCTCAATAAAACTGGAAGAAAAATTAGAACAGACTGTAATGATGTCTCTATGTATTTATTATATCTTCTTAAAAGAGGATGTAACACTTTGGATGACATAGTACAAAAAATGAAAGATGGTAATAATGATGATGTATTTTAGTACTGTGAAGTGAAGTGAAGTGAAAGTCACTCAGTTGTGTCTGACTCTTTGTGACCCCGTGGACTATATAGTCCATAGAATTCTGCAGGCCCGAATACTGGAGTGGGTAGCCTTTCCCTTCGCCAGGGGATCTTACCAATCCAGGGATCAAACCCAGGTCTCCCACATTGCAGGAGGATTCTTTACCAACTGAGCCACAAAGGAAGCCCAAGAATACTGGAGTAGGTAGCCTATGCATCCCTTCTGCAGTGGATCTTCCTGACCCCGGGATCAAACCAGGGTCTCTTGCATTGCAGGCGGATTCTTTACCAACTGAGCTATTTAGTATTGTACCACCCCTCTATGAAACTGCTTTATAAAAATGGTGATGTTATAACATGTTGTTGTTTAGTCACTAAGTCCTATCCAACTCTTTTATGACCCCATGAACTGTAGCCTATCAGACTCCTCTGTCCATGGGATTTCCCAGGCAAGAATACTTGAGTGGGTTGTCATTTTCTTCTCCCAGGGATCTTCCCAACCCAGGGATCAAACCCACATCTCCTGCATTGGCAAGCGGATTCTTTACCACTGAGGTACCAGGGAAGCCCTGATGTAACGTGAGCACATGTTAAATAAAGAAAGAACAGTTAGATTCTCTAATAAGCTTCAAGTCTGAAACCAAATTACCAGGGTAATTTTTTAAAAGGGGGTGGGGGCTTGCATCATCATTGGTGGGTCTACCATCAATAATCTGTCAGAGAATGCCAGGTGATTTAGATGTAGATCAAAAAATCAGGGCTTGCATCGTGGCTCAGATGGTAAAGAATCTACCTGCAATGCAGGAGACCTGAGTTCAATCCCTGGGTCGGAAAGATCCCTTGAAGAAGGGAATGGCAACCCACTCCAGTACTCTTGCCTAGAGAATTCCATGGACCGAGGGTCCTGGTAGGCTGCAGTCAATGGGGTCACAAAAGTCAGAAGGACTGAGCAACTTCACTTTAAAAACTTAGATGTAGATAAAATGTATGATTGTAAGAAGAGAGGGAGTATATATCTTGGAAATTCAAGATCAATAAGCTTGACTTTAAACGCTAGCAAGAATCTTGATGGTGTTGATTCCCTACAGTCATTAATGTGCCAGGCACTGTGTTCCATACTGGTTTGTTTTATCTATAAGAATGGAGTATTTACTACTATGTGTAAGATAGATAACTAACGAGAGCCTACCATATAGCATAGGGAGCTCTACACAGTGTTCTGTGGTGACCTAAATGAGAAGGAAATCAAAAAAAGAGTGGATATATGTATATGTATAACTGATTCACTTTGCTGCACAGGAGAAACTCACACAACTTGTAAAGCAACTATGCTCTGATAAGAACTGTTTTTAAAAAAGAATGCAGTATTTATTGGCTGTTTATTAAGATAAAAAATAGAAACAAATTATCTTTTGCCTCAGGGTTACTGGCTCACCAAAATATCAGAAAATAATGTGTTTTCTATTTAAAGTATTCTAGAGAATTGCTTTGTATATTGCTGTTTTCATATAGATTTATAATTCTCACCTCCTGACTGTTGTCCCATTGTTGCTGGTTAGGACATGAAGGCATATTTTGTACATAAGAATTTTTCCCCAAGATGCTAAGAAGATAGAAGACCAAGAGTCCTGTTAAATAAGGAGAACTATTTATTACTGCTTTTACCTGTATTGGCCTTCCCTGATAGCTCAGTTGGTAAAGAATCTGCCTGCAATGTGGGAGACCTGGGTTTGATCCCTGGGTTGGGAAGATCCCCTGGAGAAGTGAAAGGCTAACCACTCCAGTATTTTAGCCCGGAGAATTCCATGGACTGTATAGTCCATGGGATTGCCAAGAGTTGGACATAACTGAGCAACTTTCACTTACCTGTATTATGTATTTTCAGAATTTATGTTCAACCCTTTCCCATTCCACCTAATTTATCCTGATTTAGCATAACCCATCATGTCTGTTCATTTTTGAGAATGCTGATAGTCTTTTGAAAATGAGAAGCACTTTGGAACACTAAACTCTTTTATGGAACATATTCTTGATTTTCAAGAATTTTTCTTTGTTTCAACACATCTTCTGTACGTGGTTAAGAAGGCAATAGCAGTCAGGTACAGACAAAATAAAGTATCTTCTAGAATTTGGAAAGTTGAGGGAAAAGATTTTATGTAAGAATATTTAAAATTTTGTGACCTCAGAGTAGCTGACATGGGGTTGAGAAATACGGATTTTGAGAGCTGGCAGAACTGCAACTACCTTAGCTTTCGTTGTCTGTGCCTTGCTTTAACTGAGTCTGCCTCAGCCTGTGAAACAAGTGTACAGTTCCCAGTGCCCAGGATTCTTTTCTCTTTACCTTCTGCTCCTGTCTCCTGGTTCCAGAACATAGGTAGCTTTTGTTAGATGATTTCATGAGTTTGACTCAGAATTCTGTGTCAAAATACTTCAACAAAAGTATTTTGTTGAAATTCTTTCCTATTGTAGAAGTTTCTTGGCTGTTATGAAGAAGAATAATTGTACTTCCTATACTGACATCTGAAATATGTCATATCTTCTTCCAGGTGTTTTAAAGCCTTTAACTAATCTTCACAACAATCCTGAAGGTTCAAAGAGATTTGTAGCTACCAGATCACAAAGTTCATAGTTTCAGGAAAATATATGGTCTACTCTGATGCTTTGAAAATCTGCTGTTTTTCAAACAACATTTCAATAATCTTTTATTTGAATAGCTAGATGTACATTTCCCTATTACACAGAATCATTGCAAGATACTCAACTTGCATTTTACAGAGGTGGCTGACATTAACTTAGATATAAAAGTGCTTCTGACTTGAGGTAAAGAGAAAATATGCTCATAAAAAGATAAAAGTCAATTAGAAGATACTCTCTTTTGTATTAATAATTTTTATTATTACTATATATGTATATAGAGACAGGTGAGAGAACACAGTATGTATGTAAATAAATCCATTTGACAAAAGATTCATCCTGAGTTTTAAGAAATATTTTCTTTTTTAATCTTTTACATTTTATACATTTATAAGTTTTTGAGCCATAGTTTATGCTCTTGAAAATCAAATTAATGAGCCCCTGCCTTTGTTTTTCCTATTGATGTTTCTAATATTACCAGACCATATAGAAAGATCTCATGAAATGGTAAATATTGCTATTCTTTCTTGATATTGCTAGGGGGCAGTATTTACTCAGCTGACTCTTTTTAGCAGGCTAGCACTGCTGCTGCTGCTGCTAAGTCGCTTCACTAGACCAAATCAATAATATACAGTTTTATGACCTGGAGAAAATAAAGGCTATATAAAGGATATATAATTTTTTATTGGGTTTGGTTCCAACTTTAAATCAGGAAAGATCTGGTAATATCTCCAACTTAATTAAGACTAATTATATATATTTTTTAATATATTTTTTATACTTGTAAGAAAATGTTTCATTATTTGTTATTTTTAAAATTAAAGCCTATACCACCATACTATTCTGTATGGTGTCTTTTTGTGTATTACATTGTATTATGAACATTTACGAATATGCTAAGAAATGATTTAAGATGAAAATATCAGTTAAAATTTTAATAGGGAGAAATATAGAAGGAAAAAATAACAGGCATTCAATCTCACAGAGTATATCACCTATTTATTTTCTTGACCTCAGTTGGTAAGAGGTGACTGGTATTAATTAGCACCTAAGAGTTGTTATATATTATATTAAAGAAATGTATTCTGTTTGGATTATTACTCTTCAGTATCCATTAGAATGTGCTTCATTTTACTTCTAATTACTTTTTTCATAATTGTTGTCAAAGTTTAGGTATTAGTATTAGTTAAACATTTCAAGTTTAATATTTTTTCAGTATTCACCACTGTTTAATATGAAGGATAAATATATGTATGTGCACACACACATACACACACCCCCCCCCAAGGAAGATTAACTGATTTTCTCATTATTACATATTTATTAAACATTTCTTAAGAAATTATTTAATCTTGTGACTAATCTTTTAATCTGTCCCTTTTAGTTATCTTTATTATATATTTCGTTCTTTCTTCAACAAATGTTTGATTGTACCAGGCATTTTCCTAGGCCCTGCATGCATTGATGGAAAAAGAAGGCATAATTTCTACCCTCATTCAACTTACATTAGTGGGAGATAAAAAATAAAGATCAGTATACTATGTGATATGTTAGGTAGGGGTAAGTACTAAAGAAAAAAAAAAACAGCTTAAGCAGGGACATGGAGTTAAGTGGTCAGGAGAAGAAGGAATTGAATATTTAAGTAAAGTAAAGCCTCAAAGGTTAATTTTTGAATAAATGCCTTAATGAATTGCTGTGTTATCACATTTACTAACCTTTTCTTCTGCAGTATCTGATCTGCTCTTATTCCTATTCATCGTATTTTTTGACTCAAATATTGTATTTTCCATCTCTAGAAGGATTTTTTTGGTTCTTTTTTTTTAATCTGCTCTTTCTCTACATAACTTATTCAGTCATTTCTTAGCTTTTTGAACATATGTAACAGATATAAAAAACATTTTGACATCTTTGCCTGGTAATACAAACATTTATTCTAGTTCTTTGTCCATTTTGATTGAATGATTTTTCTCCTCATTATGATCGTTTTTTTCCTCTTGCTTTACTGATATTTTTTAATAGATTTCAGTCATTGTGAATTACTTTGTTGCATATTGGATATTTTATGTCCTTGTAAATATTGTTGGGGATTCCCAGGTGGCTCAGTGGTAATGAATAAGCCTGCCAATGCAGGAGACATGGGTTCAATTGCTGGGTTGGGAAGATCCCCTAGAGAAAGAAATACCAACCCATCCTTGCCTGGGAAATCCCATGGACAGAGGAGCCTGGCAGGCTGGGTTGCAAAAGAGTCAGACTTGACTTACCGACAAAACAACAATAACAAAATATTCATGAGCTTCATTTTGAGATGCAGCTAAGTAACACTGAAACAGTCTGATATTTTCAAGGCTTGCTTTTAAGGTTTGTTAAGTGAGACCAGGCAGCATAATTTGAGAGCATAATTTTGCCCCATTACTAAGGCAATATCCTTATGAGTACTCTATCTTATGCCTTGTTTATTATAGGGTTTTTTAAAATTCTGGCTGGTAGTAAGATGAACTATTCCTGGCTTTGTGTGAGCTTGGCAAGTTTTTCCGCTAGGTTTTCAAGTGGTTCCTCCCCACTTTGTGTTTTTCCTCATATGCATGCCCCCTTCAATATGTGGGGAAAGTGAAATTAAGTAACTCAGATAAGATTCGTAATGACAGTTAGCTTTGATCAGAATAGAGGATAGTATAATTTATGTTCTGTCCTTTAAAAAAAGAAGAGTTAAATAATAGTGATGGAATTTATATCCAGTCACTGTATGTTTAAACTGAAATTAGGCTGAAGAATTTAGCTTTTGTTATAGTTTTACTGTTTTCTGCAATCCATTTGTTGTTCAGTTGCTCAGTCATGTTTCACTCTTGCAACCCCATGGGCTGCAGTATGCCAGGCTTCCCTGTCCTCTACCATCTCCCACAGCTTTCTCAAACTCATGTCCATTGAGTCAGTGATGCCATCCAACCAACTCATCCTCTGTCATCCCCTGCCTTCAGTCATTCCCAGCATCAGGGTCTTTTCCAATGAGTCAGTTCTTCACATCAGGTGGCTGAAGTATTGGAGCTTCAGCATCAGTCCTTCCAATGAATATTCAGGATTGATTTTCCTTATGATTGACTGGTTGGCTCTCCTTGCTGTCCAAGGGACTCTCAAGAGTCTTCTCCAACACCACTCTCACTAACATCCATACATGACTACTGGGAAAACCATAGCTTTGACTAGACAGACCTTTGTTGGCAAAGTAATGTCTCTGCTTTTTAATGTGCTGTCTAAGTTTGTCACAGCTTTTCTTCCAAGGAGCAAGCATCTTTTAATTTCATGGCTGCACTCACCATCTGCAGTTATTTTGGAGCTCAAGAAAATAAAGTCTGTCACTGTTTCCATTGTTTCCCCATCTATTTGCCATGAAGTGATGGGACCAGCTGCCATGATCTTCATTTTTTGAAAATTGAGTTTTAAGCCAACTTTTTCACTCTCCCCTTTCACCTTCAAGAGACTCTTTAGTTTGTCTTTGCTTTCTGCCATAAAGGTGGTGTCGTCTGCATATCTGAGGTTATTGATATTTCTCCTGACAATCTTGATTCCAGCTTGTGATTCATCCAGCCTACCATTTCACATGATTTGTTCATGTGAAGTTAAATAAGCAGGGTGACAATATAGAACTTTGATGTATTCCTTTCCCAATTTGGAACCAGTCTGTTGTTCCATATCCAGTTCTACCTGTTGCTTCTTGACCTGCATACAGATTTCTCAGGAGGCAGGTAAGGTGGTCTGGTATTCCCATCTCTTTAAGAATTTTCCACAGTTTGTTCCACAGTCAAAGTCTTTAGCCTAGTCAATGAAGCAGAAATAGATGTATTTCTGGAATATCTTGCTTTTTCTACGATGCAGTGGATGTTTGCATTTTGATCTCTGGTTCCTCTGCCTTTTCTAAATCCAGCTTGAACATGTTGAAGTTCTTGATTCACGTACTATTGAAGCCTAGCTTGGAGAATTTTGAGCATTACTTTGCTAGCCTGTAAGATGAGTGCAATTGTGCGGTAGTTTGGGCATTCTTTGGCATTGCCTTTGGGTTGGAATGAACACTGACCTTTTCTAGTCCTGTGGCCACTGCTGAGTTTTCCAAACTTGTTGGCATATTGAGTGCAGCACTTTCACAGCATCATCTTTTAGGACTTGAAATAGCTCAACTGGAATTCCATCACCTCCACTAGCTTTGTTTATAGTGATGCTTCTTAAGGCCCAATTGACTTCATACTTGCAATCCATACTCCATAGTGAAGTCCCATACCTCTGTCCTCCTCCCTTTCCCCACTGTAATGGCTGTATCATTGTATATAAATGATGATCTTGTGTAGAGCAGTGGGTTTATTTCATATACAATACTTAGATTTTAATGTAGCTTGGTACACAACTGTACTTATGGTTCCTGACATTTAACAATGTAAATACTCAACTGTGTACAATGCAAAGAAATATGGAACTTTAATCACAAATTCACAATTGATAGGTGCTGAAAAATCTATTCATTTAAAACCCCATCAGATCAGATCAGATCAGTCGCTCAGTCATGTCTGACTCTTTGCGACCCCATGAATCGCTGCACGCCATGCCTCCCTGTCCATCACCAACTCCCGGAGTTCACTCAGACTCACATCCATCGAGTCAATGATGCCATCCAGCCATCTCATCCTCTGTCATCCCCTTCTCCTCCTGCCCCCAATCCCTCCCAGCATCAGAGTCTTTTCCAATGAGTCAACTCTTCGCATGAGGTGGCCAAAGTACTGGAGTTTCAGCTTTAGCATCATTCCTTCCAAAGAACACCCAGGGCTGATCTCCTTTAGAATGGCCTGGTTGGATCTCCTTGCAGTCCAAGGGACTCTCAAGAGTCTTCTCCTTCACCACAGTTCAAAAGCATCAGTTCTTCGGCACTCAGCCTTCTTCACAGTCCAACTCTCACATCCATAC
>NW_011494835.1:1100252-1100489 GCF_000754665.1 Bison bison bison
CCCATCTATTTCCCATGAAGTGATGGGACTGGATGCCATGATCTTCGTTTTCTGAATGTTGAGCTTTCAACCAACTTTTTCACTCTCCACTTTCACCTTCATCAAGAGGCTTTTTAGTTCCTCTTCATTTTCTGCCATAAGGGTGGTGTCATCTGCATATCTGAGGTGATTGATATTTCTCCCGGCAATCTTGATTCCAGCTTGTGTTTCTTCCAGTCCAGCGTTTTTCATGATGTA
>NW_011494835.1:1100589-1147332 GCF_000754665.1 Bison bison bison
TGGCAATTTGATCTCTGGTTCCTCTGCCTTTTCTAAAACCAGCTTGAACATCAGGAAGTTCGTGGTTCATGTATTGCTGAAGCCTGGCTTGGAGAATTTTGAGCATTACTTTACTAGCGTGTGAGATGAGTGCAATTGTGCAGTAGTTTGAGCATTCTTTGGCATTGCCTTTCTTTGGGATTGGAATGAAAACTGACCTTTTCCAGTCCTATGGCCACTGCTGAGTTTTCCAAATTTGCTGGCATATTGAGTGCAGCACTTTCACAGCATCATCTTTCAGGATTTGGAATAGTTCAACTGGAATTCCATCACCTCCACTAGCTTTGTTCGTAGTGATGCTTTCTAAGGCCCACTTGACTTCACATTCCAGAATGTCTGGCTCTAGGTCAGTGATCACACCATCGTGATTATCTGGGTCGTGAAGATCTTTTTTGTACAATTCTTCTGTGTATTCTTGCCACCTCTTCTTAATATCTTTTGCTTCTGTTAGGTCCATACCATTTCTGTCCTTTATCGAGCCCATCTTTGCATGAAATGTTCTTTTGGTATCTCTGATTTTCTTGAAGAGATCTCTAGTCTTTCCCATTCTGTTGTTTTCCTCTATTTAGCACAAAAATTTTTGTCTAATAGAAGCTGACATTGACATAAACTATAAAATAAAAATAGAGCTTTTTCAGATTTTTCTATAAATTACTATGGGTTTTGATACTTGTTATTAACAAAGGAGATTTTACTCTACTTTTAGAAATTAAGAATGAGTTCTTACTTCAAAGTCTCACAAAATTAATTGGTGTGTGTGTTTCATTTCTAGATACTGTTAGGAAGATAAATTTGTCATCTGAAAAACATTATTTCATTCCTAGGTCTCACAACTTTTAGTCTCTTATGAAGCTTTCTGTTAATTTAGAAAGTGGTAATAGAAGATACAAGCTTCATAAAAACTTTTTAATGAGACATTTTGGACATTTTTCAAATATCATCTTATCATGTCTCAAAAAGTACTCAGTAAAGGTAACTCAACACTGATAAAGACTGTTTAAATCTCAGGAATATTTTGTTCCTAATAGCAAAAGTTCTCCTTTGAAAATTATGCCATTGAAGTTAATGTGTTTATATTATGTTTGGAATAGGCATTGTCCTGAGTGTATTCCTCGATGAAATGAAAATACTCTGTGAAATAAGTCTTAGCAAAAGGGTCATCTGCAATATTTGTAATAGATGTCATTATGTAATAGAGTATTTGTGATAATAATTTATAATTATATTTTCTGTTATGTTTTTCATTTTTTTTGAAATACAATTGATTTACAATGTTTGTTGTGTTAGTTTCTTGCATATGTATATATATGTGGGAGGTATATATATAAATATTTTAGATTCTTTTCCATTATAGGTTATTATTCAATATCGTGTAGAGTTCTCTGTGTTGTACAGTAGGTCCATATTAGTTATGTATTTTATAGTAGTATATATAGTAGTATGTCTATGTTAATCCCAAACTCCTAATTTACCCTCCCTCCTTTCCCCTTTGGTAACTGTAAGTTTGTTTTCTGTGTCTGTGAGTCTGTATCTGTTTTATAAACAAGTGCATTGTATCCTTTGTTTAGATTCCCCATCTAAGTGATATCATATGGTATTTGTCTTTGTCTAACTTAGTTCACTTAGTATGATCATCTCTAGGCCCATCCATATTGCTGCACATGGCATTATTTCATCCTGTTTTATGACTGAGTAGTATTCTGTTGTAGTATATATCACATCGTCTTTATCCATTCATCTGTCAGTGGACACTTGGGTTGCTTCTATGTCTTGGCTATTATAAATAGTGCTGCAGTGAGCATTGGTGGGGCATGCATCTTTTTGAATTAGAGTTTTCTCAGGATATATGCCCAAGAGTGAGATCACTATGTTTTTAGTTTTTTAAGTGACCTTCATTGTTGTTGTTGTTTAGCCTCTAAGTCATGTCCAACTCTTTTATGATCCCATGGACTGTAACCTATCAGACTCCTCTGTCCATGGGATTTACCAGGCAAAAATACTTGAGTGGGTTGCCATTTCCTTTCCAGGGGAATCTTCCCAACCTAGGGATCAAATGCACGTCTCCTGCATTGGCAGGAGGATTTTTTACCACTGAGCCACCTGGGAAGCCCAAGGAACCTTCATACTGTTCTCCATAGTGGCTATACCAATTTACATTCTCACCAATAGTGTAGGAAGTTTCTTTATCTCCACACCTCCTCCAGCATTTATTATTTGTAGACTTTTTGATGACTATTCTGACCAATGTGTGGTGATACATCATTATAGTTTTGGTTTATATTTCTCTAATAATTGGTGATTGTGAGCATCTTTTCATGTGCTATTTGGCCATTCATAGGTCTTCTTTAGAAAAATGTCTGTTTAGATCTTCTGCCATTTTTTACTTTTTAATACTAAGCTGTGTGAGCTGTTTGTATATTTTGGAAATTAATTCCTTGACAGTCACATCATTTGCAAATATTTTCTCTTGTTCCATCGTTTGTCTTTTAATTTTGTTGATGGTTTCCTTTGCTGTGCAAAAGCTTTCCATTTAATTAGGTCATGTTTGTTTATTTTTCTTTCTATTTTCATTACTCTAGGAGGTGGGTAGAAAAAAACATTGCTGTGATCTACGTCAAAGAGTGTTCTGACTATGTTTTCCTCTAGGATTTTTACAGTATCCAGTCTCATATTTATTATTATTTTTAAATTAATTTATTTATTTAAATTGGAGGATAAACACTTTACAGTATTATAATGGCTTTTGCCATACATCAGCATGAATCAGCCGTAGGTATACATGTGTCCCCCCATTCGGAACCCTTCTCCCACCTCCCTCCCCACCTAGTCTTACGTTTAGATCTTCAATCTAATTTGAGTTTATTTTTGTACATGGTGTTAAAGAATATTTTTAATCAGTGCAATAGATTAAAACATAGAACTTTTTTTTACGGTTCAGTTTATTGGAAGTCATTCTAATTATCTCTTTTATTTCCTCTTTATCCATTCCCTGCATCCCTTTGTTTTTCCACTCATAGCTCTATGCCATCCCTTGGTTTCTCACCATGTTTACTCGTAAGTACCATTTTCCATTTTCTTTCAATATTGTATTGGGAAAAGAACAGGTCCATTCTTCCCTGGGATATTATCAGATTTAATTACATTAGCATCCTTATGTAATTATAAGGTAATATAGTTGGGTAGCAAATTTTTTCAATTGTTCTGACTGGGGGATATCAAAAAGAGTGTTCTATAGAATGAAAACCTATATGTCATAACATTGATAAAATCTCTGCCCTCTATTGAAACATAAGTTAATATTAACTATACTATTTACATAAAGTTTTAGAAGGAAACTTTTACAACCAAATCAGACTCAATTTTTAGAGACTATCTAATAACTAATACTTTTGTTATTTCCTAAAGTAGAATTCTTCTAGAAATAGAAAGTTTATGTGAATATGTAATACTTTAATGTATTATACACATTAATGCAGTAGATACCTAGATTAAATATGCACATATGATAAATGAAATACAATACTTGAAGTAGATCTGCATGCACTGGCCTGGAAAGGTGTTGAAAGTACTAATAAATGAAAAAAAGAAAGTTTCAGAAAATAGAAAACTGCTAATCAGATTTTTTATGGGAATTTCAAAAAGCAGTTCTTAGAGTGCATAGTAGAAATATAATGATACAGAAATTATAACAGTACTAAAGTTCTTCTAAGTAAATGAATTTGTTAAAATAATATAACCAGAAAATTCTAGGAAGAAATTGAATGTAAGAGCTATACCGAGATTGATAACGGAGGGTAGGAAATCTATTTGATGAATTAGATTATCAATTTTTTAAACCTATCAATTTTACTGCCTTGGGAAGCAGTAAACCTACAAAACCAAGTAAACATTTTATAAAAATAGTTTTCCAATATTTTTCCTTTAATAGTTTTGACCCATAAGGGAATTATCATGACTAGTAAAGCAGCTTGTTGTTGATTTAATTTTTATTTTGTTTTAAATTTTTTTAATTGATTTATTTATATTTGTCACTTTACAGATGTATTTCCACTGCACAAAATTTTCCACCTCTGGGATACCTTATTGCTTGGGAATTCCTCCTTCCCATTCTGTATCGGAGTAGCAATTCTTCAGCAGCTGCGTGACCGACTTTTGGCTAATGGCTTTAATGAGTGCATTCTTCTCTTCTCGGACTTACCAGGTATAGATATATAAAAATGGAATCACTAAGTGAAATTTAATTATGGGATAATGAGACATCCTTAAAACAATTTTCAAAAATAATCATCCAGATCTTCAGAATCTCTCCTGCTTGAGCCATATCCTTCCTCTCTGAACTCTCTTGCTTATATACTACCTCTTTAGCCGGCCCAGCATTATAGATACAAAGCTGGGTCATACTAGCTCAGTCATTTATTTTCATGTCAGTGATGATGCCAAAAGGTGAAAGACAAGGGCAGGAGAAGGGGGAGAAGGGAGCATCATGTGACATATATGCCTTGCTTAGGATAGGCCTGTTTATCTTCAGCAGATAGATAGTAAATAAAGGCCACTTGGGAAGGTGTTTGAGAACCCAAGTTTTTACAAAGATGTAATTCACATGGAACGTTGGTCTCTCCTATCCATAGTTAACTTGCTAACTATTTAATAGTTTAAAGAAAGGAAACACTGTCCTCTTGAGAGAGCAAATCATACTCCAGGGGAGTTCTATGTTATGCTGGATAGTAAGTAAAGTTATATATTGTATTCGTAAGTGAGGAACTTGTAAGTCTAGGAGTTGAATGGTTAGTGTAGAAATATAGAATGCAAGTATAGTTTAAGCTTTTATACTATAGCTGAAAAGATGGAAGTAATATGGTTGCATAGGATATAATAATCTGTGGCAGAAAAAAAAAACTTAACTACATTTTTGCAGAAACCAAAGTATTTTTCAAGTAGAAAAATTCTATTTCAAATTGCATTTCCTTGGATCCAACCCATCTATGAGTTTATTGCTATTCTTCATATTTGCAGGCAACCAAAGTGATTACTGAAAATAAACACACTTAAAATTATCCAAGAGATAAATTTTTCAAAAAATCAAAGAGTAAAAGAAAGAAATCTTAAGATTTTATATTTAATAAGTACTCTCAAAAGGAATAATAAACTGCTGCCTACCCCAGTTTTTATTTTTCGTGGCTGATCTATACCTGGTATTTCAGCATTTTTCTGTTGTTGAAAAATCTTCATCCTTGTTGAAAAACTAAGAAACATTATGGGATTTGTTTAAAACTTCTCTTTCTACTTTTCTCCCAAACTAAAAGTATCACCATCAGCTTCTTAACTTACCAAACTTTAATTAAAGTTGATAACTTCTTATATGAACAAATAGTAGTTTAGTTCTTTTTTTTTTCTGGGAGATTCTTAATGTAAATCAAGTTATCTCTGATTTTCCTATTGATGTTGAACAGTTACCCAAAAAAAGCTAGTTTCACAAACTACAAATACTGTCTGTAACTGTGTAGATGTTTTCCTCTTGTTCCTAACTTGCCAAAGTAAACAGAGGATGATTGATTAGGATGAAAGGAATTTTTCTGGTCATGTCTAAAAAATACATGTTAGAAATGATGATTGTGCATTTTTAAGTAAAGCAAATTTCTTGCCTTTCCAATTACATGCATAAATGTTCCAGCTATACACTGGTGAAGGAATCTATTTTCATATTGAACAGGCAGATTAGTGGTAACTCTGCTTATACATTAAAATAAAGTCATTATTCCTGAAATCAGAAAGTAAGAATATATGTTGGTTAGCACTGACTCATTGAAAAGGAAAACACTACTTAGTTTTGAAAGTAGGATAGGATGCCTTCTATTGATGTGATTTGCATGGGTCCTCAGTGCCATTATTCTGGCCCATCATTTACTTGGCCACTGTATATGATTCCAGTTGGGAAAGAAAAAGTTTATAAAAAAATGTGACTTAAAAAAAAAAGGACAGAGGGGTTAAATGTAAACTTTTCCCTTAAGTACACCTATGTTTCTTTTTACTTTTAATCACAGTGCACTTATTTGGGATGTCTTTCCTACTTAGATCTAAAAGATATCTCTTTTCATCATGTTGAGCCCCCTCACTATACCTGATGCTTGAAGAAATTCAGAAGTGGTCATGGGAAGGCCTACAAAGTGAATCTGGATTAATATACATACAAACACACTGAATATGCCTTTTCTAATCAAAATATTATGTGGCATAAACTTAGGACATATTTGAAAGAAAAAAAAAATTTTTTTAAGACTGCAAAAAAAGAGAAAGGATAGGCTAGCTCTATGCTGCTGCTGCTGCTAAGTCACTTCAGTCGTGTCCGACTCTGTGTGACCCCATAGATGGCAGCCCACCAGGCTCCCCCATCTCTGGGATTCTCCAGGCAAGAACACTGGAGTGGCTTGCCATTTCCTTCTCCAATGCATGAAAGTGAAAAGTGAAAGGGAATTTTACCTTAATTCTTGAGATAGACTTTGTAGATAAAGATAGGTTAGAATTAAACATTAATTTGAAGTCTTTAAATATATTGTGCTTTACTGAAGTCCTCACTTAACTGTGTTTAAAAACATAAGTAAGCAATCAGAACAAATTTAGCTAAATTCTTTTCTGAAGCAGATTAGCAAATTCACTGTTCAAAATATCTGTTGACAGTAATGTAATGGAATCACCATCCAGTTGGTAACCTTGAAAACAAAATGCCCTTGCATTTTTTTTTTTTATTGTCCCATTCTAGTTGCTTCTTTCTACAAAGAGAGGTCCAAAAGCCTAGTGACTAAGAGCATGGAATGTAGAGCCAGATCACTTGGGTTTTAGATACTAGCTCTACCACTTTCATGTGTAACCTTAGGGACCTGACTCAGCCTCTTTGTATCTGTTTCCTTAGCCCTGGTTTTATGTAAATGATAATTGTACCTACCGCACAGGATTGTTGTCCTAAGTAAATCAGTGCCTCTGAACAACTTAGAGCAGTCCTTGCAAAGAGCAAGAGCTATGTAAGTGATTATTATTATTAATGTTCTCATCATTATTATGATTTTCCTCACTTATTCCTTTCCATCGTGACTGCTTTCCTATTGGTAGAATAAATGAAGCAATCACCCCGTTTGGCTTTTTCTATAGATTATTGAGACTGATATCAATCATATTGATTTCCTTATTAACAAAAGCAATTGAGGAATTGCCTGAGAAGCCAAGTAAGCCTTCATTGTATATGTATGTATGCATATTATGACTAAGAAGAGTATCTCTTTTCATCGCTCAGGGACAACATAGTCTAGTGGATACAAAGCACAGTCTTTGGAGTCAAGACATAAGAGTCTGAGTCCTAACTGTTCCACTCACTACCTGTGTGATCTTGGAAACTTTCAGTATGGTTCTCTTGCTGAGAAGAGTGATATGTAGAGTGAAATAGATGAGAGTTCACCCCCCAACTCTGGCATATATTAGCTGTGTGAACATGAACAAGTTGTTAATCTCTTTGGAAAGAAAATCCTATACATTAGGAAAGCTTTAGCAAAATGGAGCTAAAAATATGTTTTAGCGTTAAAATGAACACAGCAGATAATATGCATAATGTACTTGACACAAAACCTGATACCAAATACTCATAACTTTTTTTTAAAATATGTGTAGCATTTAATACTTTAAACATACAAAGAATGTATGACATTCAGTCTTTGTAAATTCCCTCTCTTTTCTTCCTCCTTTCCATAACTTTGTACTAACCTTTTAATTCTTGAAGAGAGAACACAGCAGAAAGGCATTATTATTTTTGCCAAAAACTGCTTCCAAATTCTGTCCCCTTTAGTAAATGATATAGTGTGATGTCACATTCCAAGGAGGTACAAGTGGTGCTAGAAAATTTTGCTGGAAGTTCTTAACATGTATTGGTATGTGTGTCATTTAAGTACTAAAGGAAATAACCATGAGACCAGTATATTTGGCATTTTTTATACAATCTCAAAATAGTAGTAGGGTATTTTGGAAAAAATACTGGGTTTTTCATAGCGCCATTCAGTACTGGATATTGGCCACTGGTGTTAAGAGTGTAGTTTCCAAAGTTACCACCGTTAAAGCCAACTACAGGATGAGGTAGTCAGCCTTCAGCCATATTATTCTGCTGTTGTGTCCATCTGGCTGACAAAATAATATTTTTGAGGATACATCTAAGCAGTTCCCAAGATGAATATGATAATCTGACTAAAACCAAAATGGTCATAATTTTAGAGTGGATTTTTAATAGCTGAAATGTTTAATTGCTTTTTTGCTTTGTTGGTGTATATCCTTTTTACAGTTAAAAAATTAATTCAGCATATTTATGTGATTGTGGTTGAAATAAATTCCCAGAATGCATAACTTTGTACCTCTGAACATCTTCAAGCATAGGAATCTTTTAAAGTAAGAAAGAAGTTTTTCTTAGAGAATCTATAAAAGAAATTAGGAAATCTGTATGGAAGAACACTTCACTTACCCTCAGAGATTAAAATATTTACTTTACCTCTGAAAGAAAAAAATAAGTATGTATAAAGTATTTTGAAGGAAATACTGTGTATATTGAAGGAACTTGAACGTGTGAAAAGTAAATCCTTTTTGCAGGAAGAAATCAGCAGTTGGTTGAAACATCTTAATTGTCTGATGTATGTTTTATTACAGAAATTTAATTAAAACATTTTAAATAAAACTTTAAGATGTTATCTCAGTATTACCTACATAATTTACAGTAGGATTCAACACATACATGAAAAATACTGGTAGTGTCTATCATGTAGCACTTCACTGGTTCCTCAAAAATATTGTAGCTCAGCAAAGGTACGTATCCCTTTTGACTTAAAGCAGTTTTGTAATGCAGTCTTTATTGTTATTTAGCATAGCATAGAATATGTCATGAAAATCACACGTATTTTGAGCAACACAGTTATGTACCAGGTTGTTTAAGATGTATGCTGAGAAATCCTAGCCATTTATTTCAAATAACATGCACATATTTTGAGACTGAGAGACAAGTTATTAAAGTTATTAAAAACTAAGAAATAGAGCAAAGTACTAAAGTATGTTGAATCCTTAAAGCTGTGTCTTGTTATTTTCCTGTTTTTCCACAAGATGAAACTGAAAATCAATGATAATGAGAGTGAGGAGGAAATTCAATTTAGTTTATGAAATCATAGATTTAAGGTACTGGTGACAATCCCTGTGGTAGTGAAGTAGGAAAGAAGATCAATAAGAACTGATCCGGGTTTTCCTTTTTTTTTTGGATAGGGTTCAGTGAATAATTTCTTGCTTTCATTTAGGGATAAGTATAAATTAAATAGGGTTTTTATAGTATTTATGTATAATTTCCCAATTGTAAACAGTGGCCCAGATTTTTTAAAACTATACTTGTGACCCCTTTATTAAATAAATAGTTATAATGGTGATAAGTGCTACAGAAAGCAGTAGGAATTTATTACAGAACACTACCCAGTCTGAGGGAGGTAAAGAACCTTCTCTAAGAGAGTGATACTAAAGGTAATATCTGAAATTAATTGACTTTGGGAAGTAAGAAGTGGAGAGAGGGGAGCATCTTCTAGACGGAGGAAAGAAAGTGCTGCAAAAGCCCCAAACAACTCAAGGAACTGGAGTGGTATCCTTGGTGCAAGGAGGAAAGTGGTTAGAAAAGAGAGTGATCAAGCAGGATCTTAGGCCACATTAGGGATATTTTTCAAATATATCTGTAGAGGTATTTTCTTTCTTCTCACTGTTTTTAAAAGAATGAAAAGTGTCCTTGAAAAGATACTTTTCCTTCAGTACGGCATTCCCAAAATAGAATGCTGTATTGATATTTGAGGTGCATTCTAGTCTCTGAACATTCCTTTCAAGAAGCTCTATAATGAGCAAAAGGCAAAGGATTCTTAACATGAGTATTCTCAGTAGGTATCCATAATTCCTTTTATTCTGGCTTGAGGAGAGCTGATGAGATGAAAAAATAGAGCAATAATAGTACCCAGTTATTCAGTGAAGGTTTTGTATTGTCAGCCCTCTAAGATTTTATACTGTTTTACCTGAAGCTGAGAATCCATAATTGTTTACGTTTTCTGCTTGTAGCTATGTAATGTTAATGCATGTCTATTTCTAAGCACATCTTCATGAAATTGCAAAAGGACAATCATATTGGAAATTAAATATGGAGATTTTACCCCCACCCATAGAAATTACATGTTAACATTAAGATTTAGATGAAAGATTAAATTCTTCTGAATTTAAATTGGTTAAGGAGAGATGAAAGAGTAATATATTTTTATTGACATGATCACGTAGTCAGTGAAATGAAAATCATGAAAATGTATTTTCAAAATCTTACTTATCTCCTTGTTGGGAAGGGAATACTGTATTATTGTATGGAAAAGGGGAAAATATGAAAGCAGATGTTAGAAAACATGACTTCCAAGCTGAAAATAAATGTCTATGAAAAAACACAAAACCAGTAGAATAAATTGTAAATATTCAAATTGTAAGCTGTTTTTCGGAAGCTGGATAAATTCCTTTAACACTGAGCTAGTTGTTGCTCTTAGCACATCACTAATTTTGCAATACATAAATAGTTTATATGAAGAAGGCAATGGCAACCCACTCCAGTACTCTTGCCTGAGAAATCCATGGACGGAGGAGCCTGGTGGGCTACAGTCCATGGGGTCGTGAAGAGTCAGACATGACTGAGCCACTTCACTTTCACACGCTGGAGAAGCAAATGGCAACCCACTCCAGTATTCTTCCCTGGAGAATCCCAGGGACGGGAGCCTGGTGGGCTGCCATCTATGGGGTCGTACAGAGTTGGACACGACTGAAGCGACTTAGCAGCAGCAGCAGCAAATAGTTTATAAAGTTAAAGGTTTCTTATGTATTCAGAAGTATAATGAAAAATAAAGTTAGGGTTGATCAGAATTTTCTACTTACCTTGAAAGCTGAGAGTAGATTAGAGTCCTAATACACCTTAAAGTTGGTCCCAAGGTTTCAAGGCTCTTTTCCATAGGAAGACTCTTCTCCATAGTAAAGCAGTCTTTTTTTATGATTGACAGGGATTCTGCTCTCTGAATTTTTTTGAGTAGTCCAAAAATTATCTTGCAGTCTCAATCAGGTATTAAACGTACTTTGTTTCAGGACCTCAATGATGGAATTTGTTTGTTTTTGTTTTACTGTTGAGTATTTATGTGTGTGTTAGGTTTTTAAAGTATTTTTAAAATATACAGAACATTTTACACTTCTGAAGTATCTTAAAAGTAGTCAACCTCAGAAATCTTTAAAAGTCAGAAGTTATGGTTAAAATTTCCCCCATATATACTGCTGATGGATAATGAAAATAATAATGTAAGGACCAAAATGAGTATATATATATCATACCTAAAATGACTTTTAACATATATTGTTCTATATGTCATTGTTACTTTAAAATGTAATAATACTTTTGGGTCGCATTCTTTCCAGTCTTCTACCTAGCCTTTTGCATGTGTATGTGCTATCGCTTCAGTTGTATCCTGATCTTTGAGACCCCATAGACTGTAGCCCACCAGGCTCCTTTGTCCATGAGATTTTCCAAGCAAGAATACTGGAGTGGGTTCCCATTTTTTTCCCCAGGGGATATTCCCAAGCCAGGGATCAAACCAGTGTCTCTTGCATCTCCTGCATTGGAAGGTGGGTTCTTTACCACTAGTGCCACCTGGGAGGCACCTAACCTTGTATCACTATACAAAAATGAAAGTACAGTTAACCCTTCAGCAACGCAGAGGTAGGGGTGCCTTTGCTTGCCACAGTTGAAAATCAAAATATAATTTACCATCAGTCCTTTGTATACCAGTTCCTCTGTATCTGCTGTTCCTCCACATCCACTCTTCCTCAGTATCAACGGTTCTGCATCTACAGATTCAACCAACCGTGGATGGTGTAGTGCTGGGATATTTACTATTGAAAAATATCTATGTGTAAGTGGACCCATGCAATTCAAAACCTATGTTGTTCAAGGGTCCACTGTAATCTGATGTGTTCTTGTTGCGTTATCTTAAATGATGATCCTCAACAGAATGGAAAATAACTCCTTACTACATATCCCTTCTAAGTGTGAGTGTGCCGAGTCAAACAGAAAACAAACCAATAAACAAGATCAGAGAAAATGAAGAGGAATAATATGCCATATGCTTATAGGCTAGTTAGTAAATATTATATAACACAGAGGAAATAACCAAAATTTTCATACTTTTATTTTAAAAATCTACATTGGATTACCTTGAAAAATGTAAACCATCAGTCCTTCAGTAAAAGCATGTATCAGTCATATGAAAAAATGCTTATTGAGCTTGAATACAAGGTTCTATTGCCAAGAAAGAATCAGATTTCCAGTTTTGTTTTGGATTCAGTGTTAAGTATAAAAGAAAAGGAGAAAACGATGGCTACTGCTGAGCTGGTGCTGGGTCTTCCAAGCTGCTACATTGTTCTTTTTTTCTGAAGTGAGCTGTGTTCTATTAGCAACACCAGCTGCTTTGCATCATAATATGTATCTACTCAACTGCTAAATGATCAAGACAGTTACGTTAAGAATAGAAAACAGTTTAAGTATCTGTGTGTCAGTAATGCTTATTGCATTTCCTATTTTATTTCTCACTTCATTGTAGGCGCTAAGCAGCAGAGATGATAGATGCTTAGCAAAATGTGCCAGTAAGCACATGCACACATATCAGGGATGTGAAAGTCTGAGTGAAGTAAAGTAGGAGCCCAGTTATGTATTGTACCATCATTTCCCCCTCAGACTGCATAACCAAGATTGTACTTATAAAATGTGCTCAGTCCTTCATTTGACAAATATTTATGTGTGTGTGTATGTAATGTGTACATATATGTATGTGTATAATTAATCTTATTACTGGTTTATCATTCTTGTACTGGCCCAGAGCATTTTTGCCTAACTATTTAAAGGGGATTCAATGGTACCCTGTAACTATGACTAACACTTTTAATTTGAATTATATTAGTTCCATGTAGTATTACTTCCTGGTTCCATTAAGTCATCTGACTAAGGAGGGGTTAAAAACGACAATATAAAAATAGGCTTTTAAAAGAATATTTAGAATGAGTGAGGAGATCACAACAAATTACAAAACAAAAATAGCATAATATTTTTATTCATTAAATGTCTGACATATCTCTGTATTTGTCCTCCTCTTTTGCTTCTTATTCATTGATTCATATAACAGTAGTTGTATATTATTTTCTATAGAAAACATGAATAATCAGCCTTTTCACAGGCTTAGTTGGTTGAACTTTGTTTTTTAATATTGATAATAGTAATGCATAAAACATATCACTTACCCCAGGTGTGGCTTCTGTTTGTTTGCTGCAAGTTTGTTTCCTGTAAACACAGGAATGCTATTTTTTTGTGAAGTTCCTATCAAAAAAAAAAGAAAAAGTTAATGGTGCACCTATAATTGTGTATATAGCATTATTGAAGTATATTTCTAGAAGGAAAGAATTTCTCTTTTGATCAGGCATCGAAGAGAACCTAATTCTCTGCTTACAGTTTCACATGTTTAATGTTTCGAATTTTCAGTCTTATTTTTGGCTGTGTACATGTCAACTATGTTTTTCCTGCACATAAACTTTTGGTTCTAGAACACACATTCACATTGCTCCTATATAGTAGGGATTGGGGATATTCCAGGAAGTCATTTCTAGAGTTAGCAATAACTTTACTATATTGTCAAAGATAAGCAATGCCAGACACTAATTAAAGTGGTAAGCACAGGTTTTAATCAGTATTACACTATTGCAAAAATACCCCAGTGTGAAGTGAAAAACTGTAAAATATGTGAAGGACGGCATTGGGTCCGTGTGAAGTACATCTGCATTTACTAATAGACACCAAACTTAGGCTCCTACCTTCCCACAGAGGTACCTATCTTCAGACAAGGACCCTATCTTCAGTTATTTCCTGGAACAAATAGTAAATTCTTTTGGCAGCCTTGATTTTCTCAAGGAGGCATTCATAGGGTGTTAGGGTCATCTGAGGGATGTGACCTTGAATTGCTATATATTATGTTGAGAGTTTTGTTCAGGCCAACTTTTTAGGCCAAGATTGAGACATAGTTGAGAAAAGGCTTAGAAGAGTCTAGCTAGACTTGACCAAGGAGGAAATCTATGTCAATACCCAAAAGTGACTTAACATAACAGAAAAATACCCATTAAACCATACTAAATATATCTCTAGTTTAGCTTAATTATATCAGAGTATTCACAGCCACTATGTTGTCCAACACAAGAGGAAGTGTAATGGAGTTGAAATTGGTATAAATAAAGACAAGTTTTCACTGATTGTGATTTAAATATTTTTACTTTTGCACATTTTACAAAACATGACCATAGAAACAGTAAATTTGGAGGTACATTCTTTGGAGTAGCAGAATCGTAAAAGACTTGAAACTCAGAATCAGCAGCATAGCCAATAGCCAGAGAGCGGAAATGTCTACAGTTACAATATCCAGTCTTCTCCATGGTCAGTTCCTAGAATACTGGCAAGGATTAGTTTAGACAGGTTAAAGAATAATTCTCTGGAGAAATATAATGTTCCCCAAAAGAGGAATACCTTACTTTTGGGGATCTTCTAACAAATGACCATATCCCCAAGTTACCTATAGTGAATCCACCAGTAACAAAGCCTTGCCCACATATTCAGAACTTCCAATATAATTTTTAGTGCTGTTCTTTTAAATACCACCAAACCTCTGGGGAAAGTCTCCAGCTAAAAAAACACAGAATAGCACCTACTGAATAAAGGAATATCCTCAGAAAAGCAATTATGAGAAGATAAAATAGCTATGAAAATTCAGGATTTTTTAAAGTATTAATATGACAAAAAATACTTACTGGAAATTAAAAATGATGTGGAAATGCATTCAGCTTTATATGAAAGAGTTGGGTGATAAAGCTTAAGAAAGCCCTCAGAGAATACAAGAAAAATACGGATGCAAAGTAAGAGGAAAGGGCAAAATTATTAGAAAATCTATTCAGGATGTTCAGGATTCTTCTAATGAAAGAAGAGAGAAGGAAAAAAGTGAAAAATTATTACAGATAATACACAGTAACTTTTTCTGCAACTGAAGGATTATAATAAGACCATCATTATGAAATTTCAGAACACCAGAACTCCTAAAGGTTTACAGAAAAGAAGAAAATCACATATATGTGATCTTAAATCAAAATTGCATCAAATTTCTCAGAAGAAAGACAATAGGGCACTTGCCTTACATAACTCTGAAGAAAAATAAATCAATCCTAGAGTCTTATGACTAGCCCAACTATCATTCAGAGGCAGAATAAATATATTAAAAACACGGACAATTCCAAAATAATTTGCTTCCTGTGCATCCTTTCTTAAAAATTACTGGGAAATGTGTTCCACCAAAATGATGCAGTAAGTCAAAAGGGAGAAAATAATATCTTAATGCCCAAATTAGGGATCAAATATAGAGGGAATTAGGTGATGGTAAAGAGAAGTGCCATGTAAACAGCTGTTCACTCTATCTGGAAAGCAGTTCATACTCATTAAAACAAAAGAATGGAGGGCTTCAGGAGAGAGATCTTTTCCACCTACCCTTGCCCAAATGTAACATGAGTTGCATTTTATAATTTTAAAAATAGTTTAGTATTTATGAGAGGGAACAATAGTAATGGATAAGATAGGTAAACTACGATTTACAAAAGTTATTTTTCTGAGTGTACCTCATGGAGCTTGGAATCAAACCTGGGAAAGCATAATCCAGGGTGCATACTTTTTCACAAATGCATTATATCAAAATGAGAATGCAAGGTAGAATGTAGTAGTGCTCTGGGATGAGAGGTTATTTTTAAAAGAATAATTGCATATTTTAATGTACAGTTTATAAAGTACTTTTCATAATATTTTGGTTATGATAAAGTACTTTGGAAGGATTTTGAGATGGAAGGATGACATGGGTCAAGAGAATGGAGAATGGGATATTTGCCAGTAGTAATAATCAGGCTCAAATTGGGGTGGATGCCAGTGAATTCTCACGATTCCCTGTAAACCTTTTATGGTATTGGTAGGGTGTTTTGGAAGCAGATATAAATGACTTTTCCATGCCAGTGATTTAAGGACTGAACTACAACCTCTCATCTGCATCAGTAATTTGACCTCAAGCTTTTAATGGGTGACAGATGTGTCAAACTGATTTGAGCACTACGGACGCAAAATTTATGGTCCAAAATTCTTTTCCTTTGGAAATTAAACAGTGTGAAGTAGATAAACTTTTTTTTTTAAGATGACAAAGTTTTCTCTCTTTAGCTGCAAGTTTTTAACGATATTAATTGGAAATGTTTTAAAATGAATTGAACATACCTCTTCTGTCTCAAGTGAAGTAGAGGAATGTATCTGAACTTTTATTTTTCTTCTCATTGGTGTTTGTATTCTTCTCTTTGTGGAATTAAGTTGATGATGTTAAAGAGCTTTTTAGAAGAATACATTTCCTATTGACAATTTCTCAAATAAATGGGCCCACGCTTCAAAACATGTTCAACTCTCGTTTTATAGATGAAACTCTTGTTTCATCTTGTGGTGATGAAATCTGACCTCTTTGTGCAGCAATGGAAGTAACCAACTGTGAAGTTGGCAAGCATCACTAAGAGCAGATAAAGCAATGTTTAATTGAGTAACTGGCCTTTCTAGAGCTGCTGGCTATTGTTTCCCAAATCTAAATAAATTGGGAAGTGAAAGATGCCTTATAATCCTTTTAACTTCAGAGATTCTACTGGTGGTAACAACACTTAACACATTCAATCACTTAACTTCATTACGTGTTAATTTCTTCATCTTCAACAGAAATCAAGGGATTACATTACCTGTCTAAAGGCAATGGCAACCCACTCCAGTACTCTTGCCTGGAAAATCCCATGGACGGAGGGGCCTGGTAGGCTGCCGTCTATGGAGTCACACAGAGTCGGATACGACTGAAGCGATTTAGCAGCAGCAGTGAAAGTATACAACACCTGTCACATAATAGATGTTCAATAAGTGTCCATTTCTGTGCCCTTCTCTAAGAGTTTTCCACCTTATAAAAGCAGACAGTTCTATAAGGCATGACTCATGCACCATTCACAGAATCAATTTAAGGGCCTATTTCCTTTTTCCTTTATATGTAAGCACTTCATTCCAAAAAGGGAAATAGGGACCTTATCCCTCTGTAAGGGATTTGATGTATTTTTCTCCATTGCTTATCTGAATTGACACAATTGGACTTTTACAGAGGAAATGATGATAACTACCTTTTACTATATTAGGAATGTAGAAAGGAAAAAGCTGGTCCATGCTAAACTCTTTCATCCTAGCCAAATTCTTCAATTTCTACTGCCTTTCTGTGATAACTCCATTTCCCCATAGAGTTACAGCTTTACTCTCCATCAGGAATGTTAATATTAATCTCCTCATGGGTTGCAGTCTTATTGAAACACACACACAATAATTTAGCATTGTAATAAATTTCCTATGTATATTACCTCTGTATCAAAGGTGTTTAAATTTCTTTCAGATCAGAAAAAGAAAAGAAAATTTTCTTTGAAAATATTTTCTATCATTTTTAATTGAGTGCATTTTATTTCTGTATATGTGATACCTCACTTAAACTTTTCTGCACTTAAATCAAGAAATTATTTTTAAAAGGATAAATACTGAATTTAGATTTTGATTAATTTTTGTCCTGATTATTTTATATCTTTTGTAATAAGTGGAAGTGAAACTGTTAGTACCCTTTACTTGAAATCATGGTATATTAAATCTGAGTCTTATGTTTGCCCACTCCCAAATTCCAGCCTTCTTTCTACTCAATCTTAATTTTTTAATTTGAGAAAGTAAAAATATTGTTAAAGTTAAAGAAGCAGATTCTCTAACAAGAATGTATGATTAATATATTTAACTTTTTGAATAATGATATACTGAAATATACTGTATATATGTATCATGTGTCTACATAATAATACCAGATACCCTCTACCATTCTAATCATATGTTGATTAATATCCATATTACATTTTACTGACATCTTTTCTAATTAGTTTTCATTTTAGCCATATTTGTGCATATGTATTTAGGAAAACTTGTGGTTCTTACATAAAGAGAGCAATAGCTTCTATATTTGCTTTTTTTTAAAAAAATTTTTTCTATCTAGAAATTGACATTGAACGCTGTGTGCGAGAATCAATCAACCTGTTTTGTTGGACTCCTAAAAGTGCTACTTATAGGCAGCATGCTCAACCTCCAAAGCCAACATCTGATAGCAGTGGAGTCAGAAGTTCAACACCTTATTTCCCCACTGAGTGTCCAGATCCTCCAAAAACAGATCTGGTATGTATTTGCTTGACTTAATTTATAAACTATAAAAGAAGATGAATATTATATTAATACACTTTAGCATCTTTATTGTTCATAATACAGTAATCACTTATGTTCTTTTAACATAGCTCTCTCTTCTAGGATGTTGTATTCATACAACTGGTTCAGGTCTTGAGGCCAGCCAAAGGTGAGAGCTTAGTTAAGGCCTTCTCAGGTCTTTCCTATGCATGCAAACATCCTGTGTGTGCATAGACAGACTTCTAGATTCCCAGGATTCTCTTAGCACTTTCAGATTCCCCTGTGGACGTTGAATTCCTCAGCTTTTAATTTTAGTGTTTTTATTTTTATTGTCAGCTTATTCTTTGCTTCTACTGTTATGGCCACTTCAGGCAGCCACAACATTAAACAATTGCTGCTGACTCTTTTTGACAGATATCTTCAGAGAAGTGTCTCTTTGCACGGAGAGGGTTGTGAATCAGGTCAAATAAAGGCAAGCATTGTAAGGAGAGGTTTCTAGGAAACTGGAAGATAGGTCAAGTAATCATAACCTGCTGAAATGACACTTTTTGGGAGCTCTAAAACCGTTCTGTCCTGTCCAGTGGTTGCTAGATTTCTGGTTTGTGAGACTGTTGGTTTTTAAGGTGACTGTGGAACTGAGGAGAGGGAAATGAGAGTAGGGAAAATTAAAACTCCGCAAATCTTACATTCTTACTGAAATTCAGATGTTTCTTTTGACTACATACTCTATAGATTGCAGCAGACAGACCTTTGTTAAACTTCCAGAATTCTAAAAAGTTTATTTTGATAATCTCTGCCAGTGTTCTCATTGTGTTTTGAAGGAGCAGCTCTTCTGAGATTCTTACTTCGCCATTCTCACTGATGTCACTCATATTCTATGCTATTTGTCCACTACATTTTAATTCCTCAATGAAACAAAACGATTGAGAAATCGTTGATTTTAAAAGCTCAAAAAGGAAGAGTGACAGCTCAAGTAATGTGAAACTTCCATTTTGTGATTAAGTGAAATTTTACTAAGGAAAATTGCTGTTTATTTTAACTTTGAATAAGTGGTTTTAAATCTTTGCCCTTACAGTCTCATCTGACATGAGATTTTTGTTTAAAGTGTTTAATAGTCTGAATGTCACTAAACCCCAAGTCCCTTAATATGTTGCTAATTATGATAAGTGTCAGAGTACTGGGTCAATTTGCTAAAACTTTGTAATACAAAACTAACTTTTTTTGTATACTCATAAATCTGATATATTATTCCCAACAACAATACTAAGAATGAAAGAGAAAAATGTATTATTTACATAAAATGTTGCTATCTGAAGAATATTCAAGTTTTGGTTCACTTTTGTTTAGAATTTATTTCATTCTTTTTATATTTCAACTGTAAAGAAAAATATAATGAATAGTGTAAAAATGCATTGTTTTTCAACAATATGTCTGAACACATACTGTTAAACAGATGTCATTCAAGTTACTGAATTAAGAGTACCTACATTCAAAATTTGCATTTAGTGAAGGGTATACCAACAGTAAGCAAAAAAAGTAAACATTTAGTGTGTTTTCTAGAGTCTACATATAAGTCAGATCATGTGGTATTTGTCTTTATCTGTCCAACTTATTTCACTTAGCATAATATCCTATGGATTATCCATGTTGTTACAAATGGCAGGATTTCTTTTTTAATGGTTGAATAATATTCCATCATATACGTATACACAACACTTTTTTTATCCATCCATCTGTTGTGGAACATTTAGTGGCATTTAGGTGCCATTGTGGAAATTAAACAATAAGAAAAAAATAAATGGGACTGCATCAAACTGAAAAATTGTTATACAACAAAGAAAACTATCAATAAGACGGAAAGGCAGTCTTATGAATGGGAGAAGATATTTGCAAACTATATATTCAGTAAGGGATTAACATCCAAATTACACTAAGAACTCATACAACTCAAAATCAAAGAACATACAACCCGATTAAGAAATGGGCAGAGGACCTGAATAGACATTTTCCAAAGCCATAAAGTATATGTCAGTTGCTCAGTCATGTCTGACTCTTTGCGACTCCACTGACTATAGCCCCTCAGCCTCCTCTATCCATGGAATACTCTAGGCAAGAATACTGGAATGTATTGCCATTCCCTTCTCCAGGAGATTTTCCTGACCCAGGGATTGAACCTGGGCCTCCCACACTGCAGGAAGATTCTTTATTGTCAGAGCTACCAGGGAAGCCCTTCCAAAGGCATACAGATGGCTAACAAATACATGATCAACATCACCAATCATCAGGGAACTGTAAATCAGAACCCCAATTTGATATGCACTCATACTGGCGACTTAGCAGCAGCAGCAGCATACTGTTAGAATTGCTATCATCAAAAAGACGACAAATAATTAATTGGCAAAAATGTGGAGAAAGGGAACCTGTGTGCACTGTTGGTGAGATGTAAATTGGACCAGCCACTGTGGAAAACAACAGAAAGGTTCCTCAAAAAATTAAAAATAGAACGGCCATATGATCTATGGCAGTTTCACTTCTGGGTGTTTACCTGAAGAAAGCAAAATTAATTTGAAAAAAATATCTACACATCAGTGTTCATAGCGGCATTATTTATAGTAACCAAGATATGGAGGCAACCTAAGTGTCCATCAATAGATACATGGATAAAGATGTGGTATTTTCATACACACACAATGGAGTATTACTGAGACAAAAAATATTGAAATCTTGCCATTTGCAACAACATGGATGAAACTTGAGGGTATTTTGGTCAGTGAAATAAACCAGAGAAAGAAAAATATCATATTATCTCACTTATATGTTGAATCTAAAAGACAAAAAAATAACAGAACAAAGTGAGACCGTACTTACAAATACAGAGAACAAACAGGTGGTTGCCTGAGGAGAAGGATGTGGCAGAGGGGTGTGTGTAAAATAGGTGAAGAAGATTAAAAGATACAGACCTCCAGTTATAAAATAAATAAACCATGGAGATATAATACACAGTATAAGGAATGTGGTCAATAATATTTTTATAACTTTGTATAGGGTTAGATGGCTAGTAGACTTATGGTCTTCCCTGATAGCTCAGTTGGTAAAGAATCCGCCTGCAAGGCAGGAGACCCTGGTTCAGTTCCTCAATTGGGAAGATCCCCTGCAGAAGGGTTAGGCTACCCACTCCAGTATTCTTGGATTCCCTTGTGGTTCAGCTGGTAAAGCGGGAGACCTAGGTTCCATCCCTGGGTTGGGAAGATCCCCTGGAGAAGGGAAAGGCTACCCACTCCAGTATTCTGGACTGGAGAATTCCGTGGATTGTATAGTCCTTGGGGTCACAAAGAGTTGGATATGACTGAACGAGTTTCAATTCACAGACTTACGGTACTGATCGTTTCATAATATCTACAAATGTCAAATCACTGTCTAGTACACCTTAATCCAATATAATATTGTATTCCAGCTATATTTCATTTTTTAAAAGGAGAAGAAGAAAAGGACAATGGAAAATGCCAAGAAGTGGGAGTCTGGAGAACATTAGAGAAGAGTTACCATTTTATGTGAGAGACTCAAAGAAAATCTCAGAGAAGGCAATGGCAACCCACTCCAGTACTCTTGCCTGGAAAGTCCCATGGATGGAGGAGCCTGGTAGGCTGCAGTCCATAGGGTCATGAAGAGTTGTACACGACTGAGAGACTTCCCTTTTACTTTTCACCTTCATGCATTGGAGAAGGAAATGGCAACCCACTCCAGTGTTCTTGCCTGGAGAATCCCAGGGACGGGGGAGCCTGGTAGGCTGCCGTCTGTGGGGTCGCACAGAGTCGGACATGACTGAAGCGACTTAGCAGCAGCAGTAGCAGCAAAGAAAATCTATTTAATAAGGAGACATTTGGGAAGAGAACCTAAAAGAAGTGAGAGAGTGAGCCATATATATTTCCTGAGGAAAAATGTTCCATCTTGCAAGTGCAAGGTAGTAGCATTGCTTTGAATGTTAGGGGAACAGTAAGGATACTATACATAGAATGGAATTATAAGAGTATTGTTTTTGTTGTTTAGTCACTCAGTGGTGTCTGACTCTTTTGCAAACCCATGGACTTTAGCTGACCAGGCTGTTCTGTCCTTTAAAGATATACAAACTTACTATTACAATAGTAAGTATTAATTTTTAAAGAAAAATCAACAGATATTGCTGACTCATTGAATGTGAGGTACAAAAGAGAGAGTGTGTGAAAGAAAGTGTCAGTTGCTCAGTCATGTCTAACTCTGCAACCCCTGGACTGTAGCCTGCCAGGCTCCTCTGTCCATGGGATTCTCTAGCCATTCTCTCCTCCAGGGGATCTTCCTGACCCAGGGATTGAACCTGCATCTCCTGCATTGCAGGCAGAGTCTTTACCATCTGAGCCTCCTCGTGGTTATCCAGGTCATTAAGACCTTTTTTTTATAGTTCTTCTGTGTATTCTTGCCACCTCTTGGGCTGGCAAAAAGTAATAGAAATAAAATAAAATAAAAAAGAAAGTAATAGAAACAAAAACAGTTTTCTTACTATGTAGAAGTTAAAAATAAACCAAAAAATAAAATAAACAACTTCTTTTTTACTCTTCAAATAAAGAATACATTTCCAATAAAAATTCTAGAGTATCTAGAAAATAATCAGAACCTATTAGTACAGCACAAATAGATATTTCTCTTAACCACTTACATGATCCCTTATGTATATTAGATATTGATTGATTGTCCCTATCAAGTCATTTTATTTCAGCTAGCTTTTGGAAGATTGATAGAGTTTATATAAGTAAAGAAGATAATTTCTTTTTTATTACCATGAGAAATCTCAACACCATTCTAAAGATTTATGGAAAATAAAAATAATGTTCCATATTCACCTAATTTTGCTTTACTTACTCTTTCCAAAGCATACTCTGCTTTGGTAAAGAGCAGGTTCACTGGAAGAGGCCCCATTTCCTCTGCTAAGGAGGGAACTTGCAACACTATGGAGTTCCACCATTAATGTTCTGGAGTGTTAGGTTATGCAGAGGCTAAAATTTTATAACACACATATTGTGACTTTGTGAATATTAAGTATGTAAAGAGTTGAAAGAAACTGGGTCGTTGAAATTATTCACAGTGAAATAAAGGAGTTCTTAAATACACAGATTTGAAATTAAAATTTAAATTACTCATTACAGTTTTTCTGCTTATACATTTAATATCCTTTTAGTTTGAACATACCTTTCTTGAATTCTATAGTCTAAACAAAGATCATTTCTTCTTGTTAACTATTGATACCATGGTATTGTGTGTGTGCAAGTTGTATTTAATTGTTACATTTTATTTAAGTGATGAATTTAGTGCTCCCAAAAATTACTCTGTAGTAAACATCATGAGGAAAAATGTATGACTTCATATTTATAAAATGTAGCTGTAAGTTGCTGAAGGAGGAAATGGGAAAAGTAGATCCAAAAGAAGTGGCAAAGCCAGGAAAGCATATTCTTAAACTCTAATTCAAGTTGGTTTCATTAGTACTATATTTTAATTAATTATGAGACTTTATACAGAGAAAAATTGTATTAGGGGAAGCTCAGAGTCCTTGGCAAGAAATATCTTGGTTAGGTGAGAGGACAAAAACAACTCCAGCAAGACTTCTGAAGTCTCTCTAATGTTAAAAGGGGAATCTTGATAAGAACAGTCATTCCTAAACAGAGCTGATCCTCAGAGGGAGAATATCTTTGATCCCTCTCTAAGCTAAGTCAGACTTTTCCTTCTGTTAGTCAAAGCGAGAACTCCTCCAGGTTGGATACAGCTAATGAGAACTTGTTTCTGAGGTTAAGGAAGTGAACTTCTCACACTGAGTAGTCTGTCAGAGTCCGACACTTAGGACTGGCTGGATTAAAATTACATGGCAAAGCTGTATCTATTAACATAATAAGGAAAATGAAGTGTAATAGGTAAAGGCTTCCTGTTTTTGAAATCCATACTATTTGTTTTTCTTTAGGGTTTATTAATATAGCTAATTGTTTTCTGTACCTATAATTTATCTTGTTAGTCATTTATAATAGCATAACACTATATTTTAATCCATTTAGCATGATCATGAGGGTGCCAGATTATTCAGTCTCTATATGTGCCTATATTTCCTTTATTAAACTAAATTCGTGAAGAGTAAGAACTGCATCTTAATGATTTTTGTGTTCCCGTTGCTTAGTATAATGCTTGATGCATCGTAACCTCTTAAGAAATGAAATAAGATACATCTCTGATAATTTACATGTGCGTTAAAGATCCCCAGGGCCCAGTTCAATGGCCAGGAAATAGTGTGCTCTCAATATATGTGTATTTAGTTGAAGTAATTAACACAAATAAGGTTTTACTAGTGAACTCTCAGTTGAACAAAGCATTAATCCACAACTCATTATTCATCAGGCATGTTAACTGCATCTACTTTTCCTTCATAGCATCCATTTTACTGATGATTTTAGTGGTACATGTTTGCCATTGCTTTCTGTCATTGACCGTTCATATTTTTTCTCATTTTAAAACTCCATTTGCTTCACTGCAGCAGTCTAAAACTTGAAATATTTACATATTGAATATCTTCAACATTTACTGCTGCCCCTTTTTGTGAAGTGTGAGAAATCAAAATTCCAGTTGTATATTAAAGATATATCTTCTTCTGAGTTATAGAAATCCCTGGGTCTTCTTTTGCTAAATCATTAAATTAGTAAATGCCACTTTTCTGACTGTAGATACTTCGGTGTTCACAGTCTGTTCTGAATGGAGCAGTGCCCTCTTAATTCAGTGAGTGAAACAAGGGCAGAAAAATGCCCAGAGCCAGACAAGAATCAAATAATGACTGAAGGAGCACTAGATTTCTGGAGCGTACTGTACCGAGGAAGGTTGGATTGTAGGGTTGGATCTTGGGAAGGAAAAGAGATGTTTACAAGTTTGGGATAGGAGGGTATTGAGGATGGAGTTTTGGATAGAAAACACAAAAGAAGAAAATAAATAAGAAGTCTTGTCGTCTTTGGTGAAAATAACACTTCTCATGACTTAGGGTAGAATACTCTGTTTAGAATAGGCCCAGGCCAGCAGCTGGACTGATCTGAGCCACGGCACACTTCCCCACAGACATCAGGGTGAGACTTTGACATGGCATTAGCATATCTACATTGCAGTTGACAGGAAGGTTATGCTGGTGACAGTTTTTGTTCCTTTGCAGTTTGATTTAGTTCAGTATGGATTTGAGACAGTTCCTAAAGCAGTGTTTTTTCACTAGTTAAGTCTATCGAATATATTTTCTTCATGAAGACTGTTGGGCACAGGTAGCACAATTCCAACTTGCTAATGAATATCTGGGTTCTTGCACTGAGATCTTTCTTATGCATACTCAAAGTCCAGGGATGTCATTGCATGTATCAGTGACATTCCATGGCATTTAAAGAGAAACGGATTCTGGCGCTATTCTACAGAAGGGTAGCAACAAGAGACACATACAGGATTCTGTGAGTCTAATGATTTTCACAATCCCAGGGTTTAAATGTCTTGTTTTTTTTTCAGCTATCCTTCCAGGATATCCTATAAACTATGCAAAATAAATAAACAAGCCTTGTTATATGATATATACTACCAAAATTTCAGTTTGTTAAACCCAATTTGTATATGTGCTAACAAATAAAGGTGAATAATGAAAAAGAAAAGGCAGCTTTTATCTGAAATATTCTCATATCTTCTAGAGAATTAATGTTAAAGTTTATTTGTTTCTTCATTTCTCCCCAAAGCCAAAATGAGCAACTAAACTGGAATTATTCCAGATATGTCTATGTGAATTATAGGTTACTGCTCCTAAATCCGGAGAAGGCAATGGCAACCCACTCCAGTACTCTTGCCTGGAAAATCCCATGGGACGGAGGGGCCTGGTAAGCTGCAGTCCATGGGGTCGCTAGGAGTCGGACACGACTGAGCGACTTCACTTTCACTTTTCACTTTCATGCATTGGAGAAGGAAATGGCAACCCACTCCAGTGTTCTTGCCTGGAGAACCCCAGGGACAGAGAGCCTGGTGGGCTGCCGTCTATGGGGTCGCACAGAGTCGGACATGACGGAAGCGACTTAGCGGCGGCAGCAGCAGCTCCTAAATCCTATAGAAATTAAGTAAAACAAACATTAGCAAAGAATAGATTAGAATCCTGACATACTTCATTTAATTAATGCATTTTAAACTTTCATGCTTATTAAATAGATACTTGAAATAGTTTAAGATTAATGTTTGTTTTCTTGAATAAACTAAATGGCTCCCAGTGAATTCAAATAGCCCTCTTATGGAAAACTAGATTCCCACATGTACTTATACCCATTTCCAAATCCTATTTTCAGTTATATTCATCTGTTTCAGTTTCTTTCTTTCCCAGTACTAGTACCAAGAGATTATTAAAATTATAACTATATCATACGTTTGGCACTGTGTTTCTACATGAATTGTAGAATTGGCTTGTCGTTTTCCCTTCTCCCCTGGGAAAAATATCATTTTGGTATTTATGTTGTGATTAAGTTTATAAAAAGTAGAAAAAATTGATATACAATAATGAGTTTTATATTTTCCAAAATTAGAATATGCCTTTCTATGTATTCATGTCTTGTAGTTTCTCTATGGTGTTTTATTTCTTATGTGTTTCTTGTTTGGCTTATTACTATTTTAACCTTTCTCTTGCCATTATTATTAGGATATTTTATTTCATTGTATTTTCTAGCTGGTTATATATAAAGAAAGATGCTGGCTTTGCAAACAGTTTAATGTAGTGGTAAACAGCTACATTGTTTAGAATAGATTAGAATTTCAAAACCCAGGTCTGCCATACCAACTGTATGACCTGTTTGCTTATCCATCAAACAGAGATTAATAATTTTACATGCTTCATCAGATTTATTGGGAGTATTAAATTAGATAGTATATTCAGAACATTGCTGGCACATAGTAAACACTCTGTAAGTTTTCACTTTCATCCTCATTATCATTATCATTTATCTGCCATGTTAATGTTCTCTCATTATTTATAAGTTTTTCCATTGATTTAAATTTTCCAGTTGTATATCATCTAAAAATTATAATTTTGCTTCTTTTCCAGTTCTATCCGTCTTATATCTATCTGTTGTTTAGTTAATTAACCTCAGTCTTCAGTGTTAAATAACAACAGTAATGATGAACAGAGCTTCCCAGATGTTATAGTAGTAAAGAATCCACCTGCCAGTGCAGGATATGCAAGAGACGCATTTGGATCACTGGTTCAGGAAGATTCCCTGGAGTAGAAAATGGAAACCCACTACAGTATTCTTGACTGGAAGATTTCATGGACAGAGGAGCCTGGCAGGCTACAGTTCATGGGATCACAAAGAGTTGGACATGATTGAGCATGATGGTGGACATCTTTAGTTAACATTTAGAGTTAGTGGCAGTGCTTCTGGTGTTTTACTTGCTCAGTTTTGACTTCAAAGATAAATTTTATAGGTTATGAAAGAACCATGCATTCTGATTTCTTAAAGAGTTTTATCAAATATCTTTCAACATGTTTTTTGGATATTCAGAAGTAAATAAAGAGACACAATAACTATTATTGGCTCCTGAGCTTTTTATTGTTTCAGTTTTTGGAGCCAGCTGTAAATCTAGGCTCTGTCCTCATTTCTGTTTATATAGAGGGTATTGACAGTATATACCACAAGCTCATTAGAGATCTCACCAGCCTTGTCTTTAGTACAGCAATCGCTAGACTTTCTCCCATAGGTGTTTCTTGGCACTCCAACCAGAGAGCATTTCAGTCATTACTTGACTTTGGTTATATAATGAGGAGAGTGATGAGAGAATTTCCCAAGTGACAAGGAACACAGGAGCAAAAATTTCCTTCGATGTATAAGATGTTCAAGCTGGTTTTAGAAAAGGCAGAGCAACCAGAGGTCAAATTGCCAGCATCCACTGGATCATGGAAAAAGCAAGAGAGTTCCAGAAAAACATCTATTTCTGCTTTATTGACTATGCCAAAGCCTTTGACTGTGTGGATCACAATAAACTGTGGAAAATACTTCAAGAGATGGGAATACCAGACCACCTGACCTGCCTCTTGAGAAACCTATATGCAGGTCAGGAGGCAACAGAACTGAACATGGAACAACAGACTGGTTCCAAATAGGAAAAGGAGTACGTCAAGGCTGTATATTGTCACCCTGCTTATTTAACTTATATGCATGAGAAACACTGGGCTGGAGGAAGCACAAGCTGGAATCAAGATTGCCGGGAAAAATATCAATAACCTCAGATATGCAGATGACGCCACCCTTATGGCAGAAAGTGAAGAAGAACTACAGAGCCTCTTGATGAAAGTGAAAGAGGAGAGTGAAAAAGTTGGCTTAAAGCTCAACATTCAGAAAACGAAGATCATGGCATCTGGTCCCATCACTTCATGGGAAATAGACGGGGAAACAGTGGAAACAGTGTCAGACTTCATTTTTCTGGGCTCCAAAATCACTGCAGATGGTGATTGCAGCCATGAAATTAAAAGACGCTTACTCCTTGGAAGGAAAGTTATGACCAACCTAGATAACATATTCAAAAGCAGAGATATTACTTTGCCAACAAAGGTCCGTCTAGTGAAGGCTATGGTTTTTCCAGTGGTCATGTATGGATGTGAGTTGGACTGTGAAGAAAGTGAGCACCGAAGAACTGATGCTTTTGAACTGTGGTGCTGGAGAAGACTCTTGAGAGTCCCTTGGACTGCAAGGAGATCCAACCAGGCCATCCTAAAGGAGATCAGTCCTAGGTATTCATTGGAAGGACTGATGCTGAAGCTGAAACTCCAATATTTTGGCCACCTGATGCAAAGAGCTGACTCATTTAAAAAAAACCCTGATGCTGGGAAAGATTGAGGGCAGGAGGAGGAGGGGACGATAGAGGATGATATGGTTGGATGGCATCACCAACTCAATGGATATGGGTTTGGGTTGACTCTGGGAGTTGGTGATGGACAGGGAGGCCTGGCGTGCTGCGGTTCATGGGGTCACAAAGAGTCAGACACGACTGAGCGACTGATCTGAACTGATAAGAAAAAAAAGTTCGAGAAAAGGGTAATGATGTCAGTAACCCGATTTAAGTAAAGGCTGTACCTTGGAAAGGTAGATTTAGAGATGAAGATATCAATTTAACCAACTAAAACACCTCTTTGTCACCAGTGGGCTCTACTTCCTGAGTCTCTGCTGCCATTGAAAGCTGAATATAAAGTTCTGTGTGAAGTAGCAGCTCTGTCACATTCCAGAAGGAAGCTATCATATGTTCTGCCTTTAGGAGCTTAGCTGAGGGGAGCCACTCTCATGTTTAACATATTCATCTTCTTTATCTCATCCTAGGAAATTTATCAAGTTCTGGTTTTATTTTGAAATTATTTCCAGAAGCTTTTAGAAAATTATAGAGTGGCACCAGCACCACCGCTGCCCGTATACATCACCACGTTGTCCATGTTTTTGATCCCTGGACCACTGTGAGAGTTCTCCACGTAACTGCCTCCATGTCTTCTGCCCTCACTTCAACCACTTTATTTTATTTTTTTTCAACCACTTTAAACTAAAAAATATTTCCCAGTTACCTGTCTTTGAAATGCATAAGTTCTTAATTGATCTAAGTCTGTATGTATACTTTTTTTTTAATTTATCTGTTTTAATTGGGGGCTAATTACTTTACAGTATTGTAGTGGTTTTTGCCGTACATTGACATGAATCAGCCATGGGTGTACATGTGTTCCCCATCCTAAACCCGCCTCCCACCTCCCTCCCCTTCCCATCCCTCAGGGTCATCCCAGTGCACCAGCCCTGAGCACCCTGTCTCATGCATCGAACCTGGACTGGCGATCTGTTTCACATATGGTAATATACATGTTTCAATGTATGTATGCTTATACATATAAACAGTACTAAGCCTCATAATTAGAATCATTCCTGAATCTCTTTAAGTAGAAACTCCTCTGATGTCATTAAGTGTTATGTACACGTTTCTAACTTCTGTCCTAAGGGATAGGCAAGAAATTTTCTGACCTATTAACAGCCGAAAATCAATCAGAAAAAAATTGTCACAGAATTCTAGAGCTGAAAAAAACATAAGATGTCCGCTCCTGGCCCTTCATTTTATACGTGAAAAAGCTAAGACCCAGAGAGATGAAATATCTCCAAAATATTGATATTGTATATCAAAGAGAAAATTACTTTCTTTACATAAATTAAGCTTACACACAATTTTTTAAGAGCACATCTGTGAAAATTTTAGCATAAAATCCCTAATCACTGAAGAAGTTCTATCTCCATATGTTTCATATTCATGTACATTATCTCACTTATTTGAGGGAGAAAAATATTCTCTCTAGTATGAGAGCTATATTATGCAGCTTCCAGAGCTTGACAGTTTTATTTCAGACTTCCATTTCAGATGCTAGGTTTCTGTATCTTAGAAATAGTAACCTTTCCTAGTCTCTCTATAAGCAAGAGGAATAAATGAAAATACTATAATGCCATTTAAACAATTTGTTTTTTAAATATCTTTGCAAGTTGATAAAGTTTTTGAGGATTGTTTTTCTTTGTTAGTGTTCCTTTGAGAATGGTAGTTAATGGCACTGCCGGTCCCTCCTCATACATTAGCTAGAAATAGCTATTACTAAGAAAGCAGAGTCTGCTTGCTGTAGACATGTGGGAAAATAAGAATTACCGAATATTGCTCTAAAAACTCTCAGCTTTATGTATTCTAAGCCTTACTAATAGTTTACATAATGTAAGATTTACTCAGCAGTGTATGGATATACCTAACAAAAGTAACTTTTTTCCTTTCCCTTTTTCTTCAAACATTGTTTATTATTTCTTATGGTTTGACTGAAGTTTTTATGCTGATAATTCAAAAAATATGATCCTCTAGCCATTGTTGTTTGTTGTTCTGTTGCCCAGTCATGTCTAACTCTGTGACGCCATGGACTGCAGCGTGCCAGGCCTCCCTGTCCCTCACCGTCTCCCAAAGTTTGCCCAAGTTCGTGTCCATTGCATTGGTGATAACATCCAGCCATGTCATCCTCTATCATCCCCTTCTCCTCCTGCCTTCAATCTTCAACCTAGCCACATCTTCTCCCAAACACTAGTTTCTGTCTCCAGCCGCATCTCAACACTTCAACTTGGTAGATAGACCCCGTGCATCCTATTTCAGAAGTCTAAATCAGAACTTGTCTTCCCCTTGTCTACTGTCTGTCATTGTTACTGTCTTCTTTTCTCCCTTAACCACCCATGTCCAAAACATAAGTACTATCTTGGCTCATCCCTGTCCTTTATCTTTCATAAATTTTCCTACAGTGCCTCTCACATATTCTTCCTTTACCTTTAATCAATACACCCAGTTTTACTGAACAGCTACTGAATTTCAGGCTCTCTGCTAGGTAGTGGAAGTGTAAAAACAAGCCCTAGTCCCTGTTTTCAAGGAGCTCATGGTATATTTATTGAAAGAGACTAGTATCAGTATGGAACAGGGCCTGTAAACCTGAGACACTCTGGTTGGATACTTGTGAACTAAATTAAAAAAAAAAATTCCTTCAAAATGAAAATAGCTTCCTGACAAATTTCTGCCTTGTTCATAGCAGGATTAATTGAAACAATTGTGGAAAGGATTTTAAATGAGTTATTTATTCAGCATACCTCCTAGAGGTAGAACCCAAGCTTTAGAATCAAAATACCTTCCCAGTATGTTTGATTAATTGCTTCACACAGAATATACATGTAAACCCCCACTTCTTTTCTTCACAAACTCCTATTCATCCTTTTAGGCTTTACTCATGTATTACCTTTTTTAAAAAATGTTTCCAAATTTCCACTTGCTGCTGGGCAAATGAACCACTGCTTTTCCTGTATCAGGATGGAAACCAAATTTCAGTGAGTTCAGGAGTGAATGTAAAGAAAGTAGATGTGAGAAGATAGACAGTAGCTAGAAAGTACTTGCCCCTTGGAGAGTAATTGTATTATTTAGTATTTATTTTTACATTTAGCTTTCACTATGGATGGGAGAGAATTGGATGTATTTGTAGGCCAAGGGAATGACTGAAGGAAAAAAAGATAATGAATAGAGCAAGGCTCTCGGTTTCCCGTGTCGTCACTTAATCTAGATCTTCATAAAATTCACTTTATTACAAGATTTTCTGCCTACTTTTTCCCCATCTCTAATTCATCCTGCAAAATATGGCCTAATTAATCTTCCTAAAATATTGCTGTTGACATGTGACACATTCCTCCAAAAATCCTAAGTTCTTATCTATTTCTTATGTCCTTGAGCTTCTCTGTCTTCAGAGCCCTCATGGTCTGTCGCCTACCTACTTATTCAGTACTATTTCTCTCTTTTTCTCAGGACAGATGTTCATTCAGTAAAACTAGTCTCTTCATTACTATTTTCATACCCTTTGGCTCTAAGTTCTATCAGAACTAGTATCTTTGTTTTGTTCATAAATGTATCCCAAGCATATTGTATATACCTAGTGGGTGCTCAATAATTATTTATGGACTGATTCCTTACTCATTCACACCTTAGAACTCTTACAATTACCTACTTATGCAACACTCGTCTTCCTCTTTTCTACTTTTCTAAACCTTACTGTTTCCTGACTCAAGTCCCACTTCTTCCACCAATTTTTTGCTATTTCTCCCCATTATTGTGTTTATTCCTTTCCCTGTATTCTCATAGTATGTAGCTGTGATTCCATACACTGAATCTTATGAGAGAAGCAGTGTAATAATGTGGTTAAGAGCTCAGACTCCAGAGCCAGACTAAAGTTGAATCCTGACACTGTTACTTACTGATTATGTGGCCTTTGTTATTTAACCTTTCTCTACCCCAATTTCCTCATCTGTAGCATGATCAAAATAATAAAATCTACCTCACAGAATTGTTGCAATATTGAAATGAGCTCATATATGTCAAGTGCCTATCACAGTGACCAGCACATAGCAAGCACAATATAAATATTTTCTTTCATTATTGTGTAATTTTATTATTGCTTTTATGTTAATATTTTCCAATCAGATTAGGGACTCTTTGAGGTGAAAATGGTGTTTTATCTCTATCAAGATGGCTCAGCCCAAAGCTGGTTGATTAAATATTTTTTAATTGATGATTTATTAAAAATTTAGACTATATTAAGACTACCATGAAATTCAAGCTGCTTCACTTGGAATGTGATTTTTAAAAACAACTTATTTCATCTAAAGATATACAGTCTACCGAACACTTTTATCCTTATTATATCAATTGATCCTTAAATTGGTTTATTCTCATAGTACAGCTTAGAATTGTATGGTCAGAGAAGGTAAGCATCTAACACCCTATTTCTCAGCACTACCACATTCCCTACTTCTTGCCTGCTCAGACAGGTACAGGACAGATTATTAAGTCTTCTGTATAAACAGACATTCTACTACAAAAGAGAATATCACTACCCCTTCTTTTAGGTATGCCCAAATCTCTACAAATGGCTGTCTTGGGCACTTCCCTTCACTTACCTTGTGAGAGAGCCAGGGGGAGTGATTAGAGTGTCCAGAAACACCTACTTCTCTATCCTGCAGGATGAGAAGGGAGGGGCATCTTATCTTGAACACTGTGCTCACCATGAAGTTGACCACACCACCTCCAACTAAAGCTCCTTATGTAATTTGGGAGGAGAGAGGACACTGGGATAATAATTGGAAGTTGCAATTTCAGTCACTTCTCACCTAGCCCCGGGGAGGGGGGATGGAGAGGGGGCGGGCAGGGGAGACGTTGGTGGCTTTTAAGCCTCTTTGTTTCAACCCAGGAATAATATCATTCCGCATCCTGTTACACATGCATACATTCATTTACCAAACATTTCAGCACCTTCCTTGGGCAGAGCCCTCTCATCTCTTGCTATGAGAGATACAAAAGAAATCTAAGCAATTTAAGCTGTTGATATACCTGGCTCTTTGTTGTCATCAGCATATTTGTATTGATCCTGTCTCTCTCCTCAAAACATGATATGTCACTTGAAGGCTCTGTGGAGTAGAGTTTTCCTTAAGAAAGTGTACTTAAAAAAAAAAAAAAAGTATTTTCATTGTGTTGAAATACACATTATTTAATACATAGATAGCTGGCCCTGTGATGTTCCCTGTCTTATAAACATGCCTACTTTTGATTTTCATGCTTTCTGATTTCCACCTTTCTTTTAGAAGTTTATACAGTTGGTGTTCTAATTCTAAATGTTTTTGCTCAAAATAAGGCAAATCTCTCTCTATAGGAAATGTATACAATGTGTGCCACTTTCTGTGCTGCCTCATTTTAGTTTCTTGAATTAGAAACTAGATATTTAATAAATTCTGCTTTGCTTCCAAAATGAAGAAAACTTAAATTGACTCAAAGAATCAGTACCATAGACATTCTAAGGTCATCCTGTCCAGAGAAAAACCCTCAGAAGCTCCAGGAAACTATCAATCTATCATGTATTTCCTGAACACCACTCCTGGCCTCATTTATACCCAGGTACCACTTAGCAACTAATCCACCACTGTAAATGTCATTTGAAATCCTTAATCTCCAAGTGGCTTTAGAGAGCCTAATTTTTTATATTAAGATTTTATCTTTCTTTCTCACCCTCCCCCTAAACACACAGATACACAAAATAATATACGAAAACTGCTTCTTTACATAGGGAAGGGTGTTTGTTGTTTTTAACCTTCTAATATACATTATGAGTATGATCACATAGGGAGTTGTTTCTGAGTACAGGATCAAAATATATTACTCTTAGAAGAAATGCAATTCTTGTTAAGAAAAATAATAGCCAGTAAGCAATAATCTACTAAATAATTTCTAATATCTTACATTAAACTAGGAAAACCTGTATAATTATTTAGTGATGGTAATGTAATTTACATTTATGTTGATAGAAGCTTAGAAAAGTATATTAAATATTCTTCCAGGTAGCCAATAGGCCCTTTTCTCTTTGATGAAGAGTTGGATAAAGATCAGTTTATTCAAATATTTTTTCATGCAGAAAACAAGGTAGTCCTTACCAATGAAACATGGCAGTAAACCTCAAAAGTTTTTTCTCCAATTGTCTGTATTAACGTTTGTGTGTCTCCTTTCTGAATGCATGAAAGCCTGCCCTACTGGCCAATATTTTTTTTTTAATCATTTAAAAACTTCATCTGAATTTAAGCATAATAATAACTTTATTGTTTTTCTGTAACATATTTTAGACATATTTCACTACATATTTTCTAGTGCTAGATGTGATTACCTACAATGGTGACCATAAGCCATGAGCTCTCATTTGTGAAGCCTTTTCATATTGCTGTAAATATTTGGTAAGAATTATCTTCAGACTGATTAGATTCATAGTTATGAAGTATTTAAGAGAAGTATATAATAGTGCTGGTTGAAAATAAATCTCATATTTTTATAAATGTTTAAATTTTCAAAAATAGCTCATGCTTAATGATTAAAACTTAAACACAGAAACGCATTTAGATAAAAAGTTGTTAATTCCACTGACTCACAGACTTTTACAATTTCTATGCATCATTCTTATATCTATGAAAATATATTTATATAAACATGCATGTGTTTATACACACACACACATATTCACTGTGATATATGTCACCAAACTGGTATTGCAGTGGATTTATTGTTTTTTTTAATATTTATTTTATTTATCTACTCATTTATTTGTTTGATTAGATCAGGTCTTGGTTGTGGCACAGGAGCTTCATTGTGTCATGTGGGATCATTCATTGTGGTGCACAGACTCTCTAGTTTGGTGTGTAGGCTAGTTGCTCTGCAGCATGTGGGATCTTAGTTCCCCAACCAGGGATCAAACCCTCATCCCTTGCATTGCAAGACAGATTCCTTAACCACTGGACCACAAAGGAAGTTCCAAACTTATTGTTGTATAGGATCTTTTTCCCCTTGATAATACATCTTTATTGTTTCTTCTATTAAGAAATATTTTTCTAAAATGTGATTTTAATGGGTGAATGCTATTTCTTTACATGAATCTAGTGTTATTTATTTATCCTGTCACCTTTTATTATGTGTTTCCAGTATTCCAGTTTTTCATAATTTAGGAAAAACAATATATTTAATAAATATTTTCCCATACTGCTTGGTACAATCTGTGATTATATCCATGGAACAGATTTCTAAAAAGAAATTTCTATTGCATTCATATTTGAAAATTTCTTAATACATATTATGATTTTTTCCTCCAGAAAGTCTATGTTGATTCACGTATCTAAAGCATGTGTATTTTATTTATTTTTATGGAAGTATAGTTGATTTACAATGTTGTGTTAATTACTACTGTATAGCAAATTGATTCACTTACACATATTTACACATTCTTTTTTAAATATTCTTTTCCATTATGGTTTATCATAGGATATTGAACATAGTTTTCTGTACTATACAGTGTGTGTGTGTCTGTCTGTCTGTCTGTGTGTGTGTCTGTCTGTCTGTCTGTCTGTGTGTCTGTGTGTTAAGTCACTTCTGTTGTGTCCAACTCTTTGTGACCCTATGGACTGTAGCCCCCCAAGGCTCCTCTGTCCATGGGATTCTTCAGAAGAGAATACTGGAGTGGGTTGCCATTTCCTCCTCCAGGAGATTTTCTCATCCCAGGGATTGAATCCTGGTCTCTTAGGTCTGCTACACTGGCAGGCAGGTTCTTGCTGCTAGCACCCCCTGGGAAGCCCTGTGCTATACAGTCGGTCCTTGTTGTTTATCCATTCTACATATGAAAGCTTGTGTAGAAGCTCCCACTCCATCCCTCTCCCAGGTCCTACCCCCTGGCCACCACGAATCTGTTTTCTATCTCCAAGATTCTGTTTCTATTTGACAGGTTCATTTCTGTTATATTTTAGATTGCACATAAGTGATATCATATGGTATTTGCCTTTCTCCATCTGACTTGCCTCACTTTAATGATAATCTCTAGTTGAATCCACGTTGCTGCTGCAAATGGCATTACTTTGTTCTTTTTCTGCCTGGGTAGTATCCTATTGTATATGTGTACCACGGTGTCTTTATCCATTCATCTGTCACTGGGTATTTATGTTGTTTCCATGTCTTGGCTATTATGAATAATGCTGCCATGAACATAGGAGTGCGTGTATCTTGTTGAATTATAATTTTGTCCAGATATATGCCCAGGAGTGGGATTACTAGATCATATGGTAGCTCTAGTTTTAGTTTTTTGAGGAACCTCAATACTGTTTCCACAGTGGCTGCACCAAGTTACATTCCCACCAACAGTGTACAAGGGTTCCCTTTTTTCCACACCCTCTCTGACATTTAGTATTTGTAGATTTTTTTAGGGAGGGCCATTCTGACAAGTGTGAGGTGGTGCCTCATTGTAGTTTTGATTTGTATTTCTCTAATAATTACTGATGTTGAGCATCTTTTCATGTGCCTTAAAACATAATGTGTTTTTGAGTTCTTCCCTACATGCTTTCTGTCAGAGTTCAACCAACAGCAAAAGATTATACACTCACATTAGGATAATTCAAGAACAGTTTATTTAGAGAGATAATAGTTACAAAGATGATGGTGAAATGTTAGTGAAAATATGAGAAATAATGCAGTAAATTATGAAAATTAGCAATAGCACTGATCAGAACATGGGAAATGAGAAGCAGATTAAGAAAGCCATTTTGAGAGGAAAAGTGACCTTTGGTCAACAAACATAACTAAATCAAGGTGAATTTTCAAGTACAGAACCAAGGGATTATATTACCTTGACCTGCTCTTTCTATTGTCTGAACCACCTTGAAAGCCAGAGGACCTGGGGTCCCTCTTCTAGGTCCAAACAGAGGCCTCCCACCAGTAGAGAACAGGCAGGAACCAATGGAGAGTGAATCTGGAAAGATGAGCAAAAGATATCTAGAACACTTACCTACTTTTTCTATGTCTTTGATTATACATGTTTTTTAGTTATATATCTGTGATCGAGGTAAAAACTTTTTCTTTACTTATTTGTGTTTATTTTGTCAAGTATATGTGTATATCTCCCCTCCCTTCATTTTAACTAAGCAGGCTGTTTTTTCTTATTGGTTTGCCTTATTGATTAAAAGAGTTCTTTATATATTAAGGACATCTTAAATTTTTATTTTTCACATATATTTCTCTTATTTAAGAGTTCAGCTTTTGCTATATGCTTGAAATTAATTTAAGTCATCAATTCTTAACTCTGTGATTCTACTTTTTACATATAATTTTTGTTCAACTTACAAATCATTTTACTTTGTAGTATAGGATAGAAACATGATTTTATTTTATTCTAGGTAATAAATGATGCCTACATTATATCCTAATACCATTTTCTCCAGTGATTTGATATGGAATCCTATTCTTTTACAGCATTCTTTCATTTATTGAGGTCTTTCTATACACCCCATTATGACCTATTAGTCTCCTAGTCAATTCTAGTGCAATATCATGTGGTGATATTTTATACGGTTTTAGCATATGACAATGTATTTTATTATTTTTCATTGTTTCCTTGACATTCTCACCTATTTAGACAAATGAACTTTAGAGTTTTTGTTTCAAAATAAAAAAGAAATATCCTTTTAGAGTTTTGATTAAATTGTAATATATTAATACATTGTTTGAAGAGGAAATAAAGGTCTTCTAATACTGAATCTTTCTTTCCAGATAGCATTTTATGTGTCTCAGGTTTTTCTAATGCCCATCACAAAACTGTTTCATTTTCTTTAAATATTATTTTTATTTCTAAGTATTTTGTTTTGGAGAAATATTTTGACATTGCAATTGAAAGCTTATGTTCCTTGAGTTTTTTGACTGGCTTCTGCTGCTATTGAAAATAGCTAACAATTTTGTTGTATATATATTGTGACTAAAATTTTACCAAATTCTTACCAGTTTTATTAGACTTTCCTCTGAGCAGTCTGGATTTTCTAAGACTATTGTATTATCTAAGAGATACATTTTTTTTCACAATAAGTCTGCCTATATGGTTCATCGTTAAGTAGAATGTCAAATATTTGAGATGAAGAACATCTGTCTTAATGAAATCTTTCATCGCTCAGATTAGCTTTCCTTCTGATATGTGTTTACCATGAGTTTTTCTTTTTCTAAAATTGGGAATAAATGTGAAGTCTTATCACGTATGGCTTTGTGTCACCTACAATGATGAATTACATACTTTGTCTCCTTTGACTAATTAAAGGTGATGAATTACTTTTCAAATTGTCCTTCTATTGAGCCATCCTTCATTCCTGGAATATCCCGTTTGGTCATAATATGCCATTCTTTTAAATTTCTACTGCATTCAATTCTCTAGTTTTGAGATTTTTTGAAAGAATCTATATTCATAAGGAATATTGAGGGTTGTGCATGCATTTGTGTTTGATGCCATTTTTGTTAGATTTAAGTATTAGGTTAAGGACGCTTCATAAATGACCTTTCAATGTTTTCTTTGCCTTGGAATAGTTATAAGATAGAAGTGCTTAGGGGAAAACTGTTTGGCACCTCTCTTTAAAGCAATTGTTTAAAAACTTTAAAATCTTACCTGTTTTTACACAGTCTATTTAGTTGTATTTACAAAGTCTATTTAGATTTTGTAAATAGTCTGTTGTATTGTAAAGTGCACACAGAGTTTATCATTCTCCTCAACTTTACCTTGGTCTATGAATATATAGGTCTATTCAGATTTTCTGTTCTTTTGAAAATATTTGGAATCAGTTATTCTTTCAAATATTTTTACATGCTTATATTTTTCTCATTTATAGACAATTAGAAAGATATATAGAAAAGAGAGATATAAAGAAAATACAGAGAGAAGGAAAAAGAGAAGCATATTTACTTATATTTTTCTCATTTATTATCATGCACATGGTTCATATACAGCTTTTCCAGTTTTATTGATATTCCCCTAAGTTTCAGCTCTAGTATTTATCTATTTTTTCCTTCATTCATATTTTTTATTATCATTAAATTACCTACTTTACTAGGATAGTTTTGTTGTCTGTTTATTTTTTCCTTCTTTATATTCATCTAAGTCTTTCAATTAATTAGAGTATGTTTTGTAAGCTTATATGGTAGCAGCTGGCATCTTCAGTTTTTCAGTTGAGGAAAAGAGAGATGGCTGTGAGAAATTATTGAGGCAGACATGGGTTTCAGTATTCTTGATTAACCATCACAGAGCCCAGAGGCTAGAGAATCGGATGATTTACCATCCCTGAAGAGTCTGTCTAGTGATCCAGACAAATAGCTTTGCTAATGTTATTTAATCACATTTTTATTCACTCATTCATTCATTAAACACCTATTAACAATTTTTGGTGCCAGACCTTGTGCTGTCTTTTGGAGATACAAATACGAAAAGACGTAGAACCTGTATTTAAGGATTTTGTAATTCAAGTGAAGAAACAGATAATCAATTACAAATATAGTAATTACTATGATACAGGTATGTACATGTTTTGGGAAAACGTGTACATACCCCATAGCACAAAATTACTCAGGAAAAGTAATAGAAAATTTAGAAATACTATTTTATTCATTCGTATTCAACAAATATATTATGTGTCAGATAATATGCTGAAACCTGGGGAGATTGTAGGTGTAAAAGTAACTTTCCTTGTCTTTGAGGAGCTGTTAGTCTGGTGGAAGTAAATAATCCTATTACAATAAAGACATGTACCAGATACCTGTGGGTACACAGGAAAGAAACTAAATGAGCCTGTCAGAGGTTAAAAAGACTTTCTTCACAGAGAGAGTAATGTTTGAACTGATACTTGTAAGGTGAGCAGGTATTTATTAAGTGGACAAGGTGTGGCATTCTAAGCAGAGGAAGCAACATGGGCAAAGGTGGCATGGTGGTATAAAAAGGCAGATAGTCTGCTAATGCCAAAGCACGAGGTACAAGGTGGTGAGGGGTGAGAAAAAAGGTGAAAGATACCAAGCTTTTATTAAACTCTGACAGTGTGTCAGACACTATTCTAAATGTTCTATAGAGATTAACATTTAGTTCTTACAGCAGCCCAGGAGGATTTAGATAACTGCTGTTATCCCACTTTATAGATGAAGAAATTAGGCAGAGAGTTTAAGTATCATGTCCAAAATCATACACTGTGAGTGGGCTGGCCAAAATTTGAGTCCTGGTAATCTGACCCCAAAGCCTATGGTCTCTTGCCTACTATAGACTGATACCAATTCATAAAAGACTTTATATTCTATACCAAAGAATTTGGATTTCACTCCATCAATGTCTAGAAACCAGTGAGGTGTTCTTAATTATAAAAATCTACATGATCAGATTTTTAAGTGTATGTTAGCTGCTCAGTTGTGTCCGATTCTTTATGACCCCAGGGACTGCGACCTCCTAGGATCCTCTGTCCATGGAACTTCCCAGAGAAGAATACTGGAGTGGGTTGCCGCTCCTTTCTCCAGGGGATCTTCCTGACCCAGGGATCGAATCCAGGTCCCCTTCATTGCAGGCAGATTCTTTACTATCTGAGCCACCAGGGAAGCCTGATCAGGTTTTTATTTTAACTCAAGTGGCATTTGGAATATGGACTAGAAGGGATGACTTTATGTGAAGAGAATATTAGAGGAAAAAAAGAAATAGCAAGAGGGGCAAACAGCTTCTCCAGTCCGTTTAAGGGATGGTGGAAGCCCTGAAGTAGGGCAGTAAATCAGGGAACAGATTCAGATTCAAGAGTTATTTTGATGAAACTTGGTGATTTGTTATATAGGAATGAGAAGTAAGGAAGGATGAAAAGTCTGCAGTGGTTTTCAGATTTCTGTCCTTGGTAACTAAGTTGAAGTTAGTGCCAGGACATGTGACAGAAAATATGGGAGGAATATTCTAGACACTGGTTCTTTATTCTCATAGTTAATATTTCCAGGGATACAAGGATTTTTAAGTGTTTGCAAATCAGTAAGTGTGATGATCACATTAACAAATTAAAGAATAAAACCATATGATATTCTCAAAATATATAGAAAAGGCTTTTGATATAATTCAACATCCATTTATGATTTTAAAAACAGCTCTCCAGAAGGTGGGCATAAAGGGAAATACCTCAACATAAAAAAGGCCATATATGACAAACCCACAACTAACTCAACAATGAAAAGCTAAAACCATTTCCTCTAAGATCAGGAACAAGATAAGGATTCCCACTCTCACCACTTTTATTCAGCATAGTATTGCAAGTCCTAACCATAGATATCAGACAAGAGAAAGAAATGAAAGGAATTAAAATTAGAAAGGAAGAAGTATCACTGTTAGCAGATGACATGATACTATAATAGAAAATCCTAAAGACACCATCAGAAAACTACTAGAGCTCATGAATTTGGTAAAGTTGCAGGTACAAAATTAATACATAAAAATCTATTACATTTCTATACACTAACAGTGAACTATCAAAATTAAGGAAACAATCCCATTTACCACTGAATCAAAAAGAATAAAATAATAAATAAGGAATAAACCTACCTAAGGAGGTAAAGGACTTCCCTGGTGGCTCAGACAGTAAAGCGTCTGCCTACAATGTGGGAGACCCAGGTTCAATCCCTGGGTCAGGAAGATCTCCTGGAGAAGGAAATGGCAACCCACTCCAGTATTCTTGCCTGTAAAAATCCCATGGATGAAGGAGCCTCGTAGGCTACAGTCCAGGGGGTCGCAAAGCGTCTGACACGACTAAGCAACTTCACTTTCACTTTTCACTTTCTTTCAAGGAGGTAAAAGACCTGTACTTGAAAAACTATAAGACACTGATGAAAGAAATTGACGATGTCACAAACAGATGAAAAGATATACCATGTTCTTGGATTGAAAGAATTAACATTGTTAAAACGATTATACTTCCCAAGGCAACCTACAGATTCAATCCCTATCAAGATACCAATGGCATTTTTCACAGAACTAGAACAAATAATTTTAAAATTTGTATAGAAACACAAAAGACCCCAAATAGTGAAAACAATCTTAGAAAAGAAAAACAGAGTAGGAGGAATCATGCTCCCTGACTTCAGATTATACTGCAACGCTACAGTAATCAAACCTGGTACTGGCACAAAAGCAGAGACATAGATCAATGGAACAGAATAGAGAACCCAGAACTATCCCCAGGCACCTGTAGTCAATTAACCTACCACAAAAGTGACAAAAATAGAGACAGTTTCTTCAATAAGTGGTACTGAGAAAACTGAATAGCTACATGTTAAAAAAAAAAATCAGAACATTCTCCAAACCATATACCAAAAAAAGTCAAGTCTGCCATTTCAGACTCTTAGGTACCATGACAGAGTGATTCTCCTAGTAGTTTAATGGACACAGGAAAATAACTGTCATGTTACCAGGTTTGGATTTTTGCTTGCTTGCTCCGCGTTATCACTAACACATTTAGATAGCCCTTTCAGAGAATTCACTCTACTGAAAGATAGTTTTTGTCAGTAACATTGCTAAATAAATTTTGACTCTAGTTTGGAAATGGAATATAATTTTTTTTAAAGTCATTCTCATTCCAATTGATTTCTGATATTTGGACATCTAAATTTAATGTGCATTGTATGTACACGTTCTTAGGCAGAAATGATAATAGAAATTTTCAGAGTTGTTCTGTAGTTATCCTCAATTCTTGTCCATTGTCCATAAACAATGTTCTGTGAATTTGAAATCCTACTCATACAGGAAAATATCAATATCAATGATACTAAAGAAGGTTTAAATTTTATAAAGGAAGTTTTACTTTTATGCCTCTAAGTGGAAATTGTACAGTGAATAGTGAAATTGTGTATAAAACTGTCTAATAAAAGAAAAACTATATTCTGAATTTTTTAGTATTATAATTATTTTCTTCATAAAGCAAAGTTGTATAATTTTTCCTAAGTATAATTTACTAATCTCCTAAATTTGATTTGTAGACGAACATGCTTGCAACATATTAAAGTTCTTTGATGATACACACTGAAATTTCAGAAAGTTATGAACTTGTCAGTGACTCCTGTTTCCTTCTTTTCTTACCATTTCATAAGGCAATCAGTCTTTTCTTTGAAGAAACTCCTCACAAATGATGCATTTGATTGGAACCAACGCCAAGGTCAAATCTCTTTCATCAGTCAGTTCTTCATAGAGAATACTTTAGTCAAATTCTTTCCTTCATCAGTCAGGCACACCTTCCGTTCAGACAAAACCTCTTTTAGAAAAGCCCCATTCAGCACTGAATGACTGAAAGCAGAACTAGAGTAATCAAGAGTTCTTTATTTTATCTTCATAAATGTACAGCTTCAGGTGAAGGCTGAGGAAAATACCTATAGAGCCTGCAATCTAATGCAAAAGAAGATAGAAGCATTGATTGTATGACTTGCTGATTTTAAAACTAATCTTTCTGAAGCAGTTTTAATTTCAGAATGTTTAAATAGATTTAATTTCTAATACTAAAAAATTAAAATTCCTAATTCCTATTTTTGATTAAGTGCAATAAACTCATAAAACTTAGCAACTTCCATTTCTGTTTAAAAGCTAATAAAGTGAGAGAACAAGTGCTTTACTCTTACTACTAAAGAATTTATAGCATGCATAGTCACAGAAACCCAAGGGATGAGGGCTGACATTCAAACTCCAAAAACAATTGAGAACAATTTTTTTTTTTTTCCAAAATAAGTCTTGTCTGTTATGTGATTCATAGGCTTTATTCTCTCCTGCCTAGAAAGTCTAAATTGGAAATTATATATGTGGAGTCCCACTATGAAATTGAGGAAAGAGAGAAAATAAGCAAATGAGATAATAGACTCAATCTTGGAAGCATATTAAGCATATAAGTAAAAATTATTTGAATCCCCATATTTTAAATCAAGTGAATTTTGAAAGTTCTTAAATTTTCAAATTACGTTAAAAAAGTTTTCAAGAGTGGCTACTAGTGTTCAGCAAGTTTATGTTGAATTGAGATGTATTGCGTCACCTTTTGTGAAGGGTAGAGGATCCTCCTGCCTACCAAATAACATGAATAATAATTGTGAATGGCCCTTAGTCTGAATTGGGCTTCCCTCCTGGCTCAGCTAGTAAAGAATCTGCCTGCAATGTGGGAGACCTGGGTTTGATCCTAGATTGGGAAGATCTCCTGGAGAAAGTGAAAGTGAAGTCGCTCAGCCGTGTCCGACTCTTTGCAACCCCATGGACTGTAGTCTACCAGGCTCCTCTGTCAATGAGATTTTCCAGGCAAGAATACTGGAGTGAGTTGCCATTTCCTCCTCCAGGAGATCTTCCTGACCCAGGGACTGAACCCAGGTCTCCTGCATTGTAGGCAGAAGGGAAAGGCTACCCACTCCAGGATTCTGTCCTAGAAAATTCCATGGACTGTATAGTCCATGGGGTCGCAAAGAGTCAGACACAACTGAGTGATTTTTTTTTTAAGTCTGAATCGGTATTATGACATATAACAAACATATACAGACAGGTTTGGTGGTCTGGAGTCTGATTTTATCTCCTTTACAATTAAAATACATTGTCAATTTACTTTAATTATCTAAGAAATCATTATGTTGTTCTTCATTTCTGTGAATCTAATTTCCACCCAACCATTCATAAGTAACATAACTCATGTTAGAAAAGTTCAATACTGAGTCACAAAACAATTTCTCATATTACCAGACTTTAACTAATGCAATTTACAACAACAGTAATTATACTTGAAAAATGAAATGTTCTTAAAAGAGTTGTTTTTAAAGATAAACAGTGCTCTCATAAGGAAAAGTCTACCTCATTTCTTTCCATCACATTTGAGCTCAGAAGTTGTAGTGAAGGAAAAGATTAATGGTTTCCTATGTGTGCTTTCCCAGGTGGCTCAGTGGTAAAAAAAAAAAAAAAAAAATCTGCCTGGCAGGACGGGAGACACAAAAGACAAGAGTTCAATCCCTGGGTTGGGAAAATTCCCTGGAGAAGGAAATGGCAACCCACTCCAGTATTCAGTTCAGTTCAGTTCAGTTGCTCAGTCGTGTCCGACTCCCTGCAACCCCATGAACTGCAGCATGCCAGGCCTCCCTGTCCATCACCAATTCCCAGAGTTTACCCAAACTCATGTCCATTGAGTCAGTGATGCCATCCAACCATCTCATCCTCTTCTCCTGCCCTCAATCTTTCCCAGCATCAGGGTCTTTTCAAATGAGTCAGCTCTTCGCATCAGGTGGCCAAAGTATTGGAGTTTCAGCTTCAACATCAGTCCTTCCAATGAACACCCAGGACTGACCTCCTTTAGAATGGACTGGTTGGATCTCCTTGC
>NW_011494835.1:1147432-1147928 GCF_000754665.1 Bison bison bison
CACCCAGGACTGACCTCCTTTAGAATGGACTGGTTGGATCTCCTTGCAGTCCAAGAACTCTCAAGAGTCTTCTCCAGCACCACAGTTCAAAAGCATCAATTCTTCGGCGCTCAGCTTTCTTTATAGTTCAACTCTCACATCCATGCATGACCCCTGGAAAAACTTCAGCCTTGACTAGACGGACCTTTGTTGACAAAGTAATGTCTCTGCTTTTTAATATGCTGTCTAGGTTGGTCATAACTTTCCCTCCAAGGAGCAAGCGTCTTTTAATTTCATGGCTGCAATCACCATCTACAGTGATTTTGAAGCCCCAAAAAATGAAGTCAGCCACTGTTTCCCCATCTATTTGCCATGAAGTGACGAGACCGGATGCCATGATCTTAGTTTTCTGAATGTTGAGCTTTAAGCCAACCTTTTCACTCTCCTCTTTCACTTTCATCAAGAGGCTTTTTAGTTCTTCACTTTCTGCCATAAGGGTATTATCATCTGCATATCT
>NW_011494835.1:1148276-1156068 GCF_000754665.1 Bison bison bison
AGGCTTTGGCATAGTCAATAAAGCAGAAAAGATGTATTTCTGAATGTTTTTCTTGCTTTTTCGATGGTCCAGCGGATGTTGGGAATTTGATCTCTGGTTCCTCTGCCTTTTCTACAACCAGCTTGAACATCTGCAAGTTCATGGTTCACATATTACTGAAGCCTGGTTTGGAGAATTTTGCACATTACTTTGCTTAGTGTGTGAGATGAGTGCAATTGTGTGGTAGTTTGAGCATTCTTTGGCATTGCCTTTCTTTGGGATTGGAATGAAAACTGACCTTTTCCCGTCCTGTGGCCACTGCTCAGTTTTCCAAATTTGCTGGCATATTGAGTGCAGCACGTTTACAGCATCATATTTTAGGATTTGAAATAGTTCAGCTGAAATTCTATCACCTCCACTAGCTTTGTTCATAGTGATGCTTCCTAAGGCCTACTTGACTGCACATTCCAGGATGTCTGGCTCTAGGTGAGTGATCACACCATCGTGATTATCTGGGTCGTGAAGATCTTTTTTGTAAAGTTCTGTGTATTCTTGCCACCTCTTCTTAATATCTTCTGTTTCTGTTAGGTCCCTACCATTTCTGTCCTTTAATGAGCCCATCTTTGCATGAAATGTTTCCTTGGTACCTCTAATTTTCTTGAAGAGATCCCTAGTCTTTCCCAGACAACAACAATATGTGTGACTAATAAAAAAGTAAACATCAGTGATAGGAAATAGGTACACAGTACACTGCTAAAATGAGATATAGTTTTCTATATCTCATATTTCTATATTTCTCCCATATGCTATAGTGATTGATATAAAAACTTGAAGATATTCTATACTGGCTATAGTTTGTCTCTCTATAATAGTCTCATTATTTGTATTGTTTGTTCATTTTTTTCAGTCAAGAGAATCCATTCCGTTAAATGACCTAAAGTCGGAAGTATCACCCCGGATTTCAGCAGAGGACCTGATTGACTTGTGTGAGCTGACAGTGACTGGCCACTTCAAAACACCCACCAAGAAGACAAAGTCCAGTAAACCAAAGCTCTTGGTAGTCGACATCCGGAATAGTGAAGAGTATCCTTTACACATTTGGTTTTAAAGGGTGGTACTGCTTTATTCACATTGCTTCCTTTTCATTTAAAGGGCATGTGATAAAAACAATGAACATGTTTGGGATTCCTCTGAATTCAGATAGCTAAATCTCAAACTGGTGCCAGAACAGACTTGCATAATATTAATATAATGTTTCATAAGATAACATTACATACCAGAGACCTTAAAATACTTTCCAAACAACACTAGAATAGTGGGCTATTTTCTTGGTTTTTGTGTTTCTCTGGTGTATATTGGTACTCCTGGGGGAATTTGAATCCTTCCTGGCATAGATAAAACTTTGGCAGAGATGAAAAGTAAGTGTTTACCTGATCTACCTCTTAGCCTAGAGAGGAAAGTTCACCAGATCTCAACTCTGAACTTTTATTTATTATAATTTTCAAAATATTGGCTTATAGGGAACATGTTAGAGTATTTTCCACTGATATTTTACTATTAAATGTACCATAACTTCTGGTGGTTTTGCTTGGCATTAAAATATAAAAAGTTACAAAGTAGTAATAGTTTAGTCTTTCTCCTTATATTTTCATCTCTATCAGATTTTTGTAAAGCATGTCTTGATTCTCTATACTCTTAAATCTAGATAAATGATTTTCTGTTTTTGTTTTTTTTTTTTTTTGAACCAGGTAACTACCTCTTAAAATCTTTCTTAGAATCTCAATATATAAAATATAAATGAAGAAATTTTTTACAATTAATTTTCTTTGTAAGTTAACATTTGTAGCATTTACTAACTATAAATAAGGGTTATATGTGGATGAGGATTGGCAAGTTGGTGGTTTCTTATATGCTGAAGCTGGCATATAAGTTTTCATGTGCATATTTTCAATCACAGTTTTTGAAATGAAATTTTAAAATGAAATTCAAGCCATAGATTTCCAGAACTCCTGAAGCAATCCTTAGAATCTTAGATTACTGAAAATACTTTGAGAGCCTTCTACTTCAAATGATACCTCACCATCTTTCTGTGAAAAGTTTCTACTTTCCCTAGACTGTGAGACCCCAAGTTTGGGGAAAATATAAATGTTCATGTTTCTGGTGTTAGGGCATTAGGGGTACTAAGAGTTCCTCAGCAGAGTAGAGTGGACTCCCAAAAGAAGCATTCAGTTCCAATTGACTGGTCAGGGACCCCTGATGTACAAGTTCTACTTATCCATGATTTCAAACGTTTTAAGTACTTTTAGTTTCTTAATGTTATAGTTTATGTTTCTTTTGGTTGAGCCTTTAGTTATTGGAGAAGGAAATGGCAACCCACTCCAGTGTTCTTGCCTGGAAAACCCCATGGACGGAGGAACCTGGTACGCCATAGTCCATGGGGTCACAAAGAGTCAGACACAACTGAGCAATATTTACTTTACTTTTACTTTTATTTACTGACTCATAAAACCATCCAAAAAAGCATAATTTTACAGTGATTTATCCTAATGTTAAGGACTATTACTAAAATAATTAAAACAGTTTATATATACACCACACTCCTGATATTTCCTTTCAAGCTACTTAATTAACCACTTGAAATTTTTAAATACACACAGTATGAAAGGAACATTCAATCCAAGTTTTCCAAAGCTTGTGGTCTGACTTTAATTTTTATTAAAACTCTCCTTTATTTTATACAGAATAAATATAAATAGAACAGCAGAAAGCAGAGCAACTCACCTGAACATTGTTCTCTGATAAGTATAGGTGAGTTGCCCAATGTAGGAGTGTCTTTATGTCATCCTACCACTCTTGGTTCAAGGTTGGGACTCGGCAGAGACCTGGCTTCAGTGACTTTATCTCCTCTGATTTCCTCTCTTACTGTACTTGCTGGTTTCTTGCCGGTCCAAAATGGCCAAGCATATTTATACATCAAGGCCTTTGTCCTCACTCCTCCTGCCTAGAATATTTCTCCCCACATCTTTTATAGCCTGCCTCTTTACATCATTCAGCTCTGCTGAGATATCATCTTTTCTCAAAGGAGATAGTCACTGAAGCCAGAAGGTATGGGGCAGTCAGAAATCTCTACACTGTGAGTTTAGAGTTACTAACATACTTTTAATTACTCAACTACCTGTAATCACTATTCAAAAAAATCCACGATGAGAGATTTATGCTGTTGGTTAAAGACTTTTCACTGTCCTGTTGAAGATACAAAAATGTACATGGTGGCAGTTTTATGCCTGACCTGTTTCTTTAAAATGAGAGACACTTAGAATGAATAATTTATTAAGATTCAATAGATATAAGTGAATTGACTTCCAATAATAGCGATCATTAAGCTCTCACAGTGTGCCAAGCGTGGCATAAAATAATATCTCTATTTTACTGATGAAGAAACTGAGGCTTGAAAAGGCTGATCAACTTTCGCAAGGGCACATAACTGACAGTTGGTAGAGCTAGCCTCATGTTCCAAGCATTTTTTTTTTTCTAATTTTATTTTATTTTTAAACTTTACATAATTGTATTAGTTTTGCCAAATATCAAAATGAATCCGCCACAGGTATACATGTGTTCCCCATCCCGAACCCTCCTCCCTCCTCCCTCCCCATACCATCCCTCTGGGTCGTCCCAGTGCACTAGCCCCAAGCATCCAGTATCGTGCATTGAACCTGGACTGGCAACTCGTTTCTTACATGATATTTTACATGTTTCATTGCCATTCTCCCAAATCTTCCCACCCTCTCCCTCTCCCACAGAGTCCATAAGCCTGTTCTATACATCAGTGTCTCTTTTGCTGTCTCGTACACAGGGTTATTGTTACCATCTTTCTAAATTCCATATATATGTGTTAGTATACTGTATTTATGTTTTTCCTTCTGGCTTACTTCACTCTGTATAATAGGCTCCAGTTTCATCCACCTCATTAGAACTGATTCAAATGTATTCTTTTTAATGGCTGAGTAATACTCCATTGTGTATATGTACCACAGCTTTCTTATCCATTCATCTGCTGATGGTCATCGCAGCACTGTTTATAATAGCCAGGACATGTTCCAAGCTTTATTCTCCAAGCTTTATGCAGGTGGCTGTTTGGTCTTTTCATAGGACTATTCAGCAAGCATAAACAAGATTGAGATATGTCACTTAATATAAATTATTGACTGAGATGTGTATTGATTCCAAATTATGTGTTCATACACTGTATGTCTGTACGTACTCAGTCGTGTCTGACTTTTTGCAACCCTGTAGACTATAGCCTGCGAGGCTTCTCTGTCCATGCAGTTTTTCCAGGCAAGAATACTGGAATGGGTTGCCATTTCCTACTCCAGGGAATCTTCCGGAGCCAGGGATCAAACTCGCATCTCCTGTGTCTCCTGCATTGGCAGGCAGACTCTTTACCACTGTACTGCCTGGGAAGTCCCATACATGGTATACATTCTTCAGGTCGTACACACAAACTGAACTATAGATTCCAGTGCCTCTGTGTGTAGGGGCCTTAATCCCAATTAAATACGACTACTACTTATCTTTATACAGACACAGACACAGAATCAAAGAAAAATGAGTTATTTTAAATACTGTAGAGAAAATTTGGAATGCTTTGAGAGAGGAAGCATGTTAGAAAGGTTCTTTCCTACTGTAGTAACTTAATTTATAAGATCTAATGCTTTCAAAGTATGTTTTATTAAAATTTTCCAAAACTGTCACTAAGATGCTGTAATTTTAAAACTAACAAAGTAAGCCTGTTGAAATCTTCATATTTTTTCAAGGAATCATTTTTGTAGACTAACTTAATTTTTCAGTTAAACTCTGGGATTAACATGACTTTTCCTATCTGTTTAAGAAATGAATAAATATTTAACACTAGTATATTTTTTAAATAGTTTTATTTCTCCAGTGCCTACAAATTATAGTCCTATACAGTACAACAGGGAGGAAAAAAAAAACCAAACCAGAAACTCTGTAACATCTTTTTCTTCCCCTAAGAAAGTTATCTTTTTAAGTGTTGTATATAATATTTAACTGTTTATAGTCTTCTTATGTCATTTTTTATGCTTCCCAGGTGGCTCAGTGGTAACGAATCCACCTGCCAAAGCAGGAAACATGGGAGACACAAATTGAGTCCCTGGGTCAGGAACATCTCCTGGTGTAGGAAATGGCAACCCACTCCAGTATGCTTGCCTGGAAAATTCCATGAACAGAGAAGACTGGCAGGCTACAGTCCATGGAGTAGCAAAGAGTCAGAGATGACTGAGCATACACACAATCATTTTTTTATCCTCTGCTTTTATGGATCAATTAAGCAGGAAAATTTGGCTAATACACTTCTTCATATAGGTGATACATCTTTATATCGGTGAAAAATTTGCTTTCCTCATACATTTTACTCTGTCTAGAATTAAATTTCATGTTGTCTTTCTTCACCTATGTAAAATAATTAAAATGATCATTTATGAAAAGGAAGGAGACAGTGTTATCCTTCAGCAAGATAAGCTACCAGTGAATTCAAAGGACAGCCTTACCCCTCCCTAGAACTCTGCTATGCACATAGGGAAAGAAAAGTACCTTTTTCCTCTACTTTTCTAAGTTCTTTTCTATAGGGACCCCTATAACAGAAGACAAATTCACAACAGAAAAGTATACAGATTTTATTTAATAGAAGTTTTATATGACATAAGCGCCTTCATAAGGAGCACGTGAAGAATTGACTAAACCTGAGTGTTTTTAAGCTAGGTCTGATGAAAAGTAGACAGCCATGGGAAAATGTGATAGAGCAAAAGGGGTTTGAGCTAAGCGTTGTAAACTTTTGTAGTAAACCAAGGAAAACTTCGCAAGACCTGTCCATTCAGATTCCTCTTAGTGTTCCTCAGTCTTGAAGATAAGGATGTTCCTATCCTCTAAGTATTAATATAAGGAGCGGGCACGTGAGCTAAATCACTTCGATCATGTCCCACTATGTGCGACCCTGTGGACTACAGCTCTCCAGGCTCCTCTGTCTGTGATTCTCCAGGCAAGAGTACGGGAATGGGTTGCCATGCCCTCCTCCAGGGGATCTTCCCGGCCCAGGGATCCAACTTGCATCTCTTATGTCTCCTGCATTGGCACACAGGTTCTTTACCACTACCACCACCTGAGAAGCCCAATATAAGCAGGGCATCTCTCAATTGAAGGTTTTATGACCTGATGCATGGGAAGGTCAGAAAATCCTTCCTGCACATGACATTTCTCAAATTCCTTGGGCTTAAAATATTCAGTATGTCAAGATGTCGTAATTTGGGGTGGCGTGTCCTGAACCCCATCACAGAGATAATATTTTAATCTATTATCAGTTTTTGTGATTGTAGGTGAGGAGAAGCATGTCAAAAATATGAGAACTGCCTCTAACCTAGGAGGAGACCAAGAGAGGAGGGGAATTTAGACAAGGAAGGCTGGAGGACATGAAGACAGACTTCATACACTTGGAATAGAGATATAATCCCAGCTTTAGAATATGAAGGAACCCTAGAGATAATCTAGTTCATATTCTCAATAGTAGAGCTAAACGGCTTATATCAGGGAGGCTAAACAGCAAAGTTTTGTTGAAATCTTATTTTCTTTTTGTTTTTATAAGAAGGAAACATGAATTGTTAATCTAGGTAAAGGTTCAGGTCAGTTATTTTTGTCCTTCAGTACATAATGGAAACTTCAGAGCAAACAATAATTGAATATTTTAGAGAGGCAATAGAAAATGTTCCTCAGGTAGTACATAAATTTGATAAGTATTTAATAGTTTTAAAGATAATACACAAGTTAAACCGCTGTTTTCTTTTTTTTTAATTTAAATTTATTTATTTTAATTGGAGGTTAATTACTTTGCAATATTGTATTGGTTTTGCCATGCATCAACATGAATCCACCACGGGTGTGTACACGTGTTCCCCATCCTGAACCCCCTCCCACCTCCCTCCCTGTACCATCCCTCTGGGTCATCCCAGTACACCAGCCCCAAGCATCCTGCATCGAACCTGGACTGGCAATTCATTTCTTATATGATATACATGTTTCAATGCCATTCTCCCGTCATGCCAGCCTTTCCCTCTCCCACAGAGTCCAAAAGACTGTTCTATACATCTGTGTCTCTTTTGCTGTCTCACATACAGGGTTGTCGTTACCATCTTTCTAAAGTCCATATATAGGCGTTAGTATACTGTATTGGTGTTTTTCTTTCTGGCTTACTTCACTCTGTATAATAGGCTCCAGTTTCATCCACCTCATTAGAACTGATTCAAATGTATTCTTTTTAATGGCTAAGTAATACTCCATTGTGCAATTGTGCAGTAGTTTGAGCATTCTTTGGCATTGCCTTTCTTTGGGATTGGAATGAAAACTGACCTTTTCCAGTCCTGTGGCCACTGCTGAGTTTTCCAAAATTGCTGGCATATTGAGTGAAGCACTTTCACAGCATCATCTTTCAGGATTTGAAATAGCTCAACTGGAATTCCATCACCTCCACTAGCTTTGTTCATAGTGATGCTTTCTAAGGCCCACTTGACTTCACATTCCAGGATGTCTGGCTCTAGGTCAGTGATCACAACATCGTGATTACTGCACAATTGCACTCATCTCACATGCTAGTAAAGTAATGCTCAAAATTCTCCAAGCCAGGCTTCAGCAATATGTGAACTGTGAACTTCTGATGTTCAAGCTGGTTTTAGAAAAGGCAGAGGAACCAGAGATCAAATTGCCAACATCCGCTGGATCATGGAAAAAGCAAGAGAATTCCAGAAAA
>NW_011494835.1:1156985-1169364 GCF_000754665.1 Bison bison bison
AGCGCCGAAGAATTGATGCTTTTGAACTGTGGTGTTGGAGAAGACTCTTGAGAGTCCCTTGGACTGCAAGGAGATCCAACCAGTCCATCCTGAAGGAGATCAGCCTCGGGATTTCTTTGGAAAGAATGATGCTAAAGCTGAAACTCCAGTACTTTGGCCACCTCATGCGAAGAGTTGACTCATTGGAAAAGACTCTGATGCTGGGAGGGATTGGGGGCAGATGGAGAAGGGGACGGCAGAGGATGAGATGGCTGGATGGCATCACTGACTCGGACGTGAATCTGGTTGAACTCCAGGAGTTGGTGATGGACAGGGAGGCCTGGCATGCTGTGATTCATGGGGTCGCAAAGAGTCGGACATGACTGAGCGACTGAACTGAACTGAATACTCCATTGTGTATATGTACCACAGCTTTCTTATCCTGATGGACATCTAGGTTGCTTCCATGTCCTGGCTATTGTAAACAGTGCTGCAATGAACATTGGGGTACATATGTCTCTTTCAATTCTGGTTTCTTCGGTGCGTATGCCCAGCAATGGGATTGCTGGGTCATAAGGCAGTTCTATTTCCAGGTTTTTAAGGAATCTCCACACTGTTCTCCATAGTCCCTGTACTAGTTTGCATTCCCACCAACAGTGTAAGAGGGTTACCTTTTCTCCACACCCTATCCAGCATTTATTGCTTGTAGACTTTTGGATCGCAGCCATTCTGACTGGTGTGAAATGGTACCTCATTGTGGTTTTGATTTGCATTTCTCTGATAATGAGTGATGTTGAGCATCTTTTCATGTGTTTGTTAGCCATCTGTATGTCTTCTTTGGAGAAATGTCTGTTTAGTTCTTTGTCCTATTTTTTGATTGGGTCATTTATTTTTCTGGAATTGAGCTGCAGGAATTGCTTGTATATTTTTGAGATTAGTTGTTTGTCAGTTGCTTCATTTGCTATTATTTTCTCCCATTCTGAAGGCTGTCTTTTCACCTTGCTTATAGTTTCCTTTGTTGTGCAGAAGCTTTTAATTTTAATTAGGTCCCATTTGTTTATTTTTGCGTTTATTTCCAATATTCTGGGAGGTGGATCATAGAGGATCCTTCTGTGATGTATGTCGGAGAGTGTTTTGCCTATGTTCTCCTCTAGGAGTTTTATAGTTCTCTGGTCTTATGTTTAGATCTTTAATCCATTTTGAGTTTATTTTTGTGTATAGTGTTAGAAAGTGTTCTGCTGCTGCTGCTGCTAAGTTGCTTCAGTCGTGTCCGACTCTGTGCGACCCCATAGACTGCAGCCCACCAGGATCCCTCGTCCCTTGGGTTCTCCAGGCAAGAACACTGGAGTGGGTTGCCATTTCCTTCTCCAATGCATGAAAGTAAAAAGTGAAAGGGAAGTCGCTCAATTGTGTCCAACTCTTCGCGACCCCATGGACTGCAGCCTACCAGGCTCCTCCATCCATGGGATTTTCCAGGCAAGAGTACTGGAGTGGGGTGCCATCACCTTCTCCTAGGAAGTGTTCTAGTTTCATTCTTTTACAAGTGGTTGACCAGTTTTCCCAGCACCACTTGTTAAAGAGATTGTCTTTTCTCCATTGTATATTCTTGCCTCCTTTGTCAAAGATAAGGTGTCCATACGTGCATGGATTTATCTCTGGGCTTTCTATTTTGTTCCATGTTTTCTTTAATATTTCTAAAGATTTCGTTTCAAATTTCCTAAATATTTCAGTTCCAAATTTCAGAGTTCATATTTAGTGTCCTAGTCATATAATGTGGGTCTAACTGTTATCTATGAATAGAAATACTTTGAAGGTCTGTTCTCATTTGCTTGAAGTCAAGGTTGGTTTTAAAGCTTTATTTTTAAAACTCTTAACTTTTTTTAAATATCAGAAGCTATAGGAAAGACCTCAAGCTTACATTTTTAATTTAAAAAGCACATAAATTCAGTTGTTTTCATTATTACACCATGTTATTCATCCTTAGTAAATGCTAGATTTGCTCTTGTCTCTGTGTCCTGAAGAATTAATTTCTAAAAAAGTCTTCAAAGTAATATTGAGGTACTTGTGTTCAGAGCAAAGTGATAATAAAGAGGCTTAGTAAGATTCTTGTTTGGATCTAGATTTAAGATACTTGAATTACAGTTTCTATTCATGTATATTACTACAGCTGAATGGACCTTGTATAATGTGGGAGTATATGGTAGCCACTACTGAAGAATGTCTCCACTGTCTGGATTAATAGTTTTGAGAAGTACATCAATTGTTGTTCAGTTGCTCAGTGGTGTCCAACTCTTTTGCAACCCCATGGACTCTAGCCTGCCAGACTCCTCTGCACATGGGATTTCCCAGGCAAGAATACTGGAGTGGGTTCCATCTCCAGGGGATCTTCTGGACCCAGGAATCGAACCCACATCTCCTGCATTACAGTCAGATTCTTTACCATTGAGCTACCGGCACAGGAGAGCTCCTGGTTTCTCTGACACCTATCCATTGCCCCAGTTCGTGAGTTCCATCAACCTTATTTAAACAACCAGTCAGTCCTGCCTGAGAACCTACTTTGCTTGGTTAAATCAGAGCCCCTGCCCAACAGGAACTCAGTCTTATGGCTAAGGCAGACAAATGAGATAGATAATTGCCATACTGTGTGAAATGCTCTATGTCTGAGCCATACTCAGAAAGCCTTGGGAATATTAGGATGGTCATCTAAGCCAGATAATGCCTGAAACAGGTCTTAAAAGACAAGTGGAAGTCACCCGAGCAATGAAGAGAAAGAAGACACTTGAGACTGAAAAAACACGTAGTGGGTGGGTGCAAAGAATGTGAGGAAGACACAATAAGGGAATTACAAGTACTCTGGGTATACTTGGCTGGAATATATGAGGTTAGAAAGTGAGACTAATGTAGGCAAAGGTAACTTACAGAGAATGTTGTATAATGTGCTAGGAAATCCAGGTTTTATTCCATAGGCTGTGAGAAACTGTTAAAGGATTTTAATCAGTTAAGTGGCATGCTCAGATTTGTCTTTCAGTGAGAAAAAGAATGACTGTGGAAGGAATGGTGCAGACAAGCCTGGAAGGATGGACTCACCCAGAGATTTGATGTACTTAAATATTCCTTCATATTTGCAGTCACAGAGTGAGGTCTCTAGCTTTGCCCTAAAATAAACTAGTTTTCCTGGGCCCTTTGGGTTGGTATCTATGCTGGAGAAAATCCAGGGAAATGACTCCTGTTGCTGTTTCTTTTTCCTCATACTGTATTTTGACAAAAGATAATTATGTACCATAACACTAACAAGTATTGATAGGTAGTGGTGCCACAAGCTAGAAGGCCAGGAGGCATTTAGTGTATTTGCCCCTCATACTAGTTACTCTAGGTTTGGCACAATGCTGAAATCTGTTTACTCAGCAAATATGTTAGATGTATTCTAGACACTAAATTAAGCATTGTAAGAGTTTCATAGATGAGATAAATACAGATCCTTTATATAAGTCATTTAAAGTCTTGATGAAAGTCAGGTACATTAGTATGTATTAATGGTTTTAGTCTCTAAGTCATGTCTGACTCTTGCGGTCCTCTGGACTGTAGCCTCCTAGGCTCCTCTGTCCATGGGATTTCCCAGGCAAGAATATTGGAGTGGATTGCCATGCACTTATCTAGAGGATCTTCCCAACTCAGGGATCGAATCCATGTCTCCTGCATTGACAGGCAGATTCTTTGCCTTTGAGCCACCAGGAAAGCCAAATTAGTATGTGTTATAACAGACCAAATGGCTGTCATGAGAGATGTACAGAGACTGTAGGAAGGGAAACTTTCATGGAGGAATTCTCAAAAGATAGATAATATTTGAACACTCAAAAATATAGAGAAAATATATTTAGGTATCCCTATTTAGGTAGGGAAAACTATAGGAACTAGGCAGAACATACGCTGGAAACAGTATGTGATCCAGTGTGGTTGGAATTGAAGTAGTGCTGAACTGAGAAATTTGGACTTTGTCCTGTAGGCAGCCTTGGAAGTTTTCTCAGGATGGGTGTGGTAATCAGAACTTTGTTTTAAATATTTTAATATAACAATATTGTGAATAAAATGGATTTCCAAAGGAAAAGAGAATTGGAGAAAACAAAAAGCTATTGCTATAGTCTAAGCTCAAAGTAATGAGTGTCTGAAATAGGCAAGTGGTAATGGGATACAGATAGGACAGTGGAATTTATGAGTATAGTACAGTTGAACGTTGCCACTAATGAGATAACAAAAATGAGGTTTTAGAGTGACTTGGAGATGGTGATCCTATTCAAAGAAAGCAGCAATAGATTTAGCAAAGAAAAATGATATCTCAAGGGTATAATTTTTATATCAGTTAATACAGCTTAGTTATATAATAGAAAGCTTTTGGCTTTTGATATACTAAAGGTATAGCCTTTACTTTGAGCTCTTTAACACTAACTATAATTTGCAAACTATAACATAGCAAACAAAGAAGCCAACATATAACTGAGCATACCTTCTTGGTCTGGTAAGATACAAGTATGCTTTGTGTATAGAAGTGTGATGTCACCAAGTGAGAAATGCTGTGCACTTTCAGAATTTAGAAACCTTAAGGTTATTTCTGTACTGAATTTTGAACCATCAATTATTTAAAGGAATTTTAAAATCTTTTAGTAAAGTAAATAATTTTTTGGAATATGAAAATTTGCCTATGTAACTTACCTATATCATGTATCCATATTATTCTTAGAACTAATATTTTTTCTGCATTCCTCATTAAAGTGTGATGCATCTTCTTGTACCATCATATAGACTGACTTGTGGCTGTAAGAAAGTCTTCGTATCTTAGAAATGTACAAGATAATACACATCATCCTTACCTGTTAATATTGTTCTAATAACCCAACTCCTTTATCGTACACAAAAATATTTAAGGTACAAACACACCTGAGGCAGTGACTGCTATAGTAATCAGATGCTTTTGTGTTTTTATAGCTACTACTATTCCATAGAAGAGATTTCATTACAATTTCTATCAACTTCTTTAATCATGTCTTATGTCTTTTAATTCTTTCAAATTCATCATTAAAAATCCAAATAGCAAAATGTCTTATAAACACTGAAAAGATAATAGCTAGTGTTTATATGTGGCATTGTTTTTATTGTGTTTTTTTTTTTGCCAAAACCAATCTTAAAATTATGGTGGACATTGTTATAAGTACACTATCAAGATGTATATATGATTGAGGCTAATTACCACATAAATACTTGGGCTTCTATAGCCTTGGTCTCTAAACTGGATACGTGAAGCTGAAGCTTTTTAAGGTTATAGTTTGTAAAATAGTATAGCGTCCATCTGTTGGGTAGTATACCCACTATAGAACCTCTTTAAGTGCAGGTGGATTCTTTACCACCTGAGCCCCCAAGGGAAGCCCAAATGCAAAAGGCAAATGCAAGGAATCCAAGTTTTTGTCTAGAATGTGAGGTTAAGCAATGAAGTAACAATCACAGTTCTAAAAAATGGATGTTCGTCTCTCAGTTCAGTTCATTTGCTCAGTCGTGTCTGACTCTTTTCAACCCCATGGAGTGCAGCAAGCCAGGCTTCCCTGTCCATCACCAACTCCCAGAGCTTGCTCAAACTCATGTCCATCGAGTCGATGATGCCATCCAACCGTCTCATCCTCTGTTGTCCCCTTCTCTTCCTACCTTCAATGTTTCCCAGCATCAGGGTCTTTTCCAATGAGTCAGCTAAAGAACTCACACATATTTGTCCTCTGCTGCTGCTGCTGCTAAGGCGCTACAGTCGTGTCCTACTCTGTGTGACCCCAGAGACGGAAGCCCACCAGGCTCCACCGTCCCTGGGATTCTCCAGGCAAGAACACTGGAGTGGGTTGCCATTTCCCTCTCCTATTTGTCCTCTACTTCAGTTCAATGAAATAAAACAAGTCTTTTGATCATGGAGAAAGTGCATATTGCAGTGTATTCTTTTATCATTTTGCTCTCCTTGCCATGTTGTGCCCAGAATTAATCAGAGTCTCTATATGTCAGAAATCTTCTTCTGTTTCATTGTACTTCAGTTCAGTCACTCAGTCGTGTCCGACTCTTTGTGACCCCATGAATCGCAGCACGCCAGGCCTCCCTGTCCATCACCAACTCCTGGAGTTCACTCAGACTCATGTCCATCGAGTCAGTGATGTCATCCAGCCATCTCATCCTCCGTCGTCCCCTTCTTCTCCTGCCCCCAACCCCTCCCAGCATTAGAGTCTTTTCCAATGAGTCAACTCTTCGCATGAGGTGGCCAAAGTACTGGAGTTTCAGCTTTAGCATCATTCCTTCCAAAGAAATCCCAGGGCTGATCTCCTTCAGAATGGACTGGTTGGATCTCCTTGCAATTTGTCCTATTAACACAAAATATACAGAATCTGTTCTTTGTTCATTTTTCAAACACCTAATACTTTATTATGATTATGAAAGACTGAAGATTAAAAAAAACTTTGACTACCTGCCTTTACAAGAGTCTGACAGCCTCTCATGTGTTTAGAATTTGCCCTGAAAAAGTTCTACTTCATCATATGATGTTTGCGTCATATGAGAATTTCTGTTGTAGGCAATGAAAGGTAAATAATTACCAAGGAAACAAGATCTTTAAATAACCAAAACTGTCTGCATTGTCCAACTTACTTAAGAAGAGAATGTTCATTGTAAATGTATTAATATGTAACTAGACCAGTCTCATTCTCCTCTGCTATTTGCCAGTCACACAGTTAATAGCTATCTAGAGGTTTGATCATTCTGTCTACAAATATCCGTGTTTACCCAATCTTATTTGCACTATAAGTTTTATGACAAGAGTGTTCTTGGATGAGTGCTTTTATATGTTTTCCAGGATTTTTTTGACTGAACTAAACTAAAAATGGGGCAAGTGTGGTTTAAGATTTTTTTTCTTTTGTGTCTTATTGTCCAAAGTGTTAAAATAGCTTTAAAAAGGTTTGAAATAGTTTTGTATTTTGGATTCTAACTTGTCTCTTACCCAAAGGACTCTGTTGCCATGATACTTTGTCAGCATTTTAACATTTAATCTAGTGAACATTTTTTTAAACATCAAACCATAAAACACAAAAGCAAATTCTAGAATGATAAATTTATGACATACTTGTAGTGACTAAAAGGCAATTTGGACTAAAATCTTCTTTAAAAGCATGTAATAAATTGGTGATATTGAACCTAGAAACTCATCTAGATGCTTGTGTATGACTTTAGATACAGATATTAGATATTGGGTATTTGGATACAGGTGGGTACTTTTTTTAAACCAAATATAGAATTTATCTTGTAAAGTAAATAATTTTATTTAATTCTTTAATGTGTGGCTGAATAAATTATGTATAGAGAAGGCGCTCGAATAAGTTTAACACAGTCTGAGCATTGCCTTTTACCTTTGATTTTGAAGGGAGAGAGTCTAATGGGCTCAGCCCATGTCAGATACCCACCTTCGCCCTCCCTCTCCCTACTGTCCTGTCAGTCTTGATTGTGGCGGGGTCTCCTGACGCAAACGTGACCGCCTACGCTCATCCTTTCATCAGGGTCAGTGGTTGAGGTCCTTTCAAACAAGAAGGCAGGGTTGGGGCAGGCAGTGCAAACGTGTCTGCTAGAGCACTTAACTAGTATAGATTTGTATTGTTTTTGCTACTGAAAAAACACTAAAAAGGAAAAATGTACATGGTTGACACTGGCTATTTGATAAACACAGAAACTCTCTCTGGCAGTTGATTTAGGCTGGCAGATGTAGATTGCTTTGCTGAAAATAGTGGAGTTGTCATATTCACAGTTTGAGAAAAATCAAAAGTTTTTACGGTATATCCTTATTAAAGATTAAAGTGCTACTGTAGTAATTATATGCTGAGGACAAAGTCATTTCTGTTCATGAAAACTGAAGCCAATACTTTGAATACTGAGTCATTTCATTGTAAATGTTCAAAAAACTAGAGCTGATGAAATGTTCCAGAACATTCTAACTAAACAGTGTACCTGGAATGGTATCTATTCTATTTCTCATTTCATTTTCCAGAACTTTTTACATTCTTCCCCTCATTATTAGTGCCAAATGCTTCTCTTTAAAGAAAAATGAATTAACAGCTGACTAGAAGTTTAAGATAATGTGTTCAACCTCCACCATCAATCTTGAGAGTAGGAGCCTCAAATTTCTCCTCTTGGTGTTAATAAGGGAAAAAGAGAGATTGACAGAAACAGAGAGAAGTAATATTCTAAAGATGAACCTACAAACTGGGGCAGTTGAGAAATTTTCATGTCAATAAATAATTATAATTTTATAATTATATTAATATAATATTAATTACATTATAATTATAATGTATAATTCTTCTACAGCAATGACTGATTAGTTTTTTTTGGGGGGGCAGATATTCGTTGCTTGTGATATAACCTTTTAAAATGCTATGTCTTTTCCATTTTGTAAAGAACATATCTAAAGTGGAAGTTCAGGGGGAGTTGCTAATATTGAACATAAACATCTCTTCATGATTATCATCAGTGATTGTTAAGGAGGAGACAAAATACAGCCTAGACAGACGTCTCACAGACTGACCTTCACATTCACTCTCCTCCTAGCCTTTCTCCAACTTGTTGCCCAGGTGCAAATGTGATCTGTTCTTATCTGCCTAAAATACTTCCTGATTTTCCTCGCTCTAGGAGAAAGACCAATTTTAACAACATGATCTGCAAGGCGCTGTATGATCTGGCCTCTGCATTCATTTCCAGGCTAGTCTTATGCTGTCTTTGCTCTCTGCATTCCACTATACTGGCCTTCCTTCCTTCTCATGATTAGTCATGTGCCTCCCCAATACACACCTCACATTCCTGCCTTAAATAGTTTGTCCCTTCCACCACCCTATACCACCTGTATTCTATTCTGTTGCCTAACTTTTATTAATTATTCAGATTTACCTCAGCCATCACTTATTTCCTAGTGGAAACTTTCCCTGTCCTCCTCAAATTGACATGTCCTATCAAAGCATCGTATACATCTGTTTCAGAGCAGTTTTTGTAGTTGTTAATTTATGCTTTTTAAAAAAGTGATTGATATAATAATATCTTTCTCTATAGACTCTATAGGAAGAATCATCTTTTTAATTGCACTCTTTTGTAATAGGCTTTAAAATAATCACAGTAGTAGTAATAATAGTCATAATGAATTGAAAGCCATGAATGTTGTACAACCTATGTGATTGCCATTGATTTGCTGCATTCTGATCACTTTCACAATATTTTGTTTAATCAAGAAAGTCTTGTTTACATCTTTGGCTAATCTTTTTCCTTTCTGTCAAAAGTTCAGGGGGAAAAAAGAAGTAAAACTGATGAATAACTAAAGCAGTAATTAATAAAAGTTAATTAATAAAGTAGTAATTAATTAAAAGTTTATTGTGTACACACCAAAAGACAGTTTGCAAACCAGGAGCAGTTGAACCAAAACATGGAGTGAGGCTTAGAGGTATATTGTTAAAAAGCAGCAGTGACCATTTTTCAGTGACTGGTTACAATATTAGAATTTTCTTAAATGAAAGGGAAATGGGTAGTGAACGTCAAATATCAATTTAGGGAGACAGTTTAAGTTTCACTTACAATTTTCAGAGGCATAAACAAGAAGTGACCCAGGTCAAGTTAGCCTCGCTTGTCTTGCAAAACAAGCTAAATTAATCTTTGCTTGTATGACTAAACTGGTTTTGTCTGTTCAGGGGATTTTCAAGTCTTATCTCCATTTGTGTTTGATTTTAATGGTACTCTCTTCTGAGAATTAATTCCCTGTGAGCTTCTCTCACACATTCAAATCTGCACACAAATAAATGTTTCCCTTAACCTTTTTTCTCAGTTTTGTTCGGGGTCACATTTCAGGCAGCATCAACATTCCATTCAGCACTGCATTTACTGCTGAAGGGGAGCTTACCCAGGGACCTTACACTGCCATGCTCCAGAGCTTCAAAGGGAAGGTCATTGTCATCGTGGGGAATGTGGCAAAGCACACAGCAGAGGTAAGTGTACTCAGAAATGTCATATGGACCTCATGATGAGTTGTTTACCGGCCTACTGCAACAGGTTGTCTAAATGTTATTTCTTCAGGAGCTGGTTGCAAATCAAATGAGCTTTGAATATCTGTCTATATTCTTACATCAAAGAGATTGTCTACCTTTTCCTTATAGAAGAATTCAAGCCTTTTTTCCTCACTCTACAGCATCAGGATCAATACTAAGCTTGCTGCTGCTGCTGCTAAGTCGCTTCAGTCGTGTCTGACTCTGTGCGACCCCATAGACGGCAGCCCACCAGGCTCCCCTGTCCCTGGGATTCTCCAGGCAAGAATGCTGGAGTGGGTTGCCATTTCCTTCTCCAATGCATGAAAGTGAAAAGTGAAAGTGAAGTTGCTCAGTCGTGTCTGACTCTTAGCGACCCCATGGACTGTAGCCTACCAGGCTCCTCCGTCCATGGGATTTTCCAGGCAAGAGTACTAGACTGGGGTGCCATTGCCTTCTTCAATACTAAGCTTAGGAAACTTCAAATGATAGCCTACTATGTTTTGTTGTGGTTTTGATGTTTTAACTATTTTCTGAAATTACAAGAAGTAAATTCAGTTCCTTTCATTGGAGAAAAGCAGTGGGACTTGATTGGTGGTTTTGAAAGTTGATTGTGATGGATCATTTGTGGGTTTTCTTTCTTACAGGTCCAAAGCTTTATGGTAATAGAGAATTTGGGAAGGATATCAACTTTCAGGAACTGAGGAGTATATGAAACAGTAAAATGGCTTTTCTCTCTTCTGGCTATGTTCTTAAAATTTTTGAAACTTGAAACAGAGTAGTTTCTGGAGGTCAAAAACTTCACCTTTTTTTTTTTTAATTTATTTATTTTTAATTGAAGGATAATTGCTTTACAGTATTGTGTTGGTTTCTACCAAACATCAACCTTTACTTTTCATAAAAGACAAGTTAGAGGCTATCTGGACTATGAGAGCCAAATGTACTTATTTACAAATCCCTCAGTCAAACATTAAAATGTACACTTTGAATATGTATAAGTTATTGTATGTCAATCAGAGCTCTATAAAGCGGCTTTTAAAATGACATATCTAGATGTAGGCAACAGTGAACCAGGACAGGCCCTTTTTCTAAAAGGACAGAAGAATCTGCTCCTGAAAAAGTAGCAGAGATAGTTTGCTCTCTGAAGATAGCTTATGCAAATAAGCTGAATAATCCAGAAAGGATATCTATGGAAATGTAGTCAAGTGAGAACTTTAAGACTATTGTCATAGGCTGTTTTAAGCATCTAATAATCTTGTTTAAGAAGTATTGGCTTTTGACACTCAATTAAAGTCATCCTTGGTTAAAAAAAAGCTTAATTGACAAAACTAAAGAAATATCTGAGTGGATATTAGCTATGTAAGTCTTAAATTATTCATCTCTCTTTTATGTCACTGTATTTAGCACCTGATAGGGAATCTAAATTTACCTATTTCAGAGAAAGTCAGTATAGTAAATGACTAATGTGCAATTTTAATAAGTAACTGAGAAGATTTTAGAACTAAAGCCTTGGTATCTCAATTATTTTTATGTAAATCGGCTTTTATTATTACTACTATTACCACAATACTGCTGCTGTTACATTAATCCATATTGCAATATCACTCCAATGAAAAATATCCATTTTCCATTACAATGCATATCAATACATTCAACTCACAGAAATAGTATTCAGAATCACTTATTTCTGGGTGGCACATAATACACAGCCTTAGGAAGAGTTGTTTTTTATTACTCCAAATGAGCTGGACTTTAAAAAATTATTTTATATTTTGACTGCACCATGAGGCATGCAGAATTTTAATTCCCTGACCAGGGGTATAACTCACACACCCTACAATGAAAGCATAGAGTCTTAACCACTGGATTGCCAAGGAAACTGTCAGGAAGAAATGTTAACAGTGATAATCATCCCAATTACTGACTGGTGATTGTGTGCTTGGCACTGTGACAAGTACTTCTATATGTTATCTCTTTTTATTCTTCATAACAATTCTGTCAGTTCAGTTCAGTCGCTCAGTCATGTCCGACTCTTTGCAACCCCATGAACCGCAGCACACCAGGCCTCCCTGTCCATCACCAACTCCCGAAGTCCACCCAAACCCATGACCACTGAGTTAGTGATGCCATCCAGCCATCTCATCCTCTGTTGTCCCCTTCTCCTCCTGCCCTCAATCTTTCCCAGCATCAGGGTCTTTTCAAATGAGTCAGCTCTTCACATCAGGTGGCCAAAATATTGGAGTTTCAGCTTCAACATCAGTCCTTCCAATGAACACCCAGGACTGATCTCCTTTAGAATGGACTGGTTGGATCTCCTTGCAGTCCGAGGGACT
>NW_011494835.1:1169464-1175917 GCF_000754665.1 Bison bison bison
AAAATATTGGAGTTTCAGCTTCAACATCAGTCCTTCCAATGAACACCCAGGACTGATCTCCTTTAGAATGGACTGGTTGGATCTCCTTGCAGTCCGAGGGACTCTCAAGAGTCTTCTCCAACACCACAGTTCAAAAACATCAATTCTTCGGCGCTCAGCTTTATAGTCCAACTCTCATATCTATACATGACCACTGGAAAAACCATAGCCTTGACTAGATAGACCTTTGTTGGCAAAGTAATGTCTGCTTTTTAATATGCTGTCTAGGTTGGTCATAGCTTTCCTTCCAAGGAGTAAGCATCTTTTGGTTTCATGGCTGCAATTACCATCTGCAGTGATTTTGGAGCCCAAAAAAATAAAGTCAGCTACTGTTTCCACTGTTTCGCCATCTATTTCCCATGAAGTGATGGGACCAGATGCCATGATCTTAGTTTTCTGAATTTTGAGCTTTAAGCCAACCTTTTCACTCTCCTCTTTCACTTTCATCAAGAGGCTTTTTAGTTCTTCTTCACTTTCTGCCATAAAGTTGGTATCATCCGCATATCTGAAGTTATTGATATTTTTCCCGGCAATCTTGATTCCAGCTTGTGCTTCCTCCAGCCCAGCGTTTCTCATAATGTACTCTGCATATAAGTTAAATAAGCAGGGTGACGATATACAGCCTTGCTGCTGCTGCTGCTAAGTCGCTTCAGTCGTGTCCAACTCTCGGCGACCCCATAGACGGCAGCCCACCAGGCTCCCCCGTCCCTGGGATTCTCCAGGCAAGAATACTGGAGTGGGTTGCCCTTTCCTTCTCCAGTGCATGAAAGTGAAAAGTGAAAGTGAAGTCGCTCAGTCGTGTCTGACTCCTAGCGACCCCATGGACTGCAGCCCACCAGGCTCCTCCATCCATGGGATTTTCCAGGCAAGAGTACTGGAGTGGGGTGCCATTGCCTTCTCCGATATACAGCCTTGACGTACTCCTTTTCCTATTTGGAACCAGTCTGTTGTTCCATGTCCAGTTCTAACTGTTGCTTCCTGACCTGTATACTGGTTTCTCAAGAGGCAGGTCAGGTGGTCTGATATTCCCATCTCTTTCAGAATTTTCCACAGTTTTATTGTGATCCACACAGTCAAAGGCTTTGGCATAGTCAATAAAGCAGAAATAGATGTTTTTCTGGAAGTCTCTTGCTTTTTTGATGATCCAGCAGATGTTGGGAATTTCATCTCTGGTTCCTCTGCCTTTTCTAAAACCACCTTAAATATCGGGAAGTTCACGGTTCATGTATTGCTGAAGCCTGGCTTGGAGAATTTTAAGCATTACTTTTACTAGTGTGTGAGATGAGTACAATTGTGTGGTAGTTTGAGCATTCTTTGGCATTGTGTTTCTTTGGGATTGGAATGAAAACTGACCTTTTCCAATCCTGTGGCTACTGCTGAGTTTTCCAAATTTGCTGGCATATTGAGTGCAGCACTTTCACAGTGTCATCTTTCAGGATTTGAAATAGCTCAATTGGAATTCCATCACCTCCATTAGCTTTGTTCGTAGTGATGCTTCCTAAGGCCCACTTGACTTCACAGTCCAGGATGTCTGGCTCTAGGTGAGTGATCAACAATTCTATGAGGGAGGCATTATTTACACATTTTATGTACAAGGAAAACTTAGATTTGGAGTTTATCTAATTTGCTGGTGTCAGAGCCAGGACTGAAACATGGGTCTATATGACTCTAAGCCCATACTCCTAACTTAGTGAGCAAGTAAGGCTTTTGAGTCTGAATACAGCCATTTATCCTGTTTTTTCAAAATAGACTTGTTCTGATTTTTCATGGATCACAATAGCTCCTCCCAATTATGCACTAAGTGCTAACAAGCTTAAAGCTGTACTTTCAGAAAGCATTAACCATTTGAAAGATGGTATCAAGTGGACCTGAATAACTGAATCTTCTTAAATATGTCAAATGCATCCCAACATCCCACTCATTGTATTAATCTCTAGATTTATGTTTGTTCTAAGTTTACTTTATCATAAAGGTCAAAAAATATATACAAATAAGTGGGTAACTCTTTCTTTCATTAAATAATAAACTATAGATCATATGTCATGTTGTGAAATGCATGTGTCACAGTGCGAATAAATTTAAAAGTTCGACAAATGAAGGAAATCTGGAAGCAAGACTATTTAGATGAAGCAATAAGAATATATGACAATAATGGTATACAAAGAGCCATCACATTCCTGACAAATCAGCCACTGTCTTCCTTATCAGAAACCAGATGCTATCATAGTAGTTCCTTCTTCCTCAGACTCTACATGATTATTCATACTTGCACATAAGTGACTGAACAGATTGTATGCTTGGCTATTAATGCTTCAATCCAATGTCAGAAAGTAATTTTTGAGGAACAGTTTTAAATATTTGTATAGAGATGTGTCAACTAAAAAAAAGCACAATCTAAAATTTGAGAAGCATGTTTTATTCAGCAGACTTAGTGAGAACTTAAGCTGGAGATACAGCCTCTCAGCTCTTCGGGAATGTTCCAAAGAGGGAAGGGAGGAGCCAGGATATAGCATTTTTGCTGAGGGGGGAAAAAAATATAGTCAAACATCAAAAGATTACTGCTGATCACAAAAACAGGCATCTCAGTGGTACTAATGATTTTAGTACCTTTCTATGTGTGGCAAGATGCAAGAGTCTGGGCTTATTGAAATTATTCCTTTGATATACATCTTAACTATCTAGGGCCAGTATCCTGTTTTTCTCCATCTGTAATTGCCTTCACCATACACCATCAGGGACTTCTACAGTGGTTGATGGTTTTATGGCTGCAACACCCTTGGTTTATTGAAATGGCTAATGACATTCTTTTGTCCACAGATGTACTTTTAATAATTTTTTTCATCTTGGAGCTAAAGAGAACTTTTGATATCCTTTTGCTTGTATTGTTCCATCATTTTTTTGTCTGCTGTACAGATCTGTATGACTTTACTAATGCTTCCTTTCCCCTCACCCTCCTCTAAGTTGGAGGCATCTCAACTTAAAGCATATTTGCTAGAATTCTACTATGTATCCGTGGTACTAGATATCTTTTACTTACCCTACCTCCCATCATAGATCCATTCTCCACAGTTCTTCACGCTGCTCTCTCTTCAAGATGGCAGACTTCCATGTCTTCTGGCTTCCAGTTATTGAGCTAATGGGGATCTCTGACAAATTTTGGGAGGGAGCGAGGTCAGGATATTTATCCCCCTGGTTTCTCCTTTCAAAGTTGTCTCAGTTTTACAGTGTTCCTCTACTAAAGGTTAATGCTTCTTTACAATAAACCTTCTCTATACTCACTTTCCAGCCCCTGGTCCCGTTAGCTTTAGGGGCGGCAACAGCTCTGCTTTTTGGTAGTTGCAGGGTTACTACATCATCCTATATGGTTCTCTTACATTCCATAATGTTGTAATTAATCTCACTGTGAGTTAAAATCCCTCAATTTATCCTGAGGGTTTGTTGGAACCCTGACTGTTATAAGGATGCTATTTAAATGTATGATTTTTTAGTCAGACTATATTAGCTGCTCTGTTCTCTTTCTTACTAGCTGTTAAACTATGCAGATGGTTTAACCTCCCTAAGTCACCATTGATTCCTTTATAAGATGGGGAAAATAATACCTACCTCATGGCATTGTTGAAAAGATTGCAGATTAGGCAATAAGGGGTTCAGTACACAGCCTGATAATAGTAAGCACTCAATTAATTTCAGCTATTAATTTTATTTTCCAGTACTATATAATTTGCATATAATACCAAATGTGAATTTGGTAAGTACTATTTTATATATGATAATAGTATAAAAGTTCTAGAGTTTGCAAGTAACAGCAGCAAAATGGCAGAGTGAGCAGTGCTAATCTCCCATTCTTCCACAGAAACATTGGAAAAAAAGTAGATTCTATACTTTTTTTAATAGAATGGCAAGAGCAGGCATCCGTGTCTTCTTCCTGATCTTAGGGAAACAGCTTTCGGTCTTTGACCATTGAATATGATGTTAGTTGGATTTTTTTCATACGTTGCTTTTGTCACATTAAGGAGATTCTCTTCTATTTAAGTTTATTGAGTATTTTATCATTGAATGGTATTGAATTTTATTAAATGTTTTTTCTGCATCAGTGGAGATAATTGTAATTATGATTTTTCCCTTTCTTCTATGAATGTGGTATTGTTATCCACATTGATATCCATATATTTAACTATCCTTGCATTCCTAGTGTAAATTCCATTTGGTCATGGTACATAATCCTTTCAGGAGCCTCCTGAATTCAGTTTGCCAGTATTTTGTTGAAGTTTTTACATCAATAGTCATCAAGGGTTTTTGTCTGTACTTTTCTTTTCTTGCAATGATTTTGTTTGACTTTGACAGGAGAATGATGCTGATTTGTAGCATGAGTTAAGAAGGGTCCTCTCGTGTTCAGTTTGTTGGAAGGGTTTGAGAAGGATTTGTGTTAATTCTCACCAGAGCAATTAGGCAAGAAAAAGAAATAAAAGGTATCAAAAATGAACATACATTAGTTTCCTAGGATATGAAAAATAATAGAAACTGGGTGGCTTAATACAATATAGTTCTAGATGCTCAGTTCAGTCGCTCAGTCATGTCCAACTCTTTGCGACCCCATGAATCGCAGCACGCCAGGCATCCCTGTCCATCACCAACTCCCGGAGTTCACTCAGACTCACGTCCATCGAGTCAGTGATGCCATCCAGCCATCTCATCCTCTGTCGTCCCCTTTTCCTCCTGCCCCCAGTCCCTCCCAGCATCAGAGTCTTCCAATGAGTTAACTCTTCACATGAGGTGGCCAAAGTACTGGAGTTTCAGCTTTAGCATCATTCCTTCCAAAGAAATCCCAGGGCTGATCTCCTTTAGAATGGACTGGTTGGATCTCCTTGCAGTCCAAGGGACTCTCAAGAGTCTTCTCCAACACCACAGTTCAAAAGCATCAATTCTTCGGCGCTCAGCTTTCTTCACAGTCCAACTCTCACATGACCACTGGAAAAACCATAGCCTTGACTAGATGGACCTTTGTTGGCAAAGTAATGTCTCTGCTTTTCAATATGCTGCTGCTGCTGCTGCTGCTGCTAAGTCGCTTCAGTAGTGTCCAACTCTGTGCGACCCCATAGACAGCAGCCCACCAGACTCCCTCATCCCTGGGATTCTCCAGGCAAGAATACTGGAGTGGGTTGCCGTTTCCTTCTCCAATGCATGAAAGTGAAAAGTGAAAGTGAAGTCGCTCAGTCATGTCTGACTCTTAGCGACCTCATGGACTGAAGCCTACCAGGCTCCTCCGTCCATGGGATTTTCCAGGCAAGAGTACTGAAATCAAGGTGTCAGCCATGTTCCCTCTGAGGCTGTGGGTTGAATCTTTCTTCACCTTTTCCTGCTTCTCATGGTGGCCAACAATCCTTGCCACCCACAAAATAGGACAAAGTATTTGTAAATTATGTATCTATAAAGGATTATTACTGGAATACAAAGTCAACCCACAAACATTAGTTATATTTCTGTTCACTAACAATTCCTACAACTCAACAAAAGAAGGCAATCAAATTTTTAAGTTTACAAATTTGGGGACATTTTAGACATTTCTCCGGAGAAGATATACAAATGGCCATAAGCACATGAAAAGATACCTGACACCATTTGTCATCCAGTTCAGTTCACTCACTCAGTCATGTCCGACTCTTTGTGACCCCATGAGCCACAGCACACCAGGCCTCCCTGTCCATCACCAACTCCCAGAGTCTACCCAAACACATGTCCATTGAGTCCGTGATACCATCCAACCATCTCATCCTCTGTGTAGGGAAATGCAAATCAAAGACACAGTGAAATACCACTTTGCACCCAAATGTTGGCAAGAACTTGGAGAACTGGAACCCAGGTGCATGGCTTGGAGGGGCGGGGGGAATGTAGAGTAATGTAGCTTATGTAGAAAACAGTTTAATAGTTTGGCAGTTCCTTCAAAATGTAAACATAGAATGACCATATAATAAGCAATTCCACTCCTAGGTAAATACCCAAAAGAATGGAAAACATGGACTTAAACAGGATACTTGTATGCCAGTTTTCATAGCAGCATTATTTATGATGTCCAAAAGTAGAAACAACCCAAGTGTCCCTCAAGACATGAATGAATAAACAAAGTGTGGTATATACATATAATGTACTTTGGAATGAAGTTCTGATACACATTACAACATGGATGAGCCTTCAGTTTGGTTCAGTCAGTCGTGTCCAACTCTTTGCAACCCCATGGGCTTCAGCACACCAGGCTTCCCTGTCCATCACCAACTCCCAGAGTTTACTCAAACTTATGTCCATCGTGTCAGTGATGCTATCCAACCATCTCATTCTCTGTCGTCTTCTTCTCTTCCCACCTTCTATCTTTCCCAGCATCAGGGTCTTTTCCAGTGAGTCAGTTCTTCACATCAGGTG
>NW_011494835.1:1176017-1196742 GCF_000754665.1 Bison bison bison
TCTTTTAATTTCATGGCTACAGTCACCATCTGCAGTGATTTTGGAGCCCCAAAAAATAAAGTCTCTCACTGTTTCCATTGTTTCCCCATCTATTTGCCATGAGCCTTCAAAACAGTGTAAAGAAGACAAACACATAAAAGATAATTTTATGTGTTTTATGGAATTTTATGATTCCAAAAAAAATAAAGTCTAACACTGTTTCCACTGTTTCCCCATCTATTTCCCATGAAGTGATGGGACCAGATGCAATGATCTTAGTTTTCTGAATGTTGAGCTTTAAGCCAACTTTTTCACTCTCCTCTTTCACTTTCATCAAGAGGCTTTTTAGTTCCTCTTCACTTTCTGCCATAAGGATCATGTCATCTGCATATCTAAGGTTATTGATATTTCTCCTGGCAATCTTGATTCCAGCTTGTGCTTCTTCCAGCCCAGCGTTTCTCATGATATACTCCGCACAGAAGTTAAATAAGCAGGGTGACAATATACAGCCTTCACGTACTCCTTTTCCTATTTGGAACCAGTCTGTTGTTCCATGTCCAGTTCTAACTGTTGCTTCCTAACCTGCATATAGGTTTCTCAATGGGTACAGGGTTTCCCATTAATGATTTAAAAAAAAAAAAATGGAAATAACCAGTGGTCATGTTACTCAGTCCAAGCTTGCTCTGCTCACTGCACGAGAGGTCAGTGAATCCGAGAGATGAAGTGTTAAGGCAAGGAATACTACTTTATTCAGAAAGCCAGCTGACCAAGTAGATGGCAGACTAATGTGTCAAAATAACCATCTTGTTGGGGTCTGGATGCCAGGTTCTTTTATGGATAAAAAATAGGAGGAGGTGAGAAAGCAAAGTAAAAAGGCCATTTAATCTTCTAAGTATCTCCTAAAATGGCAAGCCTCAGGCTGGGAGACGTGTTAATTTCTTCCTTCCTGCCATCTGCAGGTGGACAAGGTTCTGAACAAAGGCACTTCAGCTTAACAGTCAGGCAGAGGGGCAGGATTCTCTGAGGCAGGCCATTATGTGTGATTGTAATAACAAAAGCAGCCAAAGAAACAGATCTAGTGTGGAATAGTCAAAATAGACTCTTCCCTATTACAGTTATAGTTATACAACATTGTGAATATACTTAATACCACTGAATTGTACACCTAAAATGGTTAAGATGGAAAATTTTATGTTATAAATTTTTTATATTGATTTTAAGTTCTAGAGTTTGATATCTTCAGGATACCCCCACTGTCCCCAGTTCGTATGGAGCCCTACAATTTTTGGTCAAACAATAGTGAGGATTTTCATAAAAGCTGTTCTGATCAGGTCTAATATTTTTCCTCTGTGTGTATCAAAACCAAAACAGTGATTTCTAAACAAGTAGCAGCTTTTCTTCTAAGCTGAAATCAATGCACTGCAACTGGCACAGTCCTGTTTTGAAAAGATTAAGAAAGCCATAGTTGAGTACTGTGAAAAGAAAGCAGAGGTACCAATTCTAGTTAGTATGGTTACAAATTATCTTTGCAGATGTTTATGATTTTATGTCAAACACAAAATGTTTATGATTTGGACTTGGGAACTTTCTGTTTGCAAAACAGTAGGCACTGATTATAATTTTTCTAGTTTTACATCCGCCGTTAAAACCTAGTAATAAAGTTAGACTGAAAATTCATCAAATGAAATCAAGTATAGTTCAGTAAAAGAAAAATCTCTCAATAGTGGATTTACAACTAGCAAAATATCATTGAACAACTGCAAGAGAAAATAAGTGAACCACTTATCTAGAATATGATAGTATTAAATCACTCATTTGACATAGCAATTAGGACTAGGGTATTTTTTGTAATACAGGTATGAAGGAAGTACTCTACAGTGACCAGATGTATTGAATGTATTGTCTAAAATCACACAGAAGACAGAAGAGATCTGAGAAATATCACTTATTCATGTACCTGGGAAACTATAATCAGAGATATATGATTCCATTTTAATTATGTATTCATGAACTGTTTCCTGTAATTACAACTGATTAGCAACTTTTTCTATGAGATAGCTTCTTTACAATTACCACTTCATAAGGCTTTTGTTTTTGACCTTGCTCCCACATTAAATACATCAAAAAACTTTTAGAATCTGACATTTCTACTCTAGATAAAACATTACTCTTCACCCCCGCCCCCCTCAGAATAGGACAAAAAAGAAGGACTACAAAGATCTTAGCTTAATTAGTATTCTAGGTAGAGGCTTCTGCATACCAGAATTAAGTCCTATTAAATCTCACTTGTCAGTAATCTTTAATTCACCTTAACCTTCAGGTTCAATAAAGCAGTGAACCATGATAGAATCAAGCATTTCCAGATATTTTGTGAACAAAGTTATGCCAGCATCAAGGAAATTCAGATAGTCTCCAGTGAGTGGAATCCCTAGTCTCTGAAATGTATAGTACTGTTCAAGAGTGGGATTAGATTTTGTGCTGATCCTTGCTGCTGTATAGTCAGCAAGCATTTGACAAGCCAGGCGTTAACAGGCTGCATCTGTCGCTATGGGAGTAGGAAGACCCCTGTATGAAAAGAAGGGTAAAAACAATTCAAGCTTTGTGGCACATTTAAATGAAAAACGTGGCAAGGTCTCACTCTTGTCTTCTTGCAGAAATAATCATGTCTTTGAAACTCACATGAGAAACTGCATCTTCGATTGTTAAACTAGAATTAGATTCCCTGGGTATACAAGGAAACATGCCGAATTAATCTCAGAGAGCAAGTATATAAATCTGAGAATTAAGGCAATAGCTTTTCAAATCAGTAGGGAGAGGCAGAAATAGTCTACCATCCATATCCTGGATTAAATGAACTCAGGAAAGTTCATTGTTATATCCTAGAGTGGATTACTCAATTTTAACAGAAATTTTTATTTTAAGCACTAATCAAATATTCAGTTCAGTTCAGTTCAGTCTCTCAGTCGTGTCTGACTCTTTGTGACCCCATGAATCGCAGCATTCCAGGCCTCCCTGTCCATCACCATCTCCTGGAGTTCACTCAAACTCACGTCCATCGAGTCAGTGATGCCATCCAGCCATCTCATCCTCTGTTGTCCCCTTCTCCTCCTGACCCCAATCCCTCCCAGCATCAGAGTCTTTTCCAATGAGTCAACTCTTCCCATGAGGTGGCCAGAGTACTGGAGTTTCAGCTTTAGCATCATTCCTTCATGGACAGATGTATGATTTGTTTTGATTCTCTTAGCAGTCATTACTCACACTGTCCTACCCCCAGCCTAAGGTCAAAGTCGTATACATCTTAGCTTGACAAAACATCATGGTGAATCCACTTCTTTCCTAGAAGTACATAATAATGTTTAGCAACAATGATGACTTAGCACAACAGCATGCTTTAAAATGTTACTGGGTTTCCTTTTTTCCCTTGTGGGAAAATAATACAGTGGGATCCAACTCGAGCTAGTGATAGGTCTCAGACAGAAAAATGGCCAACAACACTGACCAGAGCAAAATGAAACTCCAGTCAGTGTTTACTTTCACTGAGTCCTTTCAACAGTACATCATATTACTATGTTAGTCACTGAAACACATGAAACTCTAAAAATAATTACTCTTTGTCTAGGTTATATTTAGTGGTTATAAGACCACAAAGATTTCATCACTGCTAGTGTATCACATCGAAAAGTTATCTAAGAAAGAAATTGAAGGAATCTTTGTGTTTCACTTTGACTTGTCAACAACCCTTTGGATATCCTCTTGGCATGAAATCAGTGCTTTTCTTTTGTCATCAGAAGAAATATTCATCTGAGAACATAAGAGCCATCTTCAGTAATAAGCCATGTGTGTTATTATTCTTTTCTTTAAAACCAAAACAAACACTTCTGAATAGCATTTGATTCAGAAGCCTAGACAAGAGATGATTTTTGTGGCAATTCTATGACTAAACATTGTGTGTAGCTGATGTTTTCTATCCTTGGCATGTAAGGATTAAATTTAGAATATGGCATTTGTTTTCAAGTGAAAATAAGCAGATTTATAATAAGCAAGGCATACTGTTGCAACTATTTTTAAAAATAAGATGATTCTCCAGTTGTGTTCATTTATAGTCCCCTGGAGGCCAAGGTTATTTGACCTTCCCATGTCGGATTGGAAGTTAATTTGTATTGCAGTAATAGGAGGCTCCTGCCCTCCAGTCCCACCCCACTACTTCCTGGATCCCTTAACCAAACTAAACCAAGATTTGTGATACTGAGATAATCACTAGTAGCCCTTGCCTTTTCCATTTTTCTCTAGCTCCGTCTCCTTTCTTCCTTCTCTGCTCAAGCTCTTCCCTTAGCTTTTGGCCTCAGGCATTTGAGATTGTCCTCCTCCAAGTGAGTGTTCAAAGGGGACCAAACGATTCTGAAAACTCCTTAAACCAATTCAGCGTATGTCTTATCCATATAGTAAATTTCTCTAGCTCCTGATAGTATCTGTCTAGTTTGTCCAATTAATATAATACCTTTACTTTGTATGAAACGTTCTGTCAAAAAATACATTAGGTCTCTTTATAATTGTACCTTAGGCATTTTGATAATAGGAAGTGAATCTCCTTTATAAGTTCCAAATATGTAAGGAATTCTTTCTTGGTCTTGTTAGAACTGTAAGCACTGGTTATGGTTGAACTTGGCTTTTCTCCTGACCTTTTCCTTGCCTTTTTGTCAGCAAATTTTTTGGTCTGTGGGTTTATATCAGATTATAAGGAAAGAGTTTAGATATTAATGCAACTTGAAGACACTAGACATCATATGAGGCTTAAGAGTAACAGTGAAAACTCTTCTATATAACTTTACATTTGTTAAGCAATGGAGGATAATTTACTTTTAAAAGCCCATAAACTAAAATAAAACCTGTCCTGAGAATCCCTATTCTTATAACCTTTCAAAAATTGTGTGAATTGAAAAGCAATGTAGGAGTTGCAGTAACGGGAACCCTAAAACACCTAACCCAGACTTTGGTTTTGTAACATGTAACAGAGGGAGCTCATTTACAATTTCCAGAAAAAAAAACTTCCAAGTCATTATCTGAATCTTGTGATCTCTGGTGCTATATTCATGACCTGTCACTGGACAAAAGTTATTTTGTCTTAATATGTGTTATTCTGTATACCTAAACCTGGTCTCCATAGCCTGCCATTTAATTAATTATTCCTTACCACAGGAATGTTTGTGGCTGAATGAGAAAATAACCATACTCACCCTCCCTCTTGACCTACAAAGTTTGGGGTTTGGCCGTGGTCCATCCATCACAGCCTCGCTTTTGAATCTGAGTTTTTATTGTGTACATCCTTTTCAGAGCATGGTATACTGTGTGTAATACGACTGGTGCCTTGGACACAGTATGGGTTTACCGTTCTCAGTTGTCTAGTATAAACAGAAGTGGATAAATGATTGTTGCTGAAATTCTCGTCCTCAGTATTGCAGATCATAGGAAAATGTGCCACAGAACTCATTAGCGCTCCTGATACATTAATGGTATTAGATGATGGAATTTTATCAAAAGAGGCTTATCCTCTAATGTGAGCCAGTATGCTTTTATGTCATAAAAACAAACTTTTATGTCATATCCAAAATGGTTTCTCCTGTTTCTTTAATGTCAGCTTTTCAGAAAATTTCCACATAGCCATTCTTAAGAAAACTTATTTGAAAGTATAAGCTGTTTTTAAACACTAATCTGTAAATCTGTAGAAAGATCCCAGTTTGCCTTATGCATAAATACTAGGTCACTATTAGCTATCATAAATTTTTTAATTAAATGAATTAATGTAAAGGAAAATTTTTAACCTAGAATTCATATGAGTTTTAGAAATTCTTTGAATTAATTAAAAATTTGTTCCAAGTGTTATATACGTATGTGCTGTATGATATATTTTTTCAGAGAATAGGTTCATAAGCTTTCTTCTGATTGCCAAAACTATATGTGACCCAGTAAACTATAAGAGTCACTAGTATAAATTACTGCTCCAACATAAACAGTTCACCATTTACACTGGAAGCCCTATATTACGTTCCATATGGGAAGAACTCTGGTCTTTTAAGTTTGAATCTGTTCAATTGCAGAATGTTGTAAATGGCTTTCCTATTAAAGGATCACTTGGGGAAAGGAAAGAGGAGAAAAGGAGGAAACTAGCTTTATAGAGACTATTTAGTATGAATCAAACACTTACATATATAATATCGAATTTAAACCTCTCAACACTTTAAATACGCTAGTAAAGTGTATAATTATTACAGATTTAACAGATGAAGAAACTAAGGCCAAAAGGCTAAGTGACTCACCTAAGATCCCACAGCTAACCAGTGGTTTTAACAGAACCCTGATTCAAACTCTGTGCTGTCCAGCTACAAAGTTCCTACACCTTCCTCCATACCACCCAGCCTATTTGATTGAAATAGTGAATTTTCCCTCCTTCTTTGCTGGTGGAATAAACTTTATGGAAAATTACTATTTGTCTTATCATCCTGTTAAGTAGGTCTGAAATTCTCTCATATTCATTTCCAAACTGTCTTCACGGAGATCAATATCTCATGCCTAACCTACTACCGTTTCCCACTGTCCTTACCTGCAAGCAACCTTCTTCCCCCAGCTCCACCCTACAACCAATGAGATTTGTGAATGATACCTGATCATTGTCAGAATGCCTGTATGACTTCCCATTGCCATCAAAATTCAAACTCTAATCAGAGTTTGTAAGGCCTTTCTTGAACTGGACTCTGTTTTCCAAGCTCACTCTCACTGCTCTTAGAGTCCAGACATAATTAAACTACTCATAGTTCCTTATATACTGTCTCTCTGTACTTCTCTCTATTTGAAGCATTCTTATTTCTGTTCACCCTTTTGTCTTGAAAAGCTGTTCATATAGCATTTCTTTATGGAATTCATTCTTAATTCCTCAAGTGTGGAACTAAGTAGCTTTTTCAAGTGCTCATAGAAAATATTTTACTTACTCTTACAGTGGCATTGAGACCACATACAGAATTTCTGTGCGCATTAGATAAATGTGTTCATTTAGGAACACAGCACCATGTAAGGCCACAAAACTTGGATTGGAGACGATGGGGCTACATTTCATGCTTCACTTACCTCTTTTCCATGTTCTCTCATGTCAGGCACAATTTGTACAACCTTAAATAATGGTTCTGTGAGGCATTTATCAAAGGGCATTGTAGTCAGCTGTCCACTTACCTGCATCTCCTCCTGAAGTCCAGGCTCACTGAGGACAGGGATTACATTGTATTCATGGTCACACCCCCAGCCCCTAGCGTAGTGACCTTCGGGTAGCAAGCACTCAATTCATATTTGATGGTTAAATTAGTGACTAAGTTAAGAATGAACATCTTAAAAATAATAGTTTGCAGTAGACCGTGCACTTACAGAAATTGGTAAAAAGACGATAGAAAAAAATGCTAATATCAACTACAAGTTTAGTTTAGGACAACAAACATTGAGTATCTACAGGGTGGAAACTATTATGAGGAAGCAGAAATGAGAAAGGCAGGCTTTGGCCACATAAAACTTGCAATCTAATTAAGATAAGACATGTATGAAGTGAAAAAATCTAATTAAAAAGATAAAACACATGTACAACTGATTAAAACTCAAAAGTAGAATATGCAATGTGCTATGAGATTTATAGTTAAAGTTGTAGAAAATCAGTGAGAAGGAAGGAATTTCTTCAAGTTAAGTGAAGGATTCCTCAAGTTTCATGGGGAAGGTGATAATAGACCTAGATCTTGAATTATCAGTAGGATTTCAGTAAGGTAAAGTGTTGAGAGGAGGGCGTAGTCAGGCGGGAACATTCCAGGCAAAGGAAATAACACAGGCTGATTAGAAAGCACAGGGCTTCTCTGAAGAGCATTTTAACTACGGATAAGGCTGGAAAGATAGGTGGGGTATTTGGTTATAGAAGGCCTTCAATGCTATGCTAGGGAGTTTACATTTTAGCAGTGGGGAGCTATTAAAGATTTTAAAGAAGGAAAGTAACATTCTCAGCTATAGTTTAGAAAATCATTTGAAAAGTTATTTTTAAGTGTCTCCCCTCTCTTTTGCCCATGCTCCCAAAGAAATTGAAATTTTAAAACACCCAGAACTAGAGACCAGTTAAAGAATTTCACTCTTCCTGTATTCCCAGTCTATTTCAGTGCCAGATTCTATCCAGATTCTACCTTTAGTTGACCTTCTGCCTTAAGCTTGCCGTCTCCCACTGTCTAAACAGTTTCTTAAGCCCCCGGTGTCAGCAAAGCTCAAACGGCTGTTCAGAAAAGACAACAGAGGCGCTTCTCTGAGACTGACAGCCAAAGCTCTGCAACTTTCAAGAGATTTCAGGAAATGGCCTCCCTGCTATTACTATGTGACTCAAGGCATCTGGTAACATCCTGTCACTATCTTCTTTTACCTTATTTAAGATACTAAAGGACAACCTTCTCATTAACCTTTAACCTAAAGAATAAGCAAGTATAAGTCTAAAATGAATTTCTTTTGTCATTCTCAAAATTCAAAGAAACTTTAGACTTAATATTACCAAAATGAAACGTTGAATAAGAACTTTTAGGTACTACAGATTGCCCTTACTGACTATAAATAAGCAAGCTATTCCTTGTAAGAAATCCACCGATCTTGCTGAAGGGCACTAGCCCTACGAAGGAACATATCTCTATATAACAATTACTGGATTTCCTAAAGGTCCTCCATAATGTTACCATGTAGGTAGCAGGGTACTGCAGAGAAGGCAATGGCACCCCACTCCAGTACTCTTGCCTGGAGAATCCCATGGACGGAGGAGCCTGGTGGGCTGCAGTCCATGGGATCTCGAAGAGTCGGACACGACTGAGTGACTTCACTTTCACTTTTCACTTTCATGCATTGGAGAAGGAAATGGCAACCCACTCCAGTGTTCTTGCCTGGAGAATCCCAGGGCTGGGGGAGCCTGGTGGGCTGCCATCTATGGGATTGCACAGAGTGGGACATGACTAAAGTGACTTAATAGCAGTAGCAGCAGCAGCAGCAAGGTACTGGGTAAAATAGAACAGGAAGAACTAAAAATGCAAGAACCACTGAGGGACTAATTCAAGAGTAATTGGGATCTAAAATGAAGTATGAGCTGAGGAATGGAAAAGAGGGAATGGATCAAAGATAAATCACAGAACTAGCACAGTTTTGTGCCTAATTGAATATGGAGCCAAAGGAAGTTTTGATTTTTTTAAGTAAAATATCACCTTAAAGTTTTCAGGTTTGATTTTGGGGAGATTGCTGATACCTTTAATAGATAAGGAAGAGACAATAAAGTAGGTTTGGAAGGAATATAATGATGTTGGGATATACTGTGTTTGAAGTGCTCATGGGACACCAGTATAAAAAAATGTCAGTCAAGTATTTAGAGGTTCAGACTGGAATTCAAAGGAGAGTAAAAACTATATGGGTATGTACAGAAGCCTTCCAGTTATAAACACTTAATATTCTACAATACAAAACAAAAAGATGTAGGGCTTTTCTTTGTGTGTGCTCACTCACTCAGTCGTGCCCAACTGTTTGCAACTCTGTGGACTGTAGCCTGCCAGGCTCCTCTATCCATGGAATTTCCCAGGCAAAAGTTGCCATTTCCTTCTCCAGGGGATCTTCCTAACCCTAAAATCAAACCCACATTCCCCTGCATTGCAGGCAGATTCATTACCACTGTGCCACTTATAAATGTATTATTTTAGGAGAGGAGACAAAGTCCAGCTGATAGCCTGAAAGGAGATTGTCAAAAACCATTAAAAGATATAACTTGTATTTGTGTCAAGAAATTGTAAAAATCCATTGTCTCTATTACAAAATATTAATATCTTATATATAAGAAAAATTTGCTTTAGTGCAAGTGATTGGATTCATTGTTTTCAGTCGATCAGTCAAGTCCGACTCTTTGAGACTCCATGAACTACAGCACACCAGGCTTCCCTGTCCTTCACCAACTCCTGGAGCTTACTCACACATATCCATTGAGTCAGTGATGCCATCCAACCATCTCATCCTCTGTCATCCCCTTCTCCTCCTGCCTTCAATCTCTCCCAGCATCATGGTCTTTTCAAATGAGTCATATCTTCACATCAGATAGCCAAAGTATTGGAGCTTCAGTTTCAGCATCAGTCCTTCCAATGTATATATTCAGGATTAATTTCTTTTAGGATTGACTGTTTTGCTTTCCTTGCAGTCCAAGGGATACTCAAGAGTCTTCTCCAACACCACAGTTCAAAAGCATCAATCCTTCGGCACTCAGCTTTCTTTATGGTCCTACTCTCACATCCATACATGACTACTGGAAAAAACACTGCTTTAACTAGAGAGACTTTTGTCAGCAGAGTAATGTCTCTGCTTTTAAACATGCTATCTAGGTTAGCCATAGCTTTTCTTCCAAGGAGCAAACGTCTTTTAATTTCATGACTGCAGTCACCATCTGCAGTGATTTTGGAGCCCCCCAAAATAAAGTCTCTGTTTCCATTGTTTCCCCATCTATTTGCCATGAAGTCATGGGACTGGTTGTCATGATCTTCATTTTTTGAATGTTGACTTTTAAGCCAGCTTTTTCACTTACCTCTTTCACTTTCATTGAGAGGCTCTTTAGTTCTTCTTTGCTTTATGCTATAAGGGTGGTGTCATCTGCATATCTGGGGTTATTGATGCTTCTCCTGGCAATCTTGATTCCAGCTTCTGCTTCATCCAGCCTGGCATTTCATATGATGTACTCTGCATATAAGTTAAATAAGCAGGGTGACAATATACAGCCTTGACATACTCCTTTTCCTATTTGGAACCAGTCTATTGTTCCATGTCCAGTTCTAACTGTTGCTTCTTGACCTCTATACACATTTCTCAGGAGGCAGGTAAGCTGGTCTGGTATTCCTTCCCATCTCTTTAAGAATTTTCCAGTTTGTTGTGATCCACACAGTCAAAGGCTTTGGCATAGTCAATAAAGCAGAAGCAGATATTTTCTGGAACTCTCTTGCTTTTTCGATGATCCAGCAGCTGTTGGCAATTTGATCTCTGGTTCCTCTGCCTTTTCTAAATCCAGCTTGAACATCTGGAAGTTCAAAGTTCACGTACTGTTGAAGCCTGGCTTGGAGAATTTTGAGCGTTACTTTCCTAGCATGGGAGATGAGTGCAGTTGTGTGGTAGTATGAACATTCTTTGTCATTGCCTTTCTTTGGGATTGGAATGAAAGTTGACCTTTTCCAGTCCTGTGGCCACTGCTGCATTTTCCAAATTTGCTGGCATATTGAATTCAGCACTTTTACAGCATCATCTTTTAGGATTTGAAATAGCTCAACTGGAATTCCATCACTTCCACTAGCTTTGTTCAGTGATGCTTCCTAAGGCCCACTTGACTTCACATTCCAGGATGTCTGGCTCTAGATGAGTGATCATACCATTATGGTTATCTGGGTCATTAAAATCTTTTTTGTATAGATATTTTGTGTATTCTTGTCACCTCTTCTTAACCTCTTCTGCTTCTGTTACGTCCATACCATTTCTGTCCTTTATTGTGCCATCTTTACATGAAGTCTTCCCTTGGTATCTCTAATTTTCTTGAAGAGATCTCTAGTCTTTCCCATTCTATTGTTTTCCTCTATTTCTTTGCATTGATCACTGAGGAAGGCGTTCTTATCTCTCCTTGCTATTCTTTAGAACTCTTCATTCAGATGATTAAATTTTTCCTGTTCCCTTGGCTTTTGCTTCTCTTCTTTTCTCAGCTATTTGTAAGGCCTCCCCAGACAACCATTTTGCTTTTTTGCATTTCTTTTTCTTGGGGGTCGTTTTGATCACCACCTCCTGTACAATGTTACAAACTTATGTCCATAGTTCTTCAGACACTCTGTCTATCAGATCTAATCCCTTGAATCTATTTCTCACTTCCACTGTAAATTGTAAGGGATTTGATTTAGAGCATACCTGAATGGTCTAGTGGTTTTCCCTACTTTCTTCAATTTAAGTCTGAATTTGGCAGTAAGGAGTTCATGATCTGAGCCACAATCAGCTCCTGGTCTTGTTTTTGCTGACTGTTTAGAGCTTCTCCATCTTCGGCTGCAAGGAATATAATCATTCTGATCTCAGAATTGACCATCTGGTGATGTCCTGGTGTAGAGTCATCTCTTGTGTTGTTGGAAGAGGGTGTTTGCTATGACCAGTGCATTCTCTTGGCACAACTGTTAACCTTTGCCCTGCTTCATTTTGCACTCCAAAACCAAACTTGCCTGTTACTCCATGTATCTGTTGACTTCATACTTTTATATTCCAGTCCCCTATGATGAAAACGACATCTTTTTTTCATATTAGTTCTAGAAGATCTTGTATTTCTTCATAGAGCTCTTTGACTTCAGCTTCTTCAGCATTGGTGGTTGGGACATAGACTTGGATTACTGTGATATTGAGTGGTTTGCCTTTGAAATGAACAGAGATCATTCTGTCATTTTTAGATTGTACCCAACTACTGCATTTCTGACTCTTCTGTTGACTATGAGGGCTACTCCATTTCTTCTAAGGGATTCTTGCCTACAGTAGTAGATACAATGTTTATCTGAATTAAATTTGCCAATTCTAGTCCACTTTAGTTCACTGATTCCTAAAATGTCAATGTTCACTCTTGCTATCTCCTGTTTGACCACTTCTAATTTACCTCGATTCGTGGACCCAACATTCTAGGTTCCTATGCAGTATTGTTCTTTACAAACATTGGACTTTACTTTCACCAGAAGACACATCCACAACTGGGCGTTGTTTCTGCTTTGGCTCAGCCTCTTCATTCCTTCTGGAGCTGTTTCTCCACTCTTCTCCAGTAGCATTTTGGGCACCTACCTACCTGGGGAGTTCATCTTTCAGTAGTATATCTTTTTCCCTTTTCATACCATTCATGGTGTTCTCAAGGTAAGAATGCTGAAGTGGTTTGCCATTCTCTTCTCCAATGGACCACATTTTGTCAGAACTCTCCACCATGACTCGTCCATCTTGGGTGGCCCTACACAGCATGGCTCATAGTTTCTTTGAGTTAAACAAGGCTGTGATCCATATGATCAACAAGGGAAACAAAAATCAAAGGAAAAAGGAAAAGGAAGAGAGGGAAAATATCATTTGGATGTGTGAGACAAAAAAAATCTGATATTGAGCTGTAAACAAAGCCAACAATGGAGCAGAAGTTGCCTTGACTTCTGTTGTGCTGACGTATCTTGTGACTTTGGGAAATATTTATTTTTCTTGTCATTTCTATTCAAACTGTGTACTTTAAAACATTAAAATTATTTTCCTTTCCTTTATTCCTCTGGGATTTTGTTAGAATCACATATGACAGTAAAACAGAAGAGACAAAGAAGAATTTATCATTGTACATGAAAATATTAACATATCTTTTTTTTTCATATATCCCTTGAGTGGCCCACATACCATTAAAAATTACCAAACCCATTGAGAGAAAAGGGACTAAGAATGGAGGCCAAGAGTAGAAATGAAACTTTCACTGTACTGTCTTCATATTCATTCATCTGCTTTGGTTCCTTAACTGTGGAAATGACAGAGGACATTGTCTCTCATCTGACTACTCTTTGGATTCTACATAAAAATTATCACAAAGTTTATTATTTATATATAAACGTCATCATAATTACTTTTTTGTATAAATGTTTTTTATAGTGATAACTTTTAAAGACATTTTTAAAAACCACCTTTCCTCTTTCAACTTATGCAAAATTTGAAAGAATACCCTATTAGTAAAGGATAAAAGAAAATAGCATTTAACTCTTACCAGAACCAGTTTCCTTCCTGTTTGCCCAAAAGTCCTTTCTACCTCCTCCATTGGCAATAAGGCAGCTTAACCAGTACCTAGCATACCTGATACACAGTAGGTTTTCAGAAAATATTTGTTGAATAAATGGATCTGTTATTCAGCAGATACGAGAGAAAATGCTATGAACTAGACACTGTTCTGGGACAAAGTCCTTACTTTTATGGAGCATACGGTATATTTGGAGAGATGGATGAGTAGGTAACATATATGAAATAATTAGAAATTTGAACACTTACTGAATATTTAATTATATTAGGGATTATTGTTAATATATTGAATGTTTTAGTCATCCTATGGTTATATTTTTTAAGTCATTTTATTTCAGAGATACATATTTATGTGCTAAATGATATATGGGATTTATATCAAGATGATAATTGTAGTTGAGAGGCTTGAGTAGGAGGAATAAATGAAATAAATTGTCTATGAGTTATGATTGTTCACGCTGGGTGTTGGATACCTACAGGCTGATTATACTCGTGTATGTCTATTTTCATATTTTTAGATATTTTTCTTAATGAAAAGGTAAAGAGAAAGAGAATAGGAAGAGATGAAATGGAGACAGAAAACATTGGCAACAGAAAAGTTAAATGAGAAAACACGTTGAGTTAGTGCACTACAATTATCTATATGTCTTCTTACATAAAACGAAGCAATTAAAAATTTTTTAATATGAAATTTTTATACTATCACATTTCTTAATCCCCAAGGATTAGTTCCAAGAATAGAAGACTAATGTATACCATAGCATGGATTCTGAATATCCCAAACACCATTAGGATAGTTATCTCTAAAAAAAATGGACTAGAAAGCTTAGACCATATAATATCTGTTTTTGTAAATTCTCATTTTTTTTCTTAAAGCATAATTAACCATATTTCAGTATATAACATGCTAGACTAAGACCCTGGAAGTACCTGTCCTGCTCCTTATTTGTCACAGGTACCTTTGATAAGGGTGTAAGATGATTACTGACCTTGTGTTCACCTTCTTGGTTTTGCCCTCCGGCTGATTTTTGTTTCTGTGAGTGAAATAAGAAAGTAAAGTAGCCACTGCCTAATTGTTATTAGATGTTAATACTGTGAAAACTGGTTTCACACCTTATATAGCCCTCTTTTTTGTTTCAGTATTAATAAGGTATAATTGACACAGAAGAATTGTATATATTAAATGTGTACAACTTGATGTTTTGATATATATACATTATTAAGTGATCACCAAAATCAAGCTAATTAACATATCTATCACTTCACATAGTTACCATTTTCTTTCTTAGCAAATTTCAAGTATACCATGCAGTACTGTTATACTTGCTGTATATAGTAACTGTAGTCACTATGATGTACATTAGATCTCCAGAATTTATTCATCTTGCACAGCTTAAACTTTGTACCCTTTGACCAACATCTGCCCATCTCCTCCCGCTGATCCCCTCACTCCTGGCAACCACCGTTCTACCTCTGCTTCTGTGAGCTTGCCTCTTTTTAATTCCACATGTAAGTGAAATCATACAATATTTCTACCTTTCCTACTAATGCTTGTCACAACTCTTATGTTTCTAATTGGGATCACTGAGTTGTACAATTAAAATGATCAGGACATTAATTAGTGACCCCAGAAATCTCAAGGGTCGGGACAAGACCTTGAGTTATATTTGACCCAAGGCAACCCTATTCTCTAGATGGAGAAATCACCTATATTTTGTTCATATTAGATTTCTCAGTTTGACTTTCACCAGGAAGTTGGTCAATTCATGACCATTATCAAGTCCCCGCTATGAACTTAAAGCTCACAAGGCCAGACTTTCACATCAAGGAACTTAATTATCTGCAATGCGCTCCTTGAAGAATCTCGTAGAAGCCTGGTTTTCTTAAATTCCTGCTGCTACTATACGTTCTACTACAGAGTTTCCTAGGATACTCAGTGAGAAACAACATAGTCCTGCTCTAGTCCTGTCACACCTTTTACCTGTTCTCAGCTGTGATTTCTTGGCCTTGGTTAACCTGCACTACTCTGTGGCAGATCAAAAATCCCTCTTCTCCACTCACTGTCCTCCTACAGTAGAACTTGATTTCCTTGGACAAACACGCCAGCCTCTTATTGCAAGCTAAGATGCAAGATAGAGAGAGAAAACAAGATGAGTGGCACACACAAGAGCCTGCCATTTTCAGACTGGGCTGATTTGAAGTGTGCCTACCCTAGAAACGAATACCGCTGCCAGATCCCACTAACCAGAAGAATGATAAAAATGCAAGAGCTTTGCCTCTCCACACGGGAGTACATCCCACAAGAAATGCAGCTGCCACTGCTCTCGTAATTCCCAAAATTCTGTCCCAGAAAATACTACATTCTGCCATCTCCACGTATGATGTTGTCTTCTTCTTATTGTTGTTCAGTCACTAAGTTATGTCCGACTCTTTGTGACTTCATGAACTGCAGCACGCCAGGCTTCCCTGTCCTTCACTATCTCCTGGAGTTTGTTCAGACTCACGTCCCTTGAGTCAGTGATGCCATCCAACTGTCTCATCCTCTGTCACCCTGTTCTGCCCTCAGTCTTTCCCAGCCTCAGGGTCTTTTCCAAGATCTACACTGATTGTGCAAGTTTGAGGAGCCCCATTGTCTCCACACAAGACTTGGTCTTGCAAATTCCAGCCCCACAACATGGCAGCCTCTTTTAGTACAAAGTGACTTGCTCTCCACACTGGACTATACTTACAAGAATTACAGTTTGAGGTCCCAAACAAACATGAACAGCAAATGAATCTCGTTATCTAATAAAGCTGCCATCAATCTGGTTACACAATAAAATCACATTGGATTCTAGGTGAATAAAACAAAAATGATACTGGAGCTTCATCCCGAGAAACTCTACTTCTTACTGATCTAGAGTGGGCCTGGGTATCACTGTTTACTAAAAGCACCTAGATGATTCTGATGGCTTCATAGCACTGGTCCAATATGATATATTGCCACTTCTACCAAGGATATTGTTCAGTAAGTCTAGGTTTGTGATTTCTGCTTGAAGTCAGGCCTCTCCCAGAGTTTCAGTTGCAGTCTACACCAGGGCCTTCACACTGAAGCTGGTGCCAGACAGAGAGCAGAAGATGGATGAAACCTGAACTCTGTATGCCTGGTTCTCCTCTGTTCCACCATGTGTCTTCTCCATAAGTGACGTGGCTGTTTTCACACAGTGAATTAATTCATACCCCTTTCTTTCCTCCCTAACCTGTCCAGCCATAGCCTCAAAGATCGGTATAACGCCTGTGGCCATCACACCTGGGTTCTCATTCCCTCCAGGTATCACTAATGAAAGAGGAGTAGGGAGAAGACAACAGCTCCCCCTCCAAACCTCTGTTAAATACAGAAGTACCTTGAACTTCTGCTTGTATAATAGCAATACTGCTGAATATTGTTACTGTCTCCTCCACTGTAAGTGCTGCAAAAACTGCAACAGTGCCTGGTACTTCGTGGGTGTTCAGTGAAATGTTTGATTGATACATAAATGAAGGAACGAATGAATAGATGGAGAAGAGCTGTTTCTATCACAGAAGTGGAAAGATGCTGTCATGGCTTCACTGTTAGGGCCCAGTATGTTACATGGATCATTGGAACAATAAGCAGAGGATTGGGGGAGCAGAACTCATAATCTTAACCTGAAAAGTCAACACTTGCTCTTTTTCTTAAGCACAGGCTTGCCTCTTTTCAAGGCACCTAAACGTGCGCCATCTCCTTGTTGCTCCATTTCTGCTTTTCTTCTTAGACCTCCCACATTGCAGCAGTCTGCTTGTTATAAAATGCTCAGTTCTGCTTGCTTCGCCTTTACCAGTTTCCAGCTCAATAGTAACCTACTTGTTATGTCCCTCCTCTTAAAATAACAGTGGGGGCTTTCCAGCTCTACAGCAGAGTTTCAGAGAGATTAGTTAAATGTACAGTAAGTCCTGTCTTACTCATTTTCTGACTTCTACAGTGTTTTGAAAGTACTGAACGCTAAGACTGCTTATCCACAAGACCTTTTGAGTAATGGTATGTTTATTTTAGAATTTCGACCTAAATGGTAATTGTATCACTGTATGTGGGAGAATGAAGCCAAGGTGTTTCAGTAATCATATAGTACCAGGGGCTTGCTGCCTGCAACGACTCAGGGCAGATGAGTGTGGTGCCTCTGTTCTGAAGGACTGGGGTTCAAGGATAAATAAGCAGGAAGAACAGGATGAAGATCAGCTCTCTTTGCACTCTAGCTCACATGATACCTTTTGGATCAAGGGGTACTGTTTCTCTTCAACTACTTAAATACTTAACTACTATTAAGGAGACTCTCAGTGGCTCTGGAAGAGTTTAGGGTTTGAAAGGTACATGGCCTTTGAATCTCTTAAGGCTCTACAGAAATGGAAAAGATAAGTGGGGTCAGCAATACTGAGGTCCATTTCTGTGAGTTGTTCTGAAAATTGCTAAGATCCAAATCCAGCAACATCTGTTTTACCTACTTACCAATACCTTTATCCTTTGGGCTTAAGATAGTATTTTTGAAAATATTGTCCACAGACCTGCTTTAGAATCATCTAATGGTATTTGTTTAAAAACAACAACAACAAAAACACATTTCTGAGCCCCGGATCTATTGCTTATTAGCAGAATCTCTGAGTGAGGCCTTGAAGTTACCCTGACCAAACCACTCAGCTGATTCTCTTGAACCATAAAGTCAAGACTGCTGGCTTGAGATTCCACCAATATTAAGCTTCAGATAAGCTTCAAATACTCCCAAGAGACAACAGCATTGTGAGCAAGTATTAGTCATTTTTCTTGAAGGATCTGAGATCAGCTTATAATAAAGTAATTGAGAAGAACATGAGGACACAAACACCCAAGGAGGAGGAACAGGACACCACATATAGATAGAGAGAGAATGCCAGAGAGCCCAAGAAAACCTTCTCTACTTCACTCTTTTCCCCTCAGTTATTTGTCCTGTATCATAGTTTAGTTCAGATCAATAGGCGTATATTGAGTCCCTGCCATGTCCAGGGCATTAGAGATAAAAATATACGGGGACTGGCGACTAGCCAGTCCAGGTTCGATGCACAATACTGGGTGCTTGGGGCTGGTGCACTGGGACGACCCAGAGGGATGGTACGGGGAGGGAGGAGGGAAGAGGGTTCGGGATGGGGAACACTTGTATACCTGTGGCAGATTCATGTTGATATTTGGCAAAACCAATACAATATTGTAAAGTTAAAAAATTAAATTAAATTAAAAAAAAATATATACGGGGAACTTCCCGGGCAGTCCAATGGTTAAGACTCTGCACTTCCATAGCAGGGGGCACAGGTTCGATCCCTAGTCAGGGAACTAAGATTCTACATGCCATACAGTGTGGCCAAAACAAATAAACATAAACAACACTGTCACTGTCCTAGAGGAGTTTACAGTTTGCTAGAGAAGCAGACTCTTAAATAGGCAATTTACATTGCTGTAAGCCAAAGATAAAGTCTTGCACAAAAAGCCTGGGGGCTGAGAAGAGGGTCTCCTAATGCAAACTTGGCTCCTAGACAAGGAATTGCCTGAGTAGGGAAATAAGTAGAAATTAGGCAGGTGGGAGGGGGTTTGTTTTGAGGAGAAACTAAAACCCAGGAGTTGGTGGGAGTTGGAGCCTGTTTCCAACCAACAGTGTACAACAAAAAAGACTCTTGAGTCCTAAAGTGATCCCTATCAGGGGACTGATTACAGTCCACAACTCAAGTACAAGGAGTAGAGAAAGATAATGCACGATCCTGGATACATAGACATGGGCAAGCCAGGGAGTGTGTATGTCTTGATAATTTTTCAAAGCCCTGCTTTGTTACGCATCTAGAAGACTTCTTAGAGCAGACCTTCCTATTTATTCCAAGTTTATAGTCTCGAACTGTTCATTGCAGTTGCTCCAAAAACATGTTAGAACCAGTTTATGGGCCCTCCCTTCCCTGGTAGCTCAGCAGTAAAGAATCCACCTGCCAGTGAAGGAGACATGGATTCTATCCCTCATCCAGAAGATCCCCTGGAGAAAGGAATTGCAATGCACTCCAGTATTCTTGCCTGGGAAATCCCATGGACAGAGGAGCCTGGAGGGCTGTAGTCCATAGGGTCACAGAAGAGTCGGACATGACTTAGCAACTAAACAACATTGGCCCTCTCTGGGATATTGTGCACATAATTGCAATAACTAATATGTTGAAAATACTATAAAAATTGTTCAAAATATAGATGAGAATGTTTTGGCAATCACTGGAAAGATATAGGAAAAATAGGAATGTTAATGATTTCTGGGGGTGGGGGACTAAGAAGAAATGTAAGAGGAGTTTAGGTCTCACTGCTTATTACCCTTTTATATTGTTAGAACTGTTTACCATGTATATTTACTGCCTATTCAAACAAGTTTAAAAGAGAACTAAACAGCTGATCTTTCAATAGAAACTCTTCAAGCCAGGAGGGAATGGCAAGACATACTTAAAATGATGAAAGAAAATAACCTACAGCCCAGATTATTGTACCCAGCAAGGATCTCATTCAAGTATGAAGGAGAAATCAAAAGCTTTTCAGACAAGCAAAAGCTGAGAGAATTCTGCACCACCAAACCAGCTCTCCAACAAATACTAAAGGATATTCTCTAGACAGGAAACACAAAAATAGTGTATAAACTTGAACCCAAAACAATAAAGTAAATGGCGACGGGATCATACTTATTAGTAATTACCTTAAACGTAAATGGGTTGAATGCCCCAACCAAAAGACAAAGACTGGCTGAATGGATACAAAAACAAGACCCCTACATATGTTGTCTACAAGAGACCCACCTCAAAACAGGGGACACATACAGACTGAAAGTGAAGGGCTGGAAAAAGATTTTCCATGCAAATTGGGACCAAAAGA
>NW_011494835.1:1196842-1204046 GCF_000754665.1 Bison bison bison
CGGAATGGATACAAAAACAAGACCCCTACATATGTTGTCTACAAGAGACCCACCTCAAAACAGGGGACACATACAGACTGAAAGTGAAGGGCTGGAAAAAGATTTTCCATGCAAATTGGGACCAAAAGAAAGCAGGAGTCACAATACTCGTATCAGATAAATTAGACTTTAAAACAAAGGCTGTGAAAAGAGACAAAGAAGGTCACTGCATAATGATCAAAGGATCAATCCAAGAAGAAGATATAACAATTATAAATATATATCCACCCAACATGGGAGCACCGCAGTATGTAAGACAAATCCTAACAAGTATGAAAGGAGAAATTAACAATAACACAATAATAGTGGGAGACTTTAATACCCCACTCACACTTATGGATAGATCAACTAAACAGAAAATTAACAAGGAAAAAAAAAAAAAACATGTATCTATAAAGCTCACTAAAGCAAAGCACAGTAAAATGAGGTATGGCAATAAAAGGCGTTAAATTTATCAAATAAAAAAAATAAATAAAGTGCTGAAAAATTAAAGCTGTCAAAAAAAAAAAAAAACACAAAGTAGGGGCAGTATTCTTTAACAATGACAATATCATAAAAAAACAAAGAAAGGCTGTAAAAGTGTTCCAGATTAAAAGAGACTTTATCAACATGACAATGAAATGCAATATCTGATCCTGGACTAGATCTTGTACTAGAAGGAAAAAGTGCTAAAAAGGACACTGAGGGTCAGTTAACAGTATTAGAATACAGACAGTAGATTTAATAAAAGTATTTTATCCATGTTAAATTACTGAATTTGACAACTGTACTATTACAGTTATTAACCGAATATCCCTATTCTTAGGAAATTCAGAAATATGTACTGAAGTATGTGGGATACTTCATGGGAATAAAAACCATGATATCTGCAGCAGGCCTTCCAAGAGTTTAGAAAAAAACTTTTTGGGTGGGGAGCAGACAAATAATAAAGAAATGGGGTGAAATGATAAGAACAAGTGAAAAATCTGGGCAGAGGTTATATGGATATTATTTGTATTATTTTTGGAACTTTTCTTTAAGCTTGACATTAAAAATTAAAAATGTGCAAAAAATAAATAAATAAATAAAAGAGAACTAAAGAGACACATTTATACCATAGCATGAATACGTTTGAAAGAGGGATTTAATTTATATTAAAAACTAAATTAATGATTCGTTGATAAAACAGTGACAGCAGTGATATCACCATTGTTTTGTCTGCTGCTGCTGCTGCTGCTAAGTTGCTTCAGTCGTGTCCGACTCTGTACAACCCCATAGACGGCAGCCCACCAGGCTCCCCCATCCCTGGGGTTCTCCAGGCAAGAACACTGGAGTGGGTTGCCATTTCCTTCTCCAATGCATGAAAGTGAAAAGTGAAAGTGAAGTTGCTCAGTCGTGTCCAACTCTTCGCGACCCCATGCACTGCAGCCCACCAGGCTCCTCTGTCCATGGGATTTTCCAAGCAAGAGTACTGGAGTGGGGCAGCTTGAGAAAAAAATGGGATTAGACAGGTATCAATTTTGTGTATCCTTTATAAATTTGTCCTTTTTTTTTTTTTTTTTCAGTTTGCAGCTCATCTTGTGAAGATGAAATATCCAAGAATCTGTATTCTAGATGGTGGCATTAATAAAATCAAGCCCACAGGCCTCCTCACCGTTCCTTCTCCTCAAATATGAAGAACAAGAGCATCGCTGTTAAAAGGACAGAGTAGCCGCACCCCCCACAGCACACTGTCCACACCCTTGCCACTCTGACAGAGCCAGACTTCCAGATTGTTATGTCTTCATAAAGTTTTGTCATGAGACATTTATTTTTTAAAATGCATGACCCAAATGTTCAGCTATCCAGGAATCAAACTTGACTGTACATGTATTGCTGAAAGAATTTTCTTAATGGTGAAATCCGACCATGTATTTTTACCACATCAACACAAAGCCAGAAGAATTCAATTGACGAGGCAGGTTTAGCATTATCAAGAAATCTTGCTGCACTGAAAAGGCTGTCTTCCCCCAACACTGAACAGATAGTCCTAACAGCGGTATTCTTTAGGAATATAGACTGAATGTGGGCTGAAATCATTCTCCCATGATAAAGAAAAGTGAAAAGCTATTCACCATACATTCCTTATAAGTACATGTTACATTTGGTATCTCATTTTTGGCCCAGACATGTGTGTGTGTGTGTTTAGAGGGAGCATTATTTAGCCCATTGGAGAAAGTAATAACAGTTCTAAAAAAATGACAGTCAGAAACTATTCATATTATATAGAATATTGTTCAGCTTCTGTAGCTGAGACACTAAAAATAAGAGTGACTTAGACAAAATAGAACTTTATTTTTCTCTCATGTAACACCCTACAGAGTCAGTGTAGGGCTAGTGTATTGAATTCATGGTTATTAAGAACTCAGGTGTCTTTTTTCATTGATCTACTACCCTCAACACTGGGTTTCTATCTCATAGATCAAGATGGCTGTTCAACTCCCACTATCACATCCGCAGTTTGGAAGGAAGGGAATCTCAGAGGAGGGAGGAGGAAAAAGAAGAGAAGGTAAAAATAGGGAGGAAAAAGAGAAGGGAGGGCATGTTCCTTCTCTTTAAGGGCACAAACCAGAAGTTGCACATGTTCCTTCTGCATTCATACTATTAGCCAGAACTTAGGCATGTGGCCACAATTAGCTATCAAGAAAACATGAAATATAGTTTTGACTGGGCAGTCATTTACCCAGTTAAAGGTTTTATTACTGTTTAGGAAGAGGAGAACACATTGAAGGACAGCTGGCAGCCTCTGCCACATAATCCTAAAAATCAGACATTTCATTGAATCTAAGATATATCACAATTTTATGCACCATGAAGAAAGAAAAATGCAGCCAAATAAACTGTGACACCCTATCAATTATAAGATTCATTTCCATTTCAGAAATGTGAAAAAATATGCGTATTAGAATTATTAAAATACAGTATGTCTTTTTGACTTTTCAATTTTGTTTTAAATACAACATGTTCTTTTTTATCTTTAACTTGTATTTCTCTTTTCAGTATTAGGACTACATAAGTAGAATATTTCAATAAGAACCTCAGTCCAACTTTCCAGACTATGGTTTTATGACTGCAGTTTGTTTTGGGGTTTTTTGTCATCTATATTTTTTATTCAGATATAATTTATATACCTTAAAATTCACCCTTTTAGAATGTATAATTCATGTTTTTTAGTAGATTCACAAACCTGTGCAATAATCACTGTTAATTTCAGAACATTTTCAAAACCCAAAGAAGAAATCCTCTACCTATAAGCAGGCATTCCCCATTGACCCCCTTCCAAGATCTTTAATTTGATTTTTATGTATGGAGTGAGATAAGTAGCCAACTTCATTCTTGCACGTAGATGTCAAGTTCTCCCAGCAGCTGTGTTGGGTTTTTTGCTCAATTAAATTATATTCAGTCATTCACCAAATAAAATACTACTCCTTGCAAGACACTGACATAATCAATGGTTGTATCATTCTGTGATCTCCAGAGAATATACAAAGAAAAATGTGAGAATTAATGAGAAAAGAAAATTTTACCATGATTCCTCTAACATCATTTACCATCATCTACCCTGGTTAAGAAAATAAGTCGTCCTATCCATTCCTTCAGCCTTTGATGACTTATTTGACTGCATAATCAGTGTAGCACTGATGATTGTTTGGGAGAAGTGCTTCGGAGTCTTAACTTTGCCTTCCTGAAAAAGCAGAGAAAGATGGAGGAGCAGAGATGTGAACTGAATAGGGTGGTAGGTAGTGAGAGAGGGTGAAGACCTGAGTTGTGAGGGTGGCTGTGTGAGAACATAATAGTGGCCAGCCTCCGTTACAACTTTGCCTTTGTTCTTTCTTAAAATGATACATTTAGGCTTATTTTGAAAAACTTGGAAGTTTTTTTAAAACATTCAAATTATGAATAATATTTAATATTCTCAACAGTAAAATAAGCAAGCATACAATCCCTGCCATATCTACATACAGGGTATGTTTTTCGATGGCAGATGGTTTCAACAAAGTTGACCCCACAACCGTTTGTTGAATTAAACCCTATATAACCCGTGACTTGTAGAGGTCCTTTTTTAATGTATTTTTGACTCCTACACAGTCACTATCAGCAGTGTTTATTTTGGCATCAGCAGTCTCTTCCCTCTGCCTCAGTTCAGTTCAGTTCAGTCGCTCAGCTGTGTCCGACTCTTTGCGACCCCATGAATCACAGCACGCCAGGCCTCCCTGTCCATCACCAACTCCCGGAGTTCACTCAGACTCATGTCCCTCTGCCTGGAATGTCCTTATTACCGCCACCAGCTCCACAGACACACACACGCACACATACATTTACAGATTCTTCATAATCTAGCACCAGTAGCATGGTCTCCAGTTTTCTCTGACTTCTGTGTGCTGCATTGAGCCTCAAGTCTATCAAAGCATTCCATTCATACTTCTAGTAATAGACTTGTTACATCATTTTGCAATTATCTGTTCACATTTGGAACCTTTATTTTTAAAATATGAGCTCCCTTTAAAGTCAGAGTCTATAATTTATACCTTTTGTTATCTTCAGCAGCCCAGTACACTGGCGATACTTGCTGTATGTAGAATTGAATCTCTAGCTTAGAGATTTGATATGAATATAAGAAATCCAGGTAATTTTTTTCAAGTGCCAAACTCATCTGGTACCTGATGATATATAAATAAATTGAAAATTCAATTCATGGAGTAAAGATAGGATCTCTAATATTTTACCCAACTCTAAAATTCTATACAACAGGATAAACTAAGCTAGTTGCATCTACTTTCCAAAACATAGAAATGCTAAATTTAGAAATGTTAATAAAAATATCTCATACTTAACCAAGACTGAAAGAATAAAACAAATTTCTGATGTCAGCTATAAAGAGGAGCTGGGATATCAGATATCAATATAGGCCCTAGGAGCTGAAATTCATAGGGATAGAGGCTTTGGGTCTTCTGGTAAGGAGTTGGTACTAAGACTCCTTTACAAAGTGACAGTTTCAGAGAACTCTTTGCTCCATGAAGTGATTAGAGATGGCTTTCAGCCAAATCCGGGAAACTATAGGGAAGATGGTCATGGCCTGTTATTTTGAGGGAAGACATCTGTTTTAGACAGATGGAGACATTCAATGGAAAGGCTGGATTAAGTCCCCAGACTAGGACAGGCTTCAGGGCATGTGTTTACCTGACTGTTTAAAAAGGAGAGTAATGGACCTTCCCTCGTGGCTCAGTGGTAAAGAATCTGCCTGCCAATGCAAGAGACACAGGCTTGATCCCTGATCTGGGAAGATCCTAGATGCTGCAGGGAAGTGTCTGCTCCACAGCTACTGAACCTGTGCTCTAGAGCTCAGGAGCTGCAACTCCTGAAGCCCTCGTGCCCTAGAACCCGTTCTCTGCAACAGGAGAAGCCACCACAGTGAGAAGCCTGCATTCCACAACTAGACAGCGCCCTGGCTCACAGCAGCCACGGAAGAGCTCGCATGGCAACAGAGACCCAGCACAGCCAGAAAATAACAAATGAGAGCATGAATTATATCAAACTTCTGGACTTCCCTAGTGGCTCAGATGGTAAAGCCTCTGCCTACAACTAGTACACATTGTAAATAAGCTATTTAAAAAGTTTGCCATTTTTTTTTAAGTTACATGTATTTTTATCTTCTCTGAGTAATTTTCTTGTTAATATCTTAGGATAGGTGCTTGTCACATGAAGACTAAACCTGGATCTTGGCAAATTCCATATTCTGTAGATAGACTGTTATATTTGTAGCTGGTACTAGTGACTTTCAGGCCTACTCTCTCCTCTTGGAGTGATGATCTTTGATATCTTTTCTCCTCCCTTTGAGAGGACTCATTTTTAGTTTTCATTGTTTGCAGCATTTCAATACCGCTCTGTTCTAATGCTCACGGTGGCCAATAAGCAGTGCCCAGGTGCCCAGCTACAGCATTGCCGGCGTTCCTTGATATCATGTACTAATCCTCAGGGTGATGGAGACGTAAACACTGTCCTGCCTTGGCTTAAGACTAATCTCAGAGCTATAGCAAATGCATTTAAAGCCTTAGATCAGATTCTAAATACGGCTTCTTGCCACACTGAAAGAGTCAACTTTTGAAACTATTATTGTCGTAAAAGGTAGCTGTGACTTTTTGAAAAACATTACATGGCCTACCAATCTTTTAAAAAGCAGTTACAGTGTGATCATTAAAGTACTAAAAATTGAGACAGTCCATGCATTAATTTTCTCATTAATGCTGGAAACTCTTTTTTTTTTTTTTTTACCATTATTAATTTCTTCTCAACTCTATTTGCATACTCTTCAGTCTTTTATGGTAGGATAATTTACTGTTTTCAGGCTTATAGTTTGTTAGAACTGTTCCTACTGGCTTGGAACTGCTAAATGTGCCCATTTCTTCCCAGTTCCACATTCAGTGACCTTGGTAGCTTAAAATTGGCCATGGCAGGAGTATTTAGAAATAGACATCATGAAACATGGCTTTCTTTGCACTCATTTTTATTTTTTTGAAAGCCAGTTAATAATATTTAGCAGAAAGCTACTGATTTTGACCATCCTATGCTCAGCATATTACCTGTAGATTATAAATCATGAAGATAAATTTAAAGATCATCCAATCCAAACATCATTACCCAAACAATAACAGTGAAATGATTTTGTGCAAATCACATAGCTAGTAAAAGATCCAAAATTACAATTCTGCTTTCCTGATTCTTAACACATTTCTCTGTCTACAACATACAAATGGAGAAGGTAAAAAACACCAATTTTGACCCATTACACACTTATTACAGGACAAATTTTGGTCAGGCCTGTGTTATATTATGCATCAGATCAGATCGGTAGCTCAGTCATGTCCAACTCTTTGCGATCCCATGAATTGCAGCATGCCAGGCCTCCCTGTCCATCACCAACTCCGAGTTCACTGAGACTCACATCCATCGAGTCAGTGATGCCATCCAGCCATCTCATCCTCTGTCATCCCCTTCTCCTCTTGCCCCCAATCCCTCCCAGCATCAGAGTATTTTCCAATGAGTCAACTCTTCGCATGAGGTGGCCAAAGTACTGGAGTTTCAGCTTTAGCATCATTCCTTCCAAAGAAATCCCAGGGCTGATCTCCTTTAGAACGGACTGGTTGGA
>NW_011494835.1:1204146-1212075 GCF_000754665.1 Bison bison bison
GTTCAAAAGCACCAATTCTTCAGCACTCAGCCTTCTTCACAGTCCAACTCTCACATCCATACATGACCACAGGAAAAACCATAGCCTTGACTAGATGGACCTTTGTTGGCAAAGTAATGTCTCTGCTTTTGAATATGCTATCTAGGTTGGTCATAACTTTCCTTCCAAGGAGTAAGCGTCTTTTAATTTCATGGCTGCAGTCACCATCTGCAGTGATTTTGGAGCCCAGAAAAATAAAGTCTGACACTGTTTCCCCATCTATTTCCCATGAAGTGATGGGACCGGATGCCATGATCTTCGTTTTCTGAATGTTGAGCTTTAAGCCAACTTTTTCACTCTCCACTTTCACCTTCATCAAGAGGCCTTTTAGTTCCTCTTCACTTTCTGCCATAAGGGTGGTGTCATCTGCATATCTGAGGTTATTGATATTTCTCCCGGCAATCTTGATTCCTATATTATGCATAGGATATGAAAATAAAGCACAAAAAAATGTTGACTAAGCTCACTGTTAACTTTATGATGTAGAAGTATCACTTAGTATTAACTCCTGGCAGACGCCTCTCTCACTGCCCCTTCCATATTCCCTCAGAAAACAGTAAAGATTTCCAAGAAAAGAAACACAGTTAAGTATCTGCATTCCCCCAAACTGAGGGAAGAACCACTGTTCTCAGGAACTCCTGCTATATATTAAGTTACCTCTTCAACTCCAAGACAGGATTACCCAGAAAACACTTCTACAGTGTTTCTATAAACAGTCAAGTCCTTGATATACCAGGTCAAAGTTGGCCTTTAACCTTTGCCTTCTATGTCTTTGCTAGGCACCAGGCTTGAAGAACTGGAGAAGTCCTTGTATCAGCCTCCCAGTAACACGTGGAAAGCCAAAGAGAGGGACTACAAGGAAAGAGGTTAGTTAGCTAGTTTCTAGGTCTATTATTCATAAAAGAGAAGAAATACACTTTAGTTAGATCAGAGATCAGTTAAGTCATATAGTCAGTTCGGTCATAGGTCAGATAGTTTGCTACCTTAAAAAAAATTAATTTTATACCTGAGGTAAACAATCTTGATGATTTATTACTTGTCAGATATTATATCTTTTCTAAAATTATCTTTAAGATCATTAGTAATCTCATGTACCATGCATTCATTTCCATGAATTTCACATCAGGTTATTAAGGACCTGAAAGGCATGGGAGGAATATGATCACTGGATTGAGCCCAAATGACACAAAGAGTAATTTGCATACTAATGTGCAACCAATAAAAGAGAATCTTTTATTTCAATATGTAATAAGGATTAAAAGCAATCTCTGTGCTCACACACCATCATTAATTATGTATAGCAATACAAGATTACAGGATAAAACATCTAATGCAGTGGTCAGTATGAACACTTGGTTTTATTCAGTCTCTAAGTCATGTCTGACTCTTTGTGACCCCATTGACTGCAGCACGCCAGGCTCCTCTGTCCTCCACTATCTGCTGGAATTTGGACAAATTCATGTCCATTGAGTCAGTGATGCTATCTAACCATCCCATCCTCTGTTGCCCCCTTCTCCTACCGTCAATCTTTCCCGGCATCAGAGTGTTTTCTGATGAGTAGGCTCTTTGTATCAGGTGGCCAAAGTTTTAGAGCTTCAGCTTGAGCATCAGTCCTTCCAATGAATATTCAGGACTGATTTCCTTTAGGATTGACTGAGTTAATCTCCTAGCAGTCCAAGGGACTCTCAAGAGTCCTCCAGCACCACAATTTAAAAGCATCGATTCTTCAGCGCTCAGCTTTCTTTATGGTCCAACTCTCACATCTGTAGATGACTACTGGAAAACCCGTAACTTTTGACTAGATGGACCTTTGTTGACAAAGTGATGTCTCTCCTTTTTAATATGCTGTCTAGGTTTGTCATAGCTTTTCTTCCAAGGAGCAAGCATCTTTTAATTTCATGGCTACAGTCACCATCCGCAGTGATTTTGGAGCCCAAGAAAATACAATCTGTCACTGCTTCCACTTTTTCCCCTTCTATTTGCATGGAGCTGTCTGTGGCATAGATCACGAACCTCCTTATTGCAAAATTCAGGCTAAAATTGAAGGAAGTAGGGGAAACCACTAGACCATCTAGGTGTGACCTAAATCAAGTCCCGTATGACTATACAGTGGAGGTGGCAATTCGATTTAAGGGATTAGATCCGGTAGACAGAGTACATGAGGAACTGTGGATGGAGGTGTGTAACACTGCGCTGGAGGCAGTGACCAAAGCTCAGTTTGATCGTAGTAACTCCTTATTCTGAGCCTGATTCCTGTTTATAAAGGAGGTTCTGTCCCAGGAGTGTTACACCTGTTCTCCACGTGCTCTGCAGAGGCCTTCCTGAGATATGGCTTGGCATGAAGGCCCCACCATGAGAAACTAGTAGAAACAGGAAGAATCAGCTTCCAGTGATTTATCTATTTATCTCTGTGTAGAAAAAAACAAAAAGACATCAAAAAAGATTGATTCAGAGCTAGGAGGTTAGTTTGAGTTCTGTACTTTCTCAAATTAATCTGGTGGAGGCTGATCAGTGTTAAAAAGTTTTTCACCCCTACTTTGGGGCTACTACAGCAATGACTGGATAGTTGCCCTAAATTGTGGTTTATCTACATTTAGTTTGTAACAAGAATTTTTTTCATATCAGCATGCCCTAATGTTGATACCAGGTAGTCTTGATTTATACAACCATTTGGTGCCTAAAAAGACACCTGAGGTGAGTGTTTTCCTGGTACCAAGATAATTTTTAAAACTAGCCCTCCCACTTTTTAAATTAACTAATATGAATCCTACAGGGATTAAGTCTAACAGCATCCCAGGTAACAGAAAAGACCTAATTCAGAAGAACTAGTTCGTAAATAAATATACCTATAGTATTTATTTATCGGGCTGCTAGTTAACTAATACTTTATGAAATCTATTGAGCATGAAATGTGCCGATTAGGCATTTAAGTACCTATTCCAAAATATGCTGATTTCTAAATCACATATTTTTTTAAAATTGCATATGTGTAAGTGAATGAAATAAAGGAGATGATTTTAATAAATAATTAACATCTTAACCAACTCATTTCACTGTAAGTTCTGGAAATGTAATTTTAACATGAAGCTTATGCAACAATATAACAACTATTTTAAAATTGCAGCGGTGACTTTTATAACTTAACAGAAAGCAAGATGTTACATACTTACACAGAAACTATCCCATAAGATGACAATAGCTCAAGTAGAAGCTGACTTTATTAAGTGCCTTATACATAATTAATTCTTTAGTTATTATTAACATCCTGAAATGAATTTAAAACTGCCCCTTTTGATTAAGTGAAGTAATATAAAAATTCATATTGAAGTTCATTACTATCAGCTAAATTAATTCAATAAAATAAAAAACATAAATTAATGAGGAAATTATTGCAATTATTTAGCCCTTTCAATTACCTTGTCCTGCCTAGGACATTAAGTGAGCCTTTTAAAAAGGTGCTATGCATTTATTGTAAAGACTGATTCAAATTTTACTAGAGCATTATCACGTACCAGCTAGAACAAAAAGATGATTTCTAGGATATGAACAAAATGATAAGTTAAATATCTGATACACATTAGTTGTATAAAGATTACCAAAGGATCCCACTGGCAGCTCTAAAACCTGTCATCCCAGCATAGACGCTAACCCTGACACGTCTTGGCCCCGGTCATGCTTTTGTTGCCCCATGAGAGCACATGTGTGACTCAGCTATCAGTGTCTCAAGGGTAGCTGATATCCTAACTCCTCAATGACACCTTGCCCCTGACATGGCATGTATATTTTTGTTTACCCAGATCTTGGAAGGCTGGAATGAGGAAGAATTCTGGGCTGGGGTTTCAGATTGGCTGGCAATTGTTTAGTGGTTATGGTTGAGAGAGGGGTTGAACTTTCTCAAGGATCTTTCCTTTCACAACACTGAGTACCCTAAGCCCCCCAGAATTCTGGTAAATCTCGCTTCCTGCAGCACTATTTGGAAGCTCAACCTCCATCCCCTGTGGCTGTCCTCAGAGCTGCTGCTGCTCCTAAGTCTCTTCAGTTGTGTCCGACTCTGGGCGACCCCATAGATGGCAGCCCACCAGGCTCCCCCGTCCCTGGGATTCTCCAGGCAAGAACACTGGAGAACACTGTCCTCAGAGCAGGGCCTCCAAACCTCCTATCAGAATTCAACCTCCAGACACCTCAACAATAGGAAATATTAATATATTTCAAGATCCCAACACTATTGCATAAAGAATTGTCAGAAGACCATTCTGAGAGAAAGTGCAAGTTTAGAAAGAGGAAAAGAAAAGAGAGTTTTCCTCTCCCTTAAGAAACCACAGATTAGGGGGAGCATACAGGGAGACCAGGGCTTCCCAGGTGGCGCTAGTGGTAAAGAACCCACCTGCCAATGCAGGAGACGTAAGAGACGTGGGTTCGACCCCTGGGTCAGGAAGATTCCCTGGAGGAGGGCATGGCAACCCACTCTACTGTTCTTGCAGGGAGAATCCCATGGACAGAGGAGCTTGGTGGGCTACAGTCCGTGTGGTCACAAAGAGTTGGGCACAACTGAAGCAACAACACGCACAGGGAGACCAAGAGTAAGAAAATCTGGAATCTTCTGCCTCTCCACTGTGGCTGTCGGCATGTCCCTGTGCAGTTCACTGAGGCTCTCTAAGGCTCAAGTTCCTCCTGTATGAAACAGGAATAAGAGCGCTGATCCAGCCTGTCTCCCAGGCTTATGCTGGAGCTCATGAAAAAGCATTTTATAAAAGGAAAAGTGTTACTCAAATGTAACATGTTTACAATTTTTATAAAGGTCCTAACTGTTCTATAAAACCATCAAGCCAAATTGTTTATCTACCATGTTGTTTTTAAATAAGAAATTTGACACAATAACAATTACTCTTACAATCCATAAATATGGTCCTATTATACAATATACACAAGGGGAAGGCTCTATGAATGGTGATAAGATTGCACACTACACGTTGGCTACTGTTTGGTGAAAAGCAACCATTTTTGCTAAGTCAATAAGTTTTATCCAAGATCTTTTCAGATTTCTCTTTGTTTTCTACACTCCCCTTCCCCTAACCCAGTTTTACCAACTTAAAATACCTTCTTCTAAGAATAATCTAAATTATTCTCTCTTGATAAAATCTGGCAGTTTCAGCTTTGCCAATAGTCATCTACACCTCGATGATAGAGATTAACTTCATTTCAAATCCACTCTTCCCTTCAGTTTTATCTCCTCCTTCCCTTGCAGCTCTCCCCTGGACTTCAAAGCAGCTTTGTGGTTTGCCTTACAGAAAATCAATGGTTGAGAGATGAAAAGCAGCTCTTGTTTATCTCTATCCGCTGAAGGTCATTCTGCTCAGTAGCATCCGTGTGAGATCCACAGCCATTTTTCCTTACAGAGGAAAGAAGTAAATTGAATACATACCTGTAAGCCATTATAAGGAGAGAGTGGTGCCCATTTTAAATGAGTAGGATCACAACAGAACAAGAATATATTAGTATGAATAAGTAGTATAATGGAGTACTGGTGTTTGGAGTACAAATTTAGACTGTCACTGGATATGACCCTGATTTTTTTAAAAAAAAAGCTATGTCTGGACTTAGTCATGAGGCATAAAATTATCACAGATATGGCTAGAGTTGTTGGCCTTGCTTACCCAGGTTGTGTATCAGTCCCTTTTCAAACAGTGATGACACATTCTAGCCCAACCCTGTCGTATCTATTGCTTAGCTCTCTGTGTTCTTTTTGTTCCAAAGTCGTTTCTTTGAGGGCAAGTTGAGTAGCATTTTCATTCTATTTCCCACAGAAATTAGAACATCATCAGCACAGAAGTGGGCTTCAATGTGTGTCTATTGAACAAATGGAGAGGATCATTGTTTACAGCAAAAAGCACCAATCAACAATGATTACTTAAGTACCAGGTATGTGCCTGCATCCTAGGATAGGCAGTGAGTGATATTAATGAGGTAGACGTGGTCCCTGTCAGAAGGGTTAGCACACACAAAGGAATTTGAAAAGAGACCCCTGATATAACTTTGTGGCACAGGCTATACACTTGTTCTGTGTGCTCAGCAAAGCTGGGCCAGGCACTTACTTCCCTGTGAGCCAGGGCTCTCCATAATGAGACCAATTCTCAAGACTGGGGGTTGGGGGGCTCTAGTACTTTGGACTTCAACACTTTGCCACTTGCTGAATGTGTGACCTTGAATAAGTTCTGTCTCAGCCTCAGTTTCCTAATCTGTTAAACAGTGTTGATCAGTGCCTGCTTTGTGGGCTGGCATTAGGAATAAAGGGAAAAATGATTGCAAGGCACACAGTGCTTAGCACCTAGAGCACGTAAAAATAGAAGTAGCTATTTTTATACCGTTTATTGTTAACCTGAAAGCTTTTTACCTCATCATTAGCTCACCTTTAGAAGCACAGTTTCACGATGTCTCCATGCTTGTGGTCTTTTTCCACTCATTATGTGGGAATTAACTAGCCAAGACAGAAAAAAATGTTAAGGCTTACAGTGAGCATGCCCAGGGCCAGAGAAGAAGAAGGAAATAGGGTCCTTTCTTTTTGAAGCTCCCCCTGAAATGAGGGCCAGCAGGAAGCTGTGCATGTTAAACAGCCATGCACTGGGCACCGTGGAGTTCCGTGCAGTTCTTGCTGATCCTTGGGAAACAGCACCTGCTTCTAGAGTTATTTGCCAGGTGTCTTGAGAGCCTTTGGGCAATTGCCTGCTAAAAAGAGACACCACAGCGGCTAGCTGCTGCTGCTACTGCACTGAGCCCTTGTAGAACATCTACCCTGTGACTGTGAGGAGCTGTGCAGTCCTGCCTCCAGAGCTAGCTTCCCCCTAGCTCTGACTTCTCAATTTCAGGGATCCTATTTGGAGTCAGTTGTACTGAGGGGCAAGCTGAAATTCCCTTTTAGCCTATGCCTGTTGCTAACACTGTTCTTGCCTTTGTCCTTAACATGCATCCATTTCCTAAAAGCACTGCAAGTTAATTCTGCTGCAGGTGGTGATGGCACGCCTTCCGAGGCACCTCAGCTCTTGCACAGATTAGTACATAATTCTGACGCCACTGAGCATATAAGTGTCAGGATAAATCTTTCCTCTGCTGCTTAATTATTGATATCAGTAATAAGTTATTATTACATTATTTCTAATATTAGTAGTAAATTGGGACATCCAACTTATTACTGCCACCAATGCAGTGGTAAAGAACCCTCCTCCTAATGCAGGAGACACGGGTTCAATTCCTGGGTCAGGGAATATCCCCTGGAGGAGGAGATGGCAACCCACTCCAGTATTCTTGCCTGGGAGATCCCATGGACAGAGGAGCCTGGTGGGCTACAGTCCATGGGGTCGCAAAGAGTCAGACACAACTTAGTGACTAAACAATAGTAACAAAGTAATAAGTTAGTATTTTGAGTATCTGAGGATTCATAGGCTCTGTTAAGAAGGAAGAAATTTTATTTCACAACACTGTTACTCTGTTTCTGCTCTAGAAGCAGTCTAATTGCTTAATCTAAAAAATATGTACACAGTGATTCCTTGAAACAAGTTTTCTATTGGGATGTTTAAGTTTAAAAACTACCTTAAATGTATCTCTTATTACAAACACATACTTCAGTTCAGTTCAGTTGCTCAGTCATGTCCGACTCTTTGCAACCCCATGAATCGCAGCACGCCAGGCCTCCCTGTCCATCACCAACTCCCGGAGTTCACTCAGACTCACGTCCATCGAGTCAGTGATGCCATCCAGCCATCTCATCCTCTGTCATCCCCTTCTCCTCCTGCCCCCAATCCCTCCCAGCATCAGAGTCTTTTCCAATGAGTCAACTCTTCGCATGAGGTGGCCAAAGTACTGGAGTTTCAGTGCACCAGCCCCAAGCATCCTGTA
>NW_011494835.1:1212175-1214679 GCF_000754665.1 Bison bison bison
TGGCCAAAGTACCAGAGTTTCAGCTTTAGCATCATTCCTTCCAAAGAACACCCAGGACTGATCTCCTTCAGAATGGACTGGTTGGATCTCCTTGCAGTCCAAAGGACTCTCAAGAGTCTTCTCCAACACCACAGTTCAAAAGCATCAATTCTTTGGCGCTCAGCCTTCTTCACATAATAAACTGGAGCTAAATTTCAGCTGGTTAATTGTTTATTGTTGCTCTATATTATTTCCTTAAGAAAACATACTGGCAAATCATATAGGAATTTCTTCCCGAAGTATACCTCAATATGTTTAAACACATCTATACTGGTTGGAGGAGTGACCCGACATTTCATGTAGACAGGATGCTCTGATGCAGTGCTCTGAACAGTAGGAGGTGCTTCAACAGAGTGTACATGAAGTCATTGGGTGGGAACCTGACTTCCTTTCCCGGCTGTGACCTGGGACATTTAACGTTGCTGAGCCTCGGTTTATGTCTCTGTCAAGCAGGTTTAATAATCATGTGTGTTCCACAGGGCTACAGTGAAGACAAATGTGATCACGTATGTAAAGCACTTATCACAGTGCCTGGCACACAGGAAAGACTTAATTCAGGGCAGTTAATAATAATATAAGACACCATGTGCCCATCCTAGTGTGTGCTTTTCCTAAATTCTCGTGCTATTGAATGTAAGCAGTGGTGAAATGGGGTAAGCAAGATGCATTTTTGGCTAATAGAAGCAGCGTCCTTTATTCACGGTGTCTATGGGCCCAGGAGGGGCTAGAAATACAAAGAAAAGGAGCAGCTGCCAGCAGTGCCTCCTGCTGCTGCTGCTAAGTCGCTTCAGTCATGTCCAACTCTGTGCAACCCCATAGACAGGAGCCCACTAGGCTCCTCTGTCCCTGGGATTCTCCAGGCAAGAACACTGGAGTGGGTTGCCATTTTCTTCTCCAATGCACGAAAGTGAAAAGTGAAAGGGAAGTCACTCAGTTGTGCCCGACTCAGCGACCCCATGGACTGCAGCCTACCAGGCTCCTCTGTCCATGGGATTTTCCAGGCAAGAGTACTGGAGTGGGGTGCCATCGCCTTCTCCGCCAGCAGTGCCTACAGAGCTGTTAGAAGATGGCCACAGGAGGCGGATCATTGTGGAGCAAGAAGGCAGAAGGAGGCCTGGGTTTGCCGAGGCGACAGGAGACCGTGTTGCTGAAACCTAGTGAGGGGTAGATGAGAGGGGCAGTGCTGAGGGAGAAGAATGCCCAGAGCGAGGAGAAGAGGGGAGCAATGGAGGATGTGTGAGGGGCAAACTGCCTGTGCTAAATACTTACTGGGCCTGTGTAAGGACACAGATGGAGGCCCTTCTGCACTGTTCTAAAGGGCATGGATCCAGTGGGATCTGTTTAAGAACTATGTACATGATACAGTATCTCCCAAAGGGAATGCCACGGAGTTTTACTTCTACCAAATGCTGAGGGGAAACAAAAAGCTGTCTACCATATCCTCTCTTGGAGACTCACATATCTCATACTAAAGCTTAAGAAGACTCTACCAAAAAAGATACTCATTTAACTATTAAGGTAGCATTTGCTAAACTGAACTCACCTGGCATGTGCTAGCTTCCTCAAGCCCTGGTGGGCCACTGGGCACTGCAGGAGGCCAGCTTGAGGCAGCTCCACGGCTAAGGCCCAAACCACACTCAGGCCGTGTGGTTATTGACTCTCTGAATGTCAGTTTCTCATCTGCAGTGTAGAGGAATTAAACGAGATGACCTTGAAGATCCCGGGGGGCTCATGACATTGGTGAGATTCAGTTTTCACACACTTCCTTTCCCAGAGCTCTGTGCCTGTCCTGTTGCTGCCAAACTCCAAAGTTGGGACAAACCAGAAGAGCAGACTTCACAGTAGATAAGCTGTCTCCAGGAGCCTCGCTTTTCCATCCTAACTTTCGCTTTGATCCATCGCAGGCCCAGCAGATGCCATAGTGATGAGCTCTGTAATTCCATGGGAAAGACGTGGGAAACCCAATCATAACAGCAATAATTCAACAGCCTAGCAAGTGCCAGATTTAATGTGTGCTTCTCCCATAGCATGACAGATGATAAATATATGACAGCAGCAGAATGTTCATCTCTGACAAAAGAATTTCAACACATTTACTGAAATCTCTAATTTGCAGCAAGTTGAGTTCCAGTTTATAGGTAAGTTAGTTTGCATCTTCTCATAACACAGAAACATTTGACATGGTTTAGACTCCCAGGAATGCCCTTTGCACTAAGCCCATTTAATCCACGATGAAACAATAGCTCTGAGTGTATTCCTCAAAGACTGGACTTTGAAGGCATCTATTTCATCCTCTTCCCCCGATTCCTCTCCCTGGCTTTACAGCTTCTCTTATTTCATCATTCAGACCTCCCACACATCACTAACTTTACCAGTTCACCAAGAGAAAAACATGGCTATCCCCCAAATTAATGCTGTCTGTAGTGAGAGGGAGGAGGCCACACAAATGGTTATCTTCAACATTT
>NW_011494835.1:1214779-1219399 GCF_000754665.1 Bison bison bison
CACCCCACCCCCAGGATGGTGGTGTTCAACCATTCACACATGGTGTTAATTGTTGTCATGTCCAACTCTTTGTGACCCCATGGACTGCATCCCGCCAGGCTCCTCTGTCCATGGCACTCTCCAGGCAAAAATACTGGAATGGGTTTCCATGCCATCCTCCACAGGCTCTTCCCAACCCAGGGATTGAACCCAGGTCTCCTACAATGCAGGCAAATTCTTTATTGCCTGAGCCACCAGGGAAGCCCCATTTGCACATAAATCACAAGTTTGAAATTCCTAAATCAAATCCTAAATTGCCATAATCCAGGCAAGTAATGTTGCTTTGAAAGCAAAAATAGGAGGATCCACATTTTCTCCTCTTCTTTGATGGTATTGAAGCTTGAACCTAAATTGGACCCTATCCAAAGATCTACATATATCCAGGCATATCCATCCTGTTGGTGGGTAGGAGCCACCAGCAAGACAGTGGTTGGGACAAGAGTCCTGGGTCAGCCCAGCACTAATCTAGAACCGTGGTTCTCACAATGTGGTCTTCAGACCAGCAGCCTCAGCATCATCAGGGAATTCATTAGAAATGTAAATCTTGAGTCCCACTCTAGACTTGCAAAATCAGAAAGTCTGGGCTTAAACCCCAGAAGGGCTTCACAAAGCCTCCAGGTGATTCTAATAAATACTAACGTTTGAGAAGGCTGATCTGCCTGCCTGCTGCTGCTAAGTCACTTCCATCGTGTCCGACTCTGTGCGACCCCATAGACAGCAGCCCACCAGGCTCCCCCATCCCTGGGATTCTCCAGGCAAGAACACTGGAGTGGGTTGCCATTTCCTTCACAATGCATGAAAGTGAAAAGTGAAAGTGAAGTCACTCAGTCATGTCTGACTCTTCAGGACCCCATGGACTGCAGCCTACCAGGCTCCTCCGTCCATGGGATTTTCCAGGCAAGAGTACTGGAGTGGGGTGCCATTGCCTTCTCTGGATCTGCCTGCCTAGCCTTCTGAATTCTTGTCTGTACTGCACAAAAAGGGAGGGCTACAGGCAGAAGCTGAAGGATACATTCTCATAAGGTGATGCGTGACCTGGCAGCTTGATCATCACTACCTAGGAGGCAAAAGTGACAGAACTGGGGGGAGGTGGCATCACCCAGTGAGAACTTCGGGGAATGCAGCAGCTCCTCAGCCTCCTGCTGATTTGGGCCATGAGGTACTGGAGACTCTTGGAGGAATCTGGACTGTCGAGAACACTGGAGCCATGAGGAGGTGAGGAGAGGCTCAGCCACCCTCAGGTGGCTTCTCGGTCCCCAACCAGGGAACCCTGAACAGAAGACCATAAAAGGGTTGTTCCTGAGGTCACAGGAGACCCCACTGAGGACTATCTGAAACTGGGTGAGACTTCAGTGGGGGCCATGAAGCTGGCAGGGGAGGGGTGTAGGGGAGGAGTGGAAAGTGAAGGGAGAGGGAAGAAAGCCTGTGATGTTCAGGCTATTGCCACGAATCTAATCCTGTTAGAGTGGGGAGGCCTGGGGAGGCTTGAGTTACAGGAAGAACAGAAATTCATCTTTAGCGTAGGCTTTAGTACAGAGAAAATTTTGATGCCCTCACCTCTCTCTGATGACTCTGTGGTATAAACATCAAGCCAAGAAAACTCTTAGCTTGGTTTTAAAGTCACAGAGGGGCCATCCCTTCCCCTACACCCTACCCCAGACACATGCACACAGGGGTCTGCATGGCACATTGTGGTGGGAAGTTACCGAGGGCTTCCTGGATGACAGGGGAAGACTGCTTGCCCGAGCATCAGTCAGATCCATAGCTTTCCCTGATGATTACCCCATCAGCTTCAGCCCCTGATAAAACACATTAGCCCTTTCAAGTCTGCTGGAAGCTCCAGTCCCAAGCAGTGCCTCCTCGGATGCAGTGGTTTGGCAATTTGAGGTCTCCCTGGGCTCTCATGAAAAGGGTATCACATTTCTGACCGCTTTCCCTGTGGTTGGACTTATTCCTCCTCCTCTGAACCAGCATCTCCCTTTTCTTTCCTACTTGTTTACCCTCTTGTAACTTTGAAGGCAATGAAGTCCAAGTCACGGAAATTGTTAATCGCACCCTTCAGTTTGGTTGAACAGAAGAACTGGTGTGGACTTCGGCTGGGGCTGCCAGGAAATTCAGGGCCTGTTTATTTGGCCTGGGGTGCCTGGAACCCATGCTAAACATCTTCTCAAGTTATGGAGCTGCCTCCTTCCCGAGATGTCAGCTTAACACTCATATTGCTACTTTTTAAGCTACTGGGTATCTGGGGGCACTCTCTCTCCAGAAGGTATTTTTTTTTAGAAAATTAACATTGGCCGGATGGGTGGGGGGGTGTGTTCATGTGTTATATTTATTCATCCCAGACTCCATCAGCTTAGAAGTGCAGTCTCCAGGCATTAGTCAGCACTGGTTCCTAGTGAGTATATCACTTCCCCTGGGGCATCCAGACAAGAAACAAGGACTCTAAAATTTCTCTCAGTGGCCCCATGCCCTCTACTTCATGTCTCCCTGCCCCTGGCTTGTGTAACACAAACCCCATCTTGCTTGCTATCTTTCCTTCCCAACTTGCAACTGGATTTCCTCCACCAAGTAGCAGGCGAGTCAAAGAATACAAATGCTTCCCAGTGCCAAGATCTGTGTGGAGCTCAGTCTCCAGGGAACTCAGCCTCAAGTACCTTTCCAGCTGCCCAGCTGCCAGGGAATCCAAAGCAACAAAATCTTCCTGCCACCTGCCTCTCCGTCCATTTTGATGAGGGGGGCCTTAACGGTGGAAAACTGACCACATAAAATGGAGCCAGGGGAGAGGAAAGTGGTCTGCCACATCACAAGTGCCACCGTTTTGACATAGAGTTGTAGGAAGCAGTGGAGGCCACCCTGAGGGGTGCAGACACACCATATGTGATGGAGATTCACTGGAGCCCGTGTCCCCGCAGGGGCTGGCCGGGCATGTGTGATCTCCAGGCTCCCCTGGGTCAGGTTGGACTGCATAATTCTGTGGTGGAAATAAGCCTCTAAATTGAGGTCACGTCTCCTGTGGAGGCGAAAGCAGAGTTGGTAACAATGGCTTCTTTGGTGTCCTGGGAAGGGATGGCTGTTGGCACGGCTCACCCATCTCCCTTTGTGAGGTGCGTTGCTCCATCCTCCCTGTTTCCCTTCCTTCCTCCCCTCGTGCTGGGTGATAAACAGGCCAAACAGTATCATCCATTTCACCTGGAATGAGCTCTCTTATCCTCCTGTATCGATGTCACTGACATTTGATGCCAGGTACTGCAATAGATGATAAACAACTTTACCTTTTATCTTACAGAGGACCCAAGAAGAAAGGATAGTGAGAATAAGCAGGTTCATTGTTGACAGAGAATCAGGCTATTCACTAGGACACTTTTCCTTCCTTAGAAATGGCCTCACTAATCTGGCAGAGCACAGTGATAGATGTGGGGGGTAGAGGAGGTAGGGAGGTATCTTAGAGTTTGAGAGACTTATTTAAATTGGCTGTGTCACCCCTAAGTTGAAAAGTTTTCTGGCCTGATGTCAGTAGTGGAATGTTAACTATTGGGCTGGGTTCCCATTCCGTGTTTCTCTTCCTAATCAATCCTAATCATATTTCGCTCATTCATGATCTCATATAACCTAGTGGTGAGATACAACATCCTTCATTTTCAGACTAATAGTGGAAATAGTTATCAAGTAATGGATATTTCCAGTTACGGCTTCTATTGCCCATTTTGTGAAACCAGTCTAGACCTTTCCCTGGGTCAGAAAGCTTTACCTCATAAATAAAGAAGTGAGCCTTGAGTCCAAAAATCATGATGATTCTTACTGTCTAAACTAGTTGATGGGGAAGCCTTGTAGGGTCATTGGAAGGACCTCACTCTAGAGTTAGCCAGACTGGGCTTCAATTCCCAACTCTACAACTTACTGACTCAATGACATTGGGCAGGTCACTAGACCCTTTTGAAAGTCAGTTTTCCAATCCATAAATTAGGCAATAATACTCATCTTGTGAGGATTTAGTAAACTAATTTAGGATAAATTCCAGACACTTGCTCACCAACCATTGCATTTCCTAGACCTTAATTCCATTCTATTCTTAGCTCCATGAAGGCAAGGGTATTTTGTTCAATCCTATGTCCTCAACACATATTAGATATTCAGTAAAAAAATGTTTAAACAGATTATTTGGAGGACAAAATCTCTGGGATTTCTTTCTTCCTCATTCCATACACCTTTTTCTTACCCCATCCTGTACTTCCTCACCAATCTTCTGCTTCTGGACAAAACGGAAAAACAGGGGCCATGAAATTAAAAGACGCTTACTCCTCGGAAGGAAAGTTATGTCCAACCTAGATAGCATATTGAAAAGCAGAGACATTACTTTGCCAACAAAGGTCCGTCTAGTCAAGGCTATGGTTTTTCCTGTGGTCATGTATGGATGTGAGAGTTGGACTGTGAAGAAGGCTGAGTGCTGAAGAATTGATGCTTTTGAACTGTGGTGTTGGAGAAGACTCTTGAGAGTCCCTTGGACTGCAAGGAGATCCAACCAGTCCATTCTAAAGGAGATCAGCCCTGGGATTTCTTTGGAAGGAATGATGCTAAAGCTGA
>NW_011494835.1:1219499-1225809 GCF_000754665.1 Bison bison bison
CAGGCTGGATGGCATCACTGACTCGATGGACATGCGTCTGAGTGAACTCTGGGACTTGATGATGGACAGGGAGGTCTGGCGTGCTGCGATTCATGGGATTGCAAAGAGTCAGACACGACTGAGCGACTGAACTGAACTGAGTCTACTCTTACATCTTGTAATAGGATGAATCATGTCCCCCAAAGATATCAAGTCCTAATCCCCAGGCTAGTAAATGTTACCTTCCTTGAAAAAAAAAAAAGAAATGTTACCTTACTTTCAGATGTATAAATTGAGAATTTGAAGATGAGATTATGTAGGTGGGCCCTAAATGTCACAACTGTCTTTATTGAGAGAGAAACAAAGGGAGTTAGCACAGGCACACAGAGGAAAGGTGGTGTGAGGATGGAGGCAGAGATGGAGGTGATGCCAGAACGTTCTAGGAACACCAGGACAGCCCCCAGAAGCTGGAAGGGGATTCTCCATTAGAACCTTCAGAAGGCATGTCCTTTGACACCTTGATTTCATATTTCTGGCCTCCAGAACTATGGCAGAGTAAATTGCTATAGTTTTCTGTTGTTTTCAGCCACCCAGTTTGTAAATTTTTACAGCAGTCCTAGGAAATGAATGCACATCACAAACAACTGAAAAATTAGACAAAACACATTAAAAAAAAAAAAAAGGATTTTCAGATATTGGTCAATGGACACTGCCAGACACTGACTACTGAGAGAAGGGTAACTCGGCCCCAGCCTACCTCCCAGAGGGTTTCCAGGCTGCTACACAGCAAGGAGACCATGGCTCTCAGAATTTGGCAGTTTGACTAGGCATGCATGTGGAAGGGCTGGGTTGCTTTCCCAATATTGGTCTGACAAGTTGTTTATTATATAATCTCCTGAAGCAATTCTTTTCTTTCTTTGCTTGACTAGTTTGTTTATTTTTTAAAAAGCCTTTAGTTGGCCTTTTCACAGATTGTGAATCTCATTTAACTTAGATTTGTGTTAAATTTGGCTATTTTTAAAAAGAGAAGAGAAAGGATTTCTTCCTGTTGGTTATGTTCTTGATTAACATGGTCATAGAGATGTTCACTGATCTGTTCATTTAAGAGAAGGGAAAGAAATTTGAAATCTCTCATGTGAAATATGACTTGCCTTGGGGCACCAGGGTTCCCTCACCAGTGCTGTTTCTTCTCCACTAGGGTATAAGCTCCCTGAGGGCAGGATATGATCTCATTCTCTGCTGTATCCCCAGAGTCTAGACTGATTCCTGCACACAGTGAGTTCTCAAGCCTGTTCACTGGATTAAGTGGTCAGCCTCATTTAACTTAAGCAAATAAACCCTGTACAGTGCTTGGGACATGAACACCAAAAACAGAATGTGGAAGATGGTGGCTTCTTAAAGAGGACAGCATGGGGCATCAGTCTTCTCATGCTGCCATAAGGATACATTGCCGGCTGGGCCACTCACACAACAGGAATTCATTTTCTCACAGTTCTGGAGAATCTAAGTCCAAGATCAGAGTTCCAAAAATATTCAGTTTCTGGGGACGCCTCTCTGCCTGGCTTATAGACGGCTGCCTTCCCCTTATGTCCTCATGCATTCTCTCTGTGTGAGCACGTGGACAGAGAGAGCTCTGGCATCTCTTCCTTTTAAGGTGCCAGTCAGATTAGGACCCCACCCATATGATCTCATTTATTATTGTTGCTATTATTGACTGCCAAGTCAGGTGTGCAATCTTGGCTCCTGACCAGGGACTGAACCTGGGCTCCCTGAATTGGGGAGAACCACTGAATTGGGGAGAATTGGGGTCTTAACCACTAGACCAGGGAAGTCTCTGGCTTCATTTAATTACCTCCTTACAGGCCCTGTCTCCCAGTGCAGTCATACTGGGTGTTCAAACTTCGACATATGAATTTGTGGGACACAATTCAGCCCATAACACACGGGTTTGTTTGTGTGTTCCATTTTTTCCTGCTGCTGCTAAGTCGCTTCAGTCATGTCCGACTCTGTGCAACCCCATAGATGGCAGCCCACAAGGCCCCGCCATCCCTGGGATTCTCCATGCAAGAACACTGGAGTGGGTTGCCATTTCCTCCTCTAATGCATGAAAGTGAAAAGTGAAAGTGAAGTCGCTCAGTCGTGTCCGACTCTTAGCGACCCCATGGACTGCAGCCTACCAGGCTCCTCCGTCCATGGGATTTTCCAGGCAAGAGTACTGGAGTGGGGTGCCATTGCCTTCTCCCTAGTAAATATCTAAACCAATGTGAATCTGGTCACCTCTAGACCCCAGATGTTAGAGAAAGGGAACTATTTCTATACTACAAAATTAATAATAGTTGCTTAATATCATCAAATATCCAGGCAGTATTCAAATTTCCCCAATTCTCTCAGTTTCTTCAGTGTATGTTTTATCTTATTAGTTGCATTTGGTTGATATACTCTAAAGTCTCTTAATTTTTTTTTCTTTTTCTTACAGTTTGCTTATTGAGAAAACTTAAGTTGTTTGATCTCTAGTTTTCCTACATTCTAGATTTTGTTGATGGCTTTCCCATGGAAAAGCATATTTAAATCATTTCTCTATTCTCCTTATTTCCTAAAAACCATTAACTTTGACTGGAGGCTTGAGGGAAATGGAACATTTAACTCCCAAAATAATTTATTCTAATTTAGTGTTCTCTTCGTGAAGTGTTTATAAAGACAGTGAGGGTCAGAGATTATTCTCCAGGAGCCACAGTGGCTCTGAGATGGCAGAGGGCAACTGAGGGAGTGATTCTGGTATTTGAAAACCTATGCCTGAAAATTTCTAACCACTTAGAGTAACAAGGCCAGAGCTCCTTCATGAGAGCAACAAAAATGCACAACACATTAATGTATTTTAGATTTTTATATTGCTTTGTTTAATAGATTTTGAATTGTAGGAGAGGGGGAAACTCAGGGCATATCTCCAGTTTTATTCTTAACCTGCGCAAGTAACAAGCAAAAATATAATCTGTCAAGCAGCCCTCCCTGGATCACTCTGGTTAATGTTTCCAGGTTCCTCTAGAAACAATTACCCTCATTTCAGAAACACACTGGTTTTCTAGTCCACACCAGATCCCACCAACTTATTTTGTTCACAAGAAACAGGTTAGCAAAGAGGGAAAATCTTCCCTCCAGCCCTCTAACCTGCTTGTCAGAGAATTAGAGCCAGATTCGCTGATGTATCTGAAAAGAAGCCTTTCCTGGTCATAGCAAAACCAGTGGTGCTCAAAGGTCTTGAATTTAGAGATAAATGAAGCACTTAACAGAGGCTCTTGGACAAAGATTTTCTCTCTGGAAGTTCATTAGAGAATGATTTTATTAATGATTTGCTCAATAGGCCACCATTTGTTCAGAAGGTCATAGGATTTATTTTTACATTTTTTATATACAGAAAAGTATGTAAAAAACATAAATGTACAGTTAAAAATAATTATAAAATGAGCACTTACATTATGGCTAGATTCCAGAAATTTCCAGGGTGTCCATTCCCAATCATAGCATCCCCCCTCCCCACTCTCCTGACTTTTCTTATAATTACTTCCCTATGACCTTCTCCTGTGCATATACAATACTTCACTTGTTTCATATCTCTCTTAAGATGTTATCCCCAGAACTGAATATGGTCTTCCTCTAATAATCCAATGAGTGTACAGAATCAGATTCAGGAAGAAATTATTCTGAAGCATCATAAATACACATCAAGATGCAGGCTACTTACCCGGAGAGCAGAAGCAAAACCATGCACCCCTAGGCTTTGTCTGTAGGGCGAACATGAGCAGACCACCTAACTATTATAAAATTCTATGCTTTCTCTTCCTGTCTGACGAACTGAAAATTAATGGAACCGTTGGTAAAGGGAGTCATGGATGTGTTTCTGCAACCTCAGCAAAAGGCCAGCCTTCTTTATCTTCACTTACTGAGGCTTTGTTCTCCCTGCCACTTATTTTCTGTGAGGAAGGGAAGAAGGGTGTCCTTTCCCCTGCTGCTTGAACACTTCAGAAGATGGCATGATTTTTTAGGAGAACATCTAAAGTGATGCTTCTGAGAGTCAGAAAACCACTGCAGAGTTAATGGAGAACATTCATTCTGAAGCTAGAAATGTGAATAGAGAAATACATGTATTTCAAGTGTTATAAAATAAGGAAATTACCACCATTTAAAGTGTAGAGAGAAACTGCTGGTACTATATTAACCAATTCATATGCATTGTATTTTAGATTTTTATATTGCTTTGTTTAATAGTAATATTTTACTTTGCCAAATCTGAGACCCAAGTATTCTTTGCTATTTCCCTGTGCCAACTTCAACCTGGAGCCCTCCTGCTCATGTGTCAGTGCTTACCTGAAAAGCCCCTTCCTCAGGGAGCTGCTCCTGACCCTCCAAGCCAAGGCTGAATCTAACACCCATGCAGTCCTCTGAACCATGAATTTCTCCATCTTAGAATTTCATGCTGTCTCTCTACTACATTATAATTTCTAAGACTATTATCTGGAGAGTCAATATATAGAGAATAGTATAGAATCAACTCATTATAATCTCAGTTTATGGTCCAGAATGGAGGTCGAATATACATAGTGGATAATTATTTTCATTTCAGGGAGAAAGCAGGAAAGTAAGGCAAGAATAGAATTCTGGTCAGCCTGAACTCCAAGCCTGGGTTCCTAACTAGCACAGGACCATGTTTTCCAGTAAGTATAATACCTTTTTCTCTTTAACTGGCTATTTTTTAACCAGCTAGACGTAGTGCCGGGTGCTTTATGCACTGTAAAAGTCTCCATGTCTTGGAGATGGGTCTCCTCCACCGCCCCTATCTCAGATGATAAAACTGAGGCTCAAGAAATTTGATACCCTGCCCGAGAGCCAGGAGTTGAACTTCTTAGGCTGTATCCCTCCCTACTCACCTCTTCCCCCCTCCCACCCAGCATCTCCCTCTAAACAAATTAGATATATGGATTTTGGCCTTTTGCAGAGGAGACCAGAGCGCATGAAGAAGAGAACGTGCTTTGAAAGTGTGGCTCAATACTTTCTTTTCACTTATTAATAAATCCTGGATAATATACATCAACTGAGCAATGCACATGTTTACCTAATTAAACGTGAGTGTGACTAGAACCACTGTTGAGAGGCTCAGATTGGGACTCCCAAGTCAACTAGTCTGCATTCAAACACACACGCACCTCTCCACAGTTGTGTAATGGGGGCGTGTTCCTAAACCTCCCCAGGCCACCCTTCCCTGTACTCCAGCAGAGGCTGACAATGGTGTGTTTGTCATGGGGCTGTGTGAGGACTAAATGGAGTAATACACGCAGCGCTGAGACACAGTGCCTGGCACACACGTATGCTCATTAAGTGTGGGTGGGCTCATTAGGAGGCTTCTGTTGCCAATAATGGAAACTCTTGATTCTATGAATTTAAACAACAGAAAGCACCATATCAAATAACAAGGCCACAACTCAGGTGGTGCCACTTAATTCAGGGTTAATCCCTCAAGGGCTCCTACCCACTCCAGCCTCCATCCTGACAGCACCCCCACTTCCTCACAGAGGTTAATCCCTTGGCCCCACACTCTGATTAATTCTTAGGTCCAGGGCTTGACTTTACCAGCCTAAAGACACGGTTCCACTTACACCGACTTCACTAACACTTAACAGAAGCTCAGGCCAGTTGCTGAGACGGTCTGTGGGTTCATCCAGTCCCTCAGGTCACACCCGCTCCCTCACCAAGAGCAGCTGCATCACTTTTCCTGCTTCCTTTTCCCATCTCCTTTTACCTCCTCCTGAGATCCAGGAGTTTATGCTTCTCAGGCCCTCCCTGAGAAGCCCTGTCCTCCTTGAGGGCTGCCCCTGTACTCGGGGCAAATGTGAATTTCCTGCAAGACCTGCTCCAGGCCTCCCTTCATGGGAGTTGGCTCATCTATCTCTAAGCCACAAAGATGTGAGAGTGGAAATTAGTGTCACTGCCCCAGGAATATATGTCTTTTGAAATAGCTCTCATCCAAAAAGTGATAATGGTAGAAATTCCAAATACTGAGATAAATCTTTGGGATGATCCTTTTAGTGCAGGAAGACTCTTAGCCTTTCCTGTAGAATTTGTCTTTTTCATTCTTGCTTTTTTGTTTTGATTTTTAATGCTTGTTTCAAAAGCAAAATCTCAAACCAGAAAAATTTAAAGATACAAAAATTAGAAAGAGGTAAGCATAAAACACCCATCAGATCAGATCAGATCAGTCGCTCAGTCGCGTCTGACTCTTAGCGACCCCATGAATCGCAGCATGCCAGGCCTCCCTGTCCATCACCAACTCCTGGAGTTC
>NW_011494835.1:1226561-1227027 GCF_000754665.1 Bison bison bison
GGGCTGGATGAAGCATAAACTGGAATCAAGATTTCCGAGAGAAATATCAATAACCTCAGATACACAGATGACACCATCCTTATGGCAGAAAGTGAAGAAGAACTAAAGAGCCTCTTGATGAAAGTGAAAGAGGAGAGTGAAAAAGTTGGCTTAAAGCTCAACATTCAGAAAACTAAGATCAGGGTATCCGGTCCCATCACTTCATGGCAAATAGATAGGGAAACAAGGGAAACAGTGACAGACTTTACTTTTTGGAGCTCCAAAATCACTGCAGATGGTGACTGCAGCCATGAAATTAAAAGACGCTTGCTCCTTAGAAGAAAAGCTATGACCTAGACAACATATTAAAAAAGCAGAGACATCACTTTGCCAGCAAATGTCCAAATAGTCAAAGCTATCATTATCCCAGTAGTCACGTATGGATGTGAGAGTTGGACTATGAAGAAAGATGAGTTCCAAAGCATTG
>NW_011494835.1:1227127-1236426 GCF_000754665.1 Bison bison bison
ATTGGAGAAGGAAATGGCAATCCACTCCAGTGTTTTTGCCTGGAGAATCCCAGGGACAGGGGAGCCTGGCGGGCTGCCGTCTCTGGGGTTGCACAGAGTTGGACACGACTGAAGTGACAGCAGCAGCAGCAGTGGGCAAGAATACCTTAGAAGAAATGGAGTAGCCATCATAGTCAACAAAAGAGTCCAAAATGCAGTGAAAGTGAAGTCGCTCAGTTGTGTCTGACTCTGCAACCCCATGGGCTGTGGCCTACCAGGCTCCTCCGTCCATGGGATTTTCCAGGCAAGAGTACTGGAGTGGGTTACCATTTCCTTCTCCAAAATGCAATACTTGGATGCAATCTCAAAAATAATAGAATGATCTCTGTTTGTTTCCAAGGCAAACCATTCAATATCACAGTAATCCAAGTCTATGCCCCAAGCAGTAATGCTGAAGAAGCTGAAGTTGAATGGTTCTATGAAGACCTACAAGATCTTCTAGAACTAACACCCAAAAAAGATGTCCTCTTCACTATAGGGGACTGGAGTGCAAAAGTAGGAAGTCAAGAACTACCTGGCTGCTGCTGCTAAGTCACTTCAGTCGTGAGTAAGGCAAATTTGGCCTTGGAGTACAAAACGAAGCATGTCAAAGGCTAACAGAGTTTTGCCAAAAGAATGTGCTGGCCATAGCAAATGCCCCCTTCCAATGACACAAGAGAAGACTCTACACATGGACATCACTAGATAGTCAATATGGAAATTAGATTGATTATATTATTTGCAGCCAAAGATATAGAAGCTCTATAGAGTCAGCAAAAACAACACTGGGAGCTGACTGTGGCTCAGTTCATGAATTCCTTATTGCTAAATTCAGACGGAAATTGAAGAAAGTAGGGAAAACCACTAGACCATTCAGGTATGACATAAATCAAATCCTTTATGGTTATACAGTGGACATGACAAATAGATTCAAGGGATTAGATCTGATAGAGTGCCTGAAGAACTATGGATGTAGGTTGGTAATATTGTATAGGAGGCAGTGATCAAGACCACCTCCAAGAAAAAGAAATGCAAAAAGATAAAATAGTTGTCTGACGAGGCCTTACAAATAGCTGAGAAGAGAAGCTAAAGGCAAAGGAGAAAGGAAAGATATACCCATTTGAATGCAGAATTCCAAAGAATAGCAAGGAGAGATGAGAAAGCTTTCCTCAGCGATCAGTTCAAAGAAGTAGAGGAAAACAATAGAAGAGGTCTCTATTGAAAACAATTGAAGAGATCTCTTCAAGAAAATTAGAGATATCAAAGGAACATTTCATGCAAAGATGAGCACAAAAAAGGACAGAAATGGTATGGACCTAACATAAGCAGAAGATATTAAGAAGAGGGGGCAAGAATACTTAGAAGAACTATACAAAAAAGATCTTAATGACCCAGATAACCATGATGGTGTGATCACTCACCTAGAGCCAGACATCCTGGAATGCAAAGTCAAGTGGGGCTTAGGAAACATCATTATGAACAAAGCTAGTGGAGGTGATGGAATTCCAGTCGAGCTATTTCAAATCCTGAAAGATGATGCTGTGAAAGTGCTACACCCAATATGCCAGCAAATTTGGAAAACTCAGCAGTGGCCACAGGACTGGAAAAGGTCAGTTTTCATTCCAATCCCAAAGAAAGGCAATGCCAAAGAATGCTCAAACTACCACACAATTGCACTCATCTCACACACTAGCAAAGTGATGCTCAAAATTCTCAAGCCAGGCTTCAACAGTACATGAACCATGAAATTCCAGATGTTCAAGCTGGATTTAGAAAAGGCAGAGGAACCAGAGATCCAATTGCCAACATCCGCTGGATCATCGAAAAAGCAAGAGAGTTCCAGAAAAACATCTATTTCTGTTTTGTTGACTACGCCAAAGTCTTTTACTGTGTGGATCACAGCAAACTGTGGAAAATTCTGAAAGAGATGGGAATACCAGACCACCTGACCTGCCTCCTGAGAAATGTGTATGCAGGTCAGGAAGCAACAGTTAGAACTGGACATGGAACAACAGACTGGTTCCAAATTGGGAAATGAGTACGTCAAGGCTGTATGTTGTCACTCTGCTTATTTAACTTCTATGCAGAGTACATCATGAGAAATGCTGGGCTGGATGAAGCATAAACTGGAATCAAGATTTCCGAGAGAAATATCAATAACCTCAGATACACAGATGACACCATCCTTATGGCAGAAAGTGAAGAAGAACTAAAGAGCCTCTTGATGAAAGTGAAAGAGGAGAGTGAAAAAGTTGGCTTAAAGCTCAACATTCAGAAAACTAAGATCATGGCATCTGGTCCCATCACTTCATGGGAAATAGATGGGGAAACGGTGTCAAACTTTATTTTTTGGGGCTCCAAAATCACTGCAGATGGTGACTGCAGCCATGAAATTAAAAGATGCTTGCTCCTTGGAAGAAAAGCTATGACCAACCTAGACAACATATTAAAAAAGCAGAGACATCACTTTGCCAGCAAATGTCCAAATAGTCAAAGCTATCATTATCCCAGTAGTCACGTATGGATGTGAGAGTTGGACTATGAAGAAAGATGAGTTCCAAAGCATTGATGCTTCGGAACTGTGGTATTGGAGAAGACCCTTGAGAGTCCCTTGGTCTGCAAGGAGATCCAACCAGTCCATCTTAAAGGAAATCAGTCCTGAATATTCATTGAAAGGACTGATGATGAAGCTGAAACTCCAAATCTCTGGCCACCTGATGCAAAGAACCAACTCATTGGAAAAGACCCTGATGTTGGGAAAGATTGAATGTAGGAGGAGAAGGGGACAACAGAGGATGAGATGGTTGGATGGCATCACCGACACAATGGACATGAGTTTGAGTAAGCTCTGGGAGTTGGTCATGGACAGGGAAGCCTGGCGTGTTGCAGTCCATGGGGTCGCAAAGAGTTGGATGCAACTGAGCGACTGAACTGACTAACTGACTTAGGAGTCTTTGAGAAGCTCTCTGATTATTGTGTCAACTTTAAAAATTATTGTGGGCAGCATTCCACGTTATCTGAGTGAGTGGGTTTGTGGTTTTTTGAAGGCATCTTACTCCACGGTTTCTCCCTCCTCTTTCTACTGCTTCATGTCCAAATGATCTCATTTTAGCAGCCCAGGCTATGTGCACAGACCAGGCTCATGGCTGTTGTGTGTTTCCTCCAGAAATTGTGTGTAAGCTGACTTGGGCACCCTTGATTAATATTTAACCTAGCAATACAAGCTGTAAGTCATTGTCCAAGGCTGGATGGATTGATCTGGAATGTAAAGGTTTATTTATTTACTGGCTCCCTAATGTGCGGGTTATGTTACTTGTGGTTGTTGCATTGCCATGCAGGAAATGTGCACATTCTGAGGCCAAGACTTAAGTCAGAGTCATAATAGTCCACCCTGGTGATTTTCCACAGCACTAAAAAAAGCTTTAAAGATACAGTAGCGGCAGGAGTCCCAGCCTACTACACCAGAGGCCAAGGCAGAGCAGAGACTCAAATATTAGATTTCATCTTCCTTGAGCCTTCTTCCCACACACATGTGCACATACACACACACACACACACACACACACACACACACACACACACTCCAAATCCTTTTTGAGGATCATCTCAAGTCCTTCATCTTCTGTAAACCTTCCCTGACCTTTTCCACCCTCTAAAAATCCCAGCCCAATAAACACTTTCAGCCCTTCACAGTCTCTGTCATCCACGACAGCATTTAATTGTGAACTGTCATGCCTGTTACTATTTCATGCATGTTGGGTTTGTCTCTGCAAACAAACAACCAATCAAAGCTGAGGGCCAGATACACTTCCCGCCTCCACCCTTAGCCAGGGTAAAGCACAGAGGGAGATCTCAAGCAATTCTTCAGAGAGATTGATTCAAACAGAACCGGCCCTTCCCTTCTTGTTTAAATTTCCTTCCACTGACTCTTTTTTTTTAAGATTTATTTAATTATTTGGCTGCACTGGGTCTTTGTTGCTGAGTGAGGGCATTCTCTAGTTGCGCTGAGTGGAGGCTACTCTTGTTGCACGGGCTTCCCTCTGTGGTGGCTTCTCTAGTTATGGAGCATGGACTCTAGAGCATGCAGGCTTTAGTAGCTGTGGCTCGTGGGCTCTGGACCGCAGGTTCAGTAGTTGTGGTGCACAACAGTCATAGATGCTCCATGGCATGTGAGATCTTACACAAGCAGGAATCAAACACACATGTCCTCTGCGTTGGCAAGTGGATTCTCAACCACTGGACCACCAAGGAAGTCCTCTACCAACATTTATGAAGGGCCTATTTCCTCCAGTCTCCAGACAAGGCACTTCATGGGTGAGGGCAATTCCAATCCCTTCTGAGTCCCTTGGAGAAAACACCATTGGATAGTCAGAATGCCAATTTTGCATAGTAAACGGCTGCTGCTGCTGCTAAGTCGCTTCAGTCGTGTCCGACTCTGTGCGACCCCATAGACAGCAGCCCACCAGGCTCCCCTGTCCCTGGGATTCTCCAGGCAAGAACACTGGAGTGGGTTGCCATTTCCTTCTCCAATGCATGAAAGTGGAAAGTGAAAGTGAAGTCGCTCAGTTGTGTCTGACTCGTAGCAACCCCATGAACTGCAACCTACCAGGCTCCTCCATCCATGGGATTCTCCAGGCAAGAGTACTGGAGTGGGTTGCCATTGTAAACAGCTAAGTAATATTAAAACAGAGAACTTTCCTGTGACCCACTCTTATGTCTTACAGAGGAAGATCTGGCTCAATGAAGTTAAACAACCCACTCAAGGTGACACAGATTTTTTCAGGCATCAAAATCATAACCCTTTTTGCAAAAAGCTATAAAAGTTTTTGTATTCCTCAGAGATGGGCACTAAAAAAATACATTGTTCAGTAAAACAGTTGTATGTAATGATTCCACCATAGCAACAGATTCTAAGAATTTATTCCCTTTGGTTGTGTAGAAAATTCTAATTAATTAAAAGTTTACCAAGGAATTCTTTTTAATGTAACAATTCCTTCTAGGGTAAAGGAATAGGAAACAAACAAAAATTCACACCTTTCTCTGAAAGGCTGGAATAGTGCTTGATGGACCAAAATCATTCCTGTTTAGGATAACACAATATAGCTCACAAATCTCACTTATCTTATGTTCTTTCTGCCTGCAGCATTCAGTGTGCATTAGAAAACTGTAATTATTTTCAGCCTTGTCATGGCAGATTAGTGCACAGGTCTAGCTATGAAAAATGTTTGTGTGTCAAGGAGTCCAATAAGCACCATAGCACCACAGGCTGATTTCACAGATGCATTGAAAGATAAATAGTGAAGTATTTTTACTTTGCAAAAGCATGTTTGCCCCTAGTCTGAGCAAAGCACAGTGTTAGCAGATGTGGAAGAAACACAGACCAGTCAGTCATGGAAGCAACTTTCAAGGACAGGAGCACAGTCCTCTGTGTTAATAGGGACAGAAGTCTGGCTTAGACTACAGAGAGACTTGCCTGGTTCACATAACTCAAAGGCCAGGAGAGCACTGGCTTCAGGTGAGGCTTGATCTAGCAGCTCAGCTGTGTCTCCAAGGATCCAAGTTCTCTCCATCTTTTTCTGTTTCCCACAGGCTCAAGTTTATCCTCAGACTCCAGAGTTCTTTTGGCACCTCCAGATGTCCCTCTGATGGTGGCAGGTGGCTGCCATGGCCACAGAGCTGTCGCCCTCACACCACATTGTCTAGGGAAGGGAGAGTTTCTATGTTCATTTTCTCAGTAGTAACTAGGAGATCTACTTGGTATGGACGAGCATGGGTGGAGGGCTCAATTTTGGATCAAGGGGAGTACTCTGCTCAGTCCGGGTCTGTGTAGCAGGTCAATGCCTGAACCACTTCCGGCTAATTGATCAGCTTAAGCAAGCAAGTTCATCCTGGAACTTGGGGCGTAGGGGTGGGGGAGGGTCCAGTCTACCCAAATCCCTTTCGTGACTGGGGAAACAGTGTTTTAACTAATTAGCATCAGGCTTCTGTCATCTAGAGAAGGGAAAACAGAAGTAGGGAAACAACCAACAAATGCCCAAGAGTAAACACAGAGTGTGATAGGTGTGACGATGCTCCAACCAGGAGCTGTGTGTCACACCTTCAGTGATGCTTCCACCACCCCTGTGCAGACCACCAGCAGTGCCCCATGAGCTGCGGTGAAGGTCGTCACTTGTGAGAAAACTGTGATCTTTCAGCTAGAAGATTAATTTTGCAGGAAAGTGATTGTGCTGCAAAAGACATTTCACTCTGATTGAAGTGGTAGAGGTTAGGAACTAAAAAGCCAGAGCAGTTGGAGCCATCTGAAGAAGATCAGATATGGGGCTTCTATCAGGGCCAGCACCCCACGGTTCTACATCCCACAGCACCTTCCTTGGCAGTTACTTCCTCCCACACATTAGTAAAACACTCACAGTGTTGGCACTGAGATGTGTTAGAAAATGGTGACCCAATGTTCAGTTCATCTCAGGGAGGGAAGCAGTGTAATGACTGGAAAGGGCTTTGAAATAGATGCAGAAACACTTGCTTCTAGTCTGGTCTGTGCCCCTAACTCAGTTGAGGCAGTGTCAACACGTGGGCTCTGGAGTCAGGCAGACAGGCAGGCAGCACAGTTCCCAACAGTGTGCCCTTGGGCAAGTTACTTAACCTCTCTGATCCCAAATTTTCTCTTCTATACAATAAGGGTAATAATAATCCTTGTTGCTGGCGTGAAATCTTGCTATGTCTCAGTTTGTTCCCATGCAAACAAATGAAGGAATGTTTTACGTGGCAAGTATTAACTGTCTGGTGGATACAAAGGAGGTGGCCAGTCTGTGGGATGGAAATGAGCGGAGTTAATTGCAGCTCACATGGAGGGAAGGTTTTGAGGTGAACGCAAACCTTCTAACTCCATGTGTAAGTGACCCAATTGCTCTGCTGTAGCTGGGAGGACAGGACAGGATGTGGCATGTGGCCACACACCTGCCAGGCAGGATTCAGGGCTGGCAGAGTAAACCGAGGGGATGTCCTTATGTCATTGGACAATTTCCTGCTTCACTAATAGCCACTCTTTCTACTCTGAGAGTACGGAGGTCAGTGATACATGGAGGGAAGCGTTTTCAAGCAATTAACAGAAGTGATCCCAGGCTCCTATTTATTCCCCCCCACCACCAGGTTCTTGCCCACCCAGGAACATTCCTGAACCTTTGTAACAAAGGCCAGCAGTGTGAACAGCACGTGCAGGGCCCATGGCTTGGGTTTGATTTCTGGTTCCACCCACTGACTTTGGACAACTCTCTGAGTATCACTTTCTTTCCTTATCCGTGGAAGAGGATGTGGGTGGTGGTTTCTTGCAAGGTGGCCGTGGGGATCATTAAGTGGAAAGTACTTTGCTCCATTCCAGGCTCACAGGGTCGGGGAGCAGGGCTTTATTCACTGAAGCCCTGAGAGGTGAGGTGCTTAACTGGAGATATGTCAGACCTATGGAATCACTGCTATATTTTAGAATTTGAACTCTGAAAATTACACTATCTTTTAAATAAAAAACATATTGAAAATTAAAAATACAGTTGGTCCTCCATGTCTTTGAATTCCATATCCATAGATTGGAAATATTTTTTTTAAGAAACTGCTTCCTAGGTAGTGCAGTGGTAAGAATCCATCTGCCAATGCAGGAGATGCAAGAAATGCATCTTTTGATGCATTTTGATCCCTGCATTGGGAAGATCCCCTGAAGGAAGAAATGGCAACCCACTCCAGTATCCTTGCCTGGAAAATTCCATAGAATTTTCTGAGCCTGGCGGGTTACAGTCCATGAGGTTGCAAAAGAGTCAGACATAACTGAGTACACACACACACGTGAAAAAATATTTATTTATTTGGCTGAGTTAGGTCTTAGTCAAAGCACATAGGATCTTTGATCTTAGTTATAGCATGTGGGATCTAGTTCCTTGGCCAGGTATCAAACTCAGGCCCCCTGTTTTGGGAGCACAGAGTCTTAGCCACTGGACCACGTGGGAAGTCCCTGAAAAAAATTTTTTTTAATTCTAGAAAGTTCCAAGAAGTAAAACATGAATTCACTGCATATTGGCCACTATTTACATAGCATTTACATGGTATTTGGTATTATAAGTGATCTAGAGATGATATAAAGTATACAGGAGGATGTGTGTATGTCATATGCAGATAGTGAGCTATTTTATAGGGGATTTGAGCATCCTTGGATTTGCTATCTGCAAGGGTGCTGGAACCCATCCTCCTCAGATATTGAGGGAGTGCCAACTTGTCAAAGTGCCCAGGCATTATTTTGAAACATAGCCAATGAGATATGTGCTAATGGAAAGCACAGTTCAGGAGCCCATCACAGGATTTCTAAGAAAGAATCTCAAGGACCAGTTTGAATGTCCTGTCTATATGCTCCCTACCCCCACCCCTCACATTCTACATTGCCTCATTTCCTGTACTTTAAAATGGCACTGTCTGCATACAGTACAACTGACTAGAGCAGTTATGGTGATGATACTGGTTTGGACAAAAAGTTCGATCAGATTGTTCCATAGGATAGTGTGGAAAAACCAAAATGGGCTTTTTGGCCAACCCAATACAAAGGATAGTGCAGGGGCATGTGGTTTATTTGAAAGATGGCCACTTCAGAGCCCCACTGCCACTCACTACCAAGCTGACTCTGCAAGAATTTTTTAAACTCCCCAGGCCTCAGTTTCCTCATCTATAGAATGGAGACAATAATATTTCTTTAAAAGTTGTGATGCAGTTTAAATAAAGCATCTCAGCAGCAATAAATAGTTTTTTTCTTTCTTGTGGCTTTGAGACTTTCTAATTTTTCTCTGGTTCTTTACCAGTTGTTGAGTGTATTCACTATGTCCCTATATTAACTTTTCTAGATTCACACAACAAGACAAATGTAAAACTCATTTCTAAAGCCGTGTCTTGTCCTTTTGGTTAATTAATGATTTTTGTTAGTTTGGATGCCAAAGGTTTATGCTTTTTAGGAATCTGAGTCTGTCAGCCTAGATAAGGTTTGAATTCCACATACCTTTTGATGCATGGATATTCCAAGGTGACTGAACATTCAAAAGTAAACAGTCACGGTCTCCTAGCTACTAGCCAGTGAATTTCTTTGCCCTACATCTATTTCCTGAAGAGTATGCATTCAGTTCAGTTCGGTCACTCAGTCATGTCCGACTCTTTGCAACCCCATGAATCTCAGCATGCTAGGCCTCCCTGTCCATCACCAACTCACGGAGTTCACTCAGACTCACGTCCATCAAGTCAGTGATGCCATCCAG
>NW_011494835.1:1237091-1237272 GCF_000754665.1 Bison bison bison
TGGCAAAGTAATGTCTCTGCTTTTGAATATGCTATCTAGGTTGGTCATAACTTTCCTTCGAAAGAGTAAGCGTCTTTTGATTTCATGGCTGCAGTCACCATCTTCAGTGATTTTGGAGCCCCCAAAAATAAAGTCTGACACTGTTTCCCCATCTATTTCCTATGAAGTGATGGGACCAGAT
>NW_011494835.1:1237372-1269965 GCF_000754665.1 Bison bison bison
GACAATATACAGCCTTGACGTACTCCTTTTCCTATTTGGAACCAGTCTGTTATTCCATGTCCAGTTATAACTGTTACTTCCTGACCTGCATACAAATTTCTCAAGAGGCAGGTCAGGTGGTCTGATATTCCCATCTCTTTCAGAATTTTCCAGTTTATTGTGATCCACACATCAAAGGCTTTGGCATAGTCAACAAAGCAGAAATAGATGTTTTTCTGAAACTCTCTTGCTTTTTCGATGATCCAGCAGATGTTGGCAATTTGGTCTCTGGTTTCTCTGCCTTTTCTAACCCCAGCTTGAACAACTGGAAGTTCACAGTTCATGTATGGCTGAAGCCTGGCTTGGAGAATTTTGAGCATTACTTTACTAGCGTGTGAGATGAGTGCAGTTGTGTGGTAGTTTGAGCATTCTTTGGCATTGCCTTTCTTTGGGATTGGGATGAAAACTGACCTTTTCCAGTCCTGTGGCCACTGCTGAGTTTTCCAAATTTGCTGGCATATTGAGTGCAGCACTTTCACAGCATCATCTTTCAGGATTTGGAATAGCTCAACTGGAATTCCATCACCTCCACTAGTTTTGTTTGTAGCGATGCATTACATAATGCTATTTCCACTTATGTTGCTTCCACCATCTTGAAAAATACCCAAATCCTTTGCTGGACTGATCTATGTGTAGGCTAGAAACAGCTAAACAGAGACAAGAACAAGATGGCAGAGGAGGAGGTGGACATGGAGTACATCTCTCTCCACAGATACATCAGGAATACACCTTTAGACACAGAAATGCATGAAGAACACCAGCTGAGAGCAGACAGGAGTACCTGACCAGTGGAAAAGGATATATAGAACCATGCAAAACTTGGTAGGATGAAGGAACTAGGCAGGAAAAACAGGAGCGTTAGTAGGGCTGGACCTGCCCTCAGCCAGTGGAGGACCAGAGACATAACCCTAGGGATTATCAAAGAGTAATAATTCATACAAAGGAAACCACTTGAATACAAGACCCAGCATCACCCAACCACAAGTAGCACCCTGTGCAGGATGCCTCATCTAAACAACAACAACAAAAAACAAAACTACAAATCATCAGCAGACAGGATTACCCTTCACTTAGCCTTGCCCATCTGAGGGAAAACAAACAAACAAACAAAAACTCAGCGCAAATCTCACTCTATACAAAGTTTACACAAACCACTGGACCAACCTTAGGAGGGCTGAAACCAAAAGGAAGAAACAATTCAACCTTGAAGCCTTGCAAAAGAAGACCTCAAACACAATAAGTTAAAAAAAATAATGAAAAGGCAGAGAAATACTACACAAATGAAGGAACAAACTAGAAACACAGAAGTCCAGATAAATAAAGAGGAAATAGGCAAACATCCTGAAAAAGAATTCAGAATAATGATAGTAAAGATGGTCAAAAACCTTGAAAACAAAATGGAGAAAATGCAGAAATCAATTAACAAAGGCCTAGAAGAATTAAAGAATAAACATACAGAGACAAACAACACAATTACTAAAATTAAAAATACTCTAGAAGAAATCAATAGCAGAATATCTGAAGCAGAAGAACGAATCAGTGAGCTGGAAGATAAAATGGTGGAAATAACTTCTGAAGAGTAGAATAAAGTAAAAAGAATGAAAAGAACTGAGGATAGTCTCAGAGACCTCAGGAACAACATCAAATGTACCAACATTAGAATTATGGGGGTCCCAGAAGAAAAAGAGAAAAATAAAGGGTATGAGACAATTTTTGAAGAGATTATAGTTTAAAATATCCCCAAGATGGAAAAGTAAAGAGTTAACCAAGTCCAAAAGGCACAAAGAGTCCCATACAGGATAAACCCAAGGAGAAACATGCCAAGACATGTACTAATCAAATTAACAGACTAAACACAAAGAAAGAATATTAAAAGCAGCAAGGGAGAAGCAACAAGTAACATACAAGGGAAACCCCATATGTGTAACAGCTGATCTTTCAGCAGAAACTAGGCAGGTCAGAAGGGAATGGCAGGATAAATTTAAAGTACTGAAAGGGAAAAATCTACAACCAAGATTACTATACCTGGCAAGGATCTCATTCAAAATTGATGGAAAAATAAAGTGTTTCAGACAAGCAAAAGTTAAGAGAATTCAGTGCCACCAAGCCAGCTTTACGACAAATGTTAAAGGGAATTATACAGTCAAGAAAAACAAGAAGAAAAAAGACCTACAAAATAAACCCCAAACAATTAAGAAAATGGCAATAGGAACATATACATCAACAATTCCTTTAAATGTAAATGGGTTAAATGCTCCAACCAAAAGACACAGACTGGCTGAATGGATACAAAAACAAGACCCATATATATGCTGTCTACAAGAAACACACTTCAAACCTAAAGACACATACAGACTAAAAGTAAGAGGATGGAAAAATATATTCCATGCAAATGGGAAGCAAAAGAAAGTTGCAGTAGCAATCCTTGTATCAGATAAAATAGATCTTAAGATAAAGAATATTACAAGAGATAATGAAGGACACTACATAACAATCAAGGGATCAATCCAAGAGGAAGACATAACAATTGTAAATATCTATGCACTCAACATAGGAGCACCTCAATACATAAGACAAACTCTAACAGACATAAAAGGAGAAATTGACAGTAACGCAATAATAGTAGGAGACTTTAACACCCCACTCACACCAATGGACAGATCATCAAAACAGAAAATTAATAAGGAAACACAAGTCTTATATGATACATTAGATGATATGGATCTCATTGATATCTTCAGGACATTCCATCCAAATGCAGAAGAATACACCTTCTCAAGTGCACATGGAACATTCTCGAGGATAGACCACATCTTGAGTCACAAATGAAACCTCAGTAAATTTAAGAAAATTGAAATTGTATCAGGCATCTTTTCCTACCACAATGCTATGAGACTAAATACCAATTATAAGAACAAAACTATAAGAAACACAAATACATGGGGATTAAACATGTGTCTAAATAGCCAACAAGTGAGTGAAGAAATCACAAGGGAAATAAAAAATTTTCTAGAAACAAATGACAATGAAAACATGACAACTAAAAACCTGTGGGATGCAACAAAAGAGGGAAGTTTAAATCCTACCTCAAGAAACAAGAAAAATATCTAACAGACAACCTAACTTTATACCTAAAATAACTGGAAAAAGAAGAACAAAAAACCCCAAAATTAGTAGAAGGAAAGAAATCATAAAGATCCGAGCAGATATAAATGAAAAAGAAATGAAAGGAACAATAGTAAAGATTAATAAAACTAAAAGCTGGTTCTTTGAAAAGATAAAATTGACAAACTTAGATCAGACTCATGAAGAAAAAAAGAAGAATCAAATCAACAAAATTAGAAATGAAAAAGGAGAGGTTACAACAGACACCACACAAATACAAAGGATTATGAAAGACTATTATGAACAACTATATGGCAATAAAATGGACAACCTGGAAGAAATGGATGGATTCTTAGAAAAATCCAACCTTCCAAGACTGAACCAAGAAGAAATAGAAATTATGAACAACCCAATTATAAGCACTGAAGTTGAAGCTGTGATCAAAAATCTCCCAAAAAACAAAAGCCCTGGACCAGATGGCTTCACAGGAGAATTCTATCAAACATATACAGAAAAGCTAATTCCTATTCTAAAACTCTTTCAAAAAATTGTAGAGGGAGGAATACTTCCAAACTCATTCTATGAGGCCACAATCACCCTGATACCAAAACCAAAGACAGCATCAAAAAAGAAAACTACAGGCTAATATCACTGATGAACATAGATGCAAAAATCCTCAACAAAATTTTAGCAAACAGAATTCAGCAACACATCAAAAAGCTCATACACCATGATCAAGTTGGATTTATTCCAGAAATGCAAGGATTCTTCAATATAGGCAAATCAATCAATGTGATACACCATATTAACAAACTGAAAGATAAAAATCATGATAATCTCAATAGATGCAGAAAAAGTCTTTGACAAAATTCAGCACCCATTTATGATTAAAACTCTTAAAAAAAGGGGCATAGAAGGAACCTACCTCAACATTGTAAAGGCCATATATGATAAGCCTACAGTAAACATTATTCTCAATGGTGAAAAACTGAAAGCATCCCCCTAAGATCAGGAACAAGACAAGGGTGTTCACTTTTGCCACTATTATTCAACATAATTCTGGAAGTCCTAGCTACAGCAATCAGAGAAGAAAAAGGAATAAAAGAAATCCAGATTGGAAAAGAAGAAGTAAATCTCTCACTGTTTACTGTACATGATACTGTTTACTGTACATGACATGATACTGTTCATATAAAATCCTAAAGATAGTATCAGAAAATTACTAGAGCTAATCAATAGATTTAGCAAAGTTGTAGGATACAGAATCAATACACAGAAATCACTTGCATTTCTATATACTAACAATGAAAAATCAGAAGAAGAAATTAAGGAATCAATCCCATTCACCATTGCAACAAAAAGAATTAAATATCTAGGAATAAACTTACCTAAGGAGACAAAAGAACTGTACACAGAAAATTATAAGACACTAAGGAAAGAAATCAAAGATGACGTAAACAAATGGAGAGATATTCCACATTCCTGGGTAGGAAGAATCAATATTGTGAAAATGACTATACTACCAAATGCAATACAGATTCAATGTGATCCCTATCAAATTACCAATGACATTTTCCACAGAACTATAACAAAAAATTTCACAGTTCATATGGAAACACAAAAGAGCTCAAATAGCCGAAACAGTCCTGAGAAAGATGGAGCTGGAGGAATCAACCTTCCTGACTTCAGATTATACTACAAAGCTATGGTCATCAAGACAGTATGGTACTGGCACAGAAACAGAAATGTAGACCAATGGAACAAGATAGAAAGCCCAGAAATAAACCCTTGCACATAGGGGTCCCTTTTTGTTTTTTTCTTTTTAAGAGTGTTAAAATATTTATTTTTACCCCACAGCCTTGTAGATTTTCTTTTACCTTACTGGTTCTTATTTTTCTTTAAATGAAACAGAGCATGTAAAATACCCAGGACATGCTTAGTAGACTTAAGTAACATACTTCATTTTAAAAGAGAATTGAAATTGAGTTTTTTTTCTCCAAAAATCTAATAGACAGTGCCCTTATCAACAAAGTTTATTAAGTATAGATAAATAGGCTCACTGATACATATCTTTCATCTACCAATTACTTTCTTAAAGCCTCTGCACCTCAGTTTCCTCATATGTAAAATGGGAATGTTAATAACACTTACTCGTAGATTTTCTGTTGGATTAAATGAAGAGGAGCATGCAAAACAACCAGGACATTGCTTAGAAGATCTAAGCAACTCACTTAATTTTTTTTTAATACAGAGAATTGAAATTGGGTTTTTTTCCCCAACCATCTAGCCAGACAATGCCCTTTACCCACACAGTTTACTAAACAGATAAATACGCTCAACAAAAAGCATGTATTTCCCTAACTAGTAACAATAGTAATGTCTCTGTGTCTTAGATTCCTCATCTATAAAATAGGAATGTTGATAACACCTTCCTCGTACATTTTCTTGGTAATTAAATGAAGCAGAGCATGTAAAACACTGAGGACATGCTGAGTAGACTTAAGTAACATACTTCATTTGGCGTTTCTTTTTAAATAGAATTGAAATCAAGCTTTTTCCCCCAAACATTCTACATAGACGATGCCCTTTCCCACAAAGTTTACTAAGTATAGATAAATACAGTTAGCAAAAGCATCTCTTTCACTTACTAGCAATTTCATTAATGCCTCAGCTTCCTGAAGTATAAATGGGAATATTGACAATAATTTTCTCATAGATTTCGTTTTCAGTTAAATGAAGCAGACCATCTAAAACACTGAGGACATTATGTTGATGTATGGCAAAACCAACACAACATTGCAAAGTAATTAACCTCCAATCAAAACAAACAAGTTTACATTCAAAAAAATAAATAAAAGCAGTCTAAGTAACATACTTAACTTTGTTTTTTTTTTTGTTTTTTTTTTAGAAGAATGAGTTGAATTTTTGACAAAAGAGTCAAGAATATATAATGGGGCAAAGACAGCCTCTTCAATAAATGGTGCTGGGAAAACTGGAAAGCTACATATAAAGAGTGAAATTAGAACACTTCCTAACATCATACACAAAGATAAACTCAAAATGGATTAAAAACCTAAATGTAAGACCAGAAACTATGAAACTCTTAGAGGAAAACATAGGCAGAACACTCAATGACATGAATCAAAGCAAGTTTGTCTATGACCCACCTCCTAGAGTAATGGAAATAAAAACAAAAGTAAACAAGTGGGACCTGATTAAACTTAAAAGCTTTTGCACAGCAAAGGAAATTATAAGCAAGGTGTAAAGACAACACTTAGAGTGGGAGAAAACAATAGCAAATGAAATAAGTGACAAAGGATTAATTTTCAAAATATACAGGCAGCTCATACAACTCAATGCCAGAAAAGCAACCCAATCAAAAAGTGGGGGAAAGACCTAAACAGACATTTCTCCAAAGAAGACATACAGATGGCTAACAAACACACGAAAAGATGTTCAACATCACTCATTATTAGAGAAATGCAAATCAAAACTACAATGAGATATCACCTCACAACAGTCAGAATGGCTGTCATCAAAAAGTCTACAAACAGTAAATGCTGGAGAGGGTATGGAGAAAAGGGAATACTCTTGCACTGTTGGTGGGAATCTAAATTGATACAGCCACTATGGAAGATGGTATGGAGATTCCTTAAAAAACTAGGAATAAAACCACCATATGACCCAGCAATCCCACTCCTAGGCATATACCCTGAGGAAACCAAAATTGAAAAAGACACATGTATCCCATTGTTCACTGCAGCACTATTTACAATAGCTAGAACATGGAAGCAACCTGGATGTCCATCAACAGATGAATGGATAAAGAAGTTGTGGTACATATACACGATGGAATATTACTCAGCCATAAGAAGGAATGCATTTGAGTTACTTCTGATAAGATGGATGAACCCAGAACCTATTATGCAGTGGGAAGTGAGTCAGAAAGGAAAAGATAAATATCGTATTCTAACACACATACATCCAGAAGAATGGTACTGAAGAACTTACTTACAGGGCAGCAATGGAGAAACAGACAGAGAATAGATTTATGGACATGGGAAGAGGGGAGGAGAGGGTGCGATGTGTGGAAAGAGTAACATGAAAACTTACATTACCAAATGTAAAATAGATAGCCAACAGGAATTTGCTGTATGGCTCAGGAAATTCAAACAGGAGCTCTGTATCAACCTAGAGGGGTGGGATGGGGAGAGAGATGGGAGGGAGGTTCAAGAGGGAGGGGATACATATATACCTATGGCTGAGTCATGTTGAGGTTTGACAGAAAACAACACAATTCTGTAAAGCAATTATCCTTCAATAAAAAAAAAATTTGTTTTTAAAGAAAAAGAAACAGCTAAACATGCCTGCCATGGACTGAATTATGTCTCCCTAAAGCCATATGTTGAAGCCTAATCCCCCTCATTGCAGTTGTTGTTCAGCTGCTAAGTCATGTCTGACTTTGCAACCCTGTGGACTGCAGTACGCCAGACTTCCCTGTCCTCCACCATCTGCTGGAGTTTGCTCAAATTCGTATCCATTAAGTCAATGATGCTATCCACCATCTGCTGCCTTCCTCTTTTCCTTTTGCCTTCAGTCTTTCCCATCACCAGGGTCTTCTCCAGTGAGTAGGCTCTTCACATCAGGTAGCTAAATATTGGAGTTTCAGCTTTAGGGTCAGTCCTTCCAATGAATATTCACGGTTCAGTTCCTTTGGATTGACTAATTTGATCTCCTTGCAGCCCAAAGGACTCTCAAGAGTCTTCTCCAGCACCACAGTTCAAAACCTTCAATTCTTGGGCGCTCAGCCTTCTTTAAGGTCCAACCGTCACATCCATACATGACTACTGGAAGAAATACACTTCAACTATATGGATGTTTGTCAACAAAGTGATGTCTTGGCTTTTTAATATGCTGTCTAGGTTTGTCATAGCTTTCCTTCCAAGAAGCATGCATCTTCTAATTTCATGGCATTTGGAGGTTATTAGGTTTAGATGAGACCATGAGCATGGGACCCTCATGATGGGATTTGTGCCCTTGTAAAAAGAGATACCAGAGAGCTTGTCCATGTGAAGACACAGTGAGGAGGTGGTAGTCTGCAAACCAGGAAGCAGGACCTCTTCAGGGAACCCGGTTGGCTGGCACCTTAATCTTGGACTTCTCGACCTCCTTAACTGTGAGAAATAAATTCCTGTGTTTAAGCCTCCCAGTCCATGGTATTTTATTACAAGAGCCTGGTTACGCTAAAACAATGGCCATCCATACAGTTGGCCAAGCCACCTATACAATGCAAATGGAGAATTAAAACCTAAATACTGCTCTTTTATCTCAAAACTAGCTATAGAAATAAAATTCCAGTGTATATTGATCCTGTTACCCTGAATATAACAGATATATTCTATACATAAATTGTATGTGCTATGCCTCATAATACAAGTGCTGGCCATGCAAAGATGTAAGTGTTTGGATGTAGAAACTAGTATGTATGTGAATATAGCTGACCCTTGAACAGTGAGGGTTTATGGACACTTAGCCTCTATGCAGATCAAGAAGTAACAGTTAAGACTGGACGTGGAACAATGGACTGGCTCCAAATTGGGAAAGTAGTACATCAAGGATGCATATTGTCACCCAGCTTATTTAACTTATATGCAGTGTACATCATGGGAAATGCCAGGCTCTTGAAGCACAAGCTGGAATCAAGGTTTCAGGGAGAAATATCAATGACCTCACATACGCAGATGACACCACCCTTATGTCAAAAAGTGAAGAGGAACTAAAGACCCTCTTGATGAAGGTGAAAGAAGAGAGTGGAAAACACTGGCTTAAAACTCAACATTCAAAAAACTAAGATCATGGCATCTGGTCCCATTTCATGGCAAATAAATGGGGAAACAATGGAAATAGTGACAGACTTTATTTTCTTGGGCTCCAAAATCACTGCAGATAGTGACTGCAGCCATGAAACTAAAAGATGCTTTATCCTTGGAAGAAAAGCCATGATAAATCTAGACAGCATATTAAAAAACAGAGACATTACTTTGCTGACAAAAGTCCATATAGTCAAAGCTATGGTTTTTCCAGTAGTCACGTATGAATATGAGAGTTGGACCATAAAGAAGGCTGAATACCAAAGAAATGATGATCTGTGGTGTTGGAGAAGACTATTGAGAGTTGCTTGGACATCAAGAAGATCAAACCAGACAATCCTAAAAGAAATCAATCCTAAATATTCATTGGAAGGACTGATGCTGAAACTGAACCTCCAGTACTTTGGCTCCTTGATATAAAAGAGCTGACTCACTGGAAAAGACCCTGTTGCTGGGAAACATTGAGGGTAGAAAGAGAAAGGGATGACAGAGGACAAAATGTTTGGACAGCATCACCGACTCAATGGACATGGATTTGAGCAAGCTCCAGGAAATGGTGATGGATAGGATAGACTAGCATGCTGCAGTCCGTGGGGTCACAAAGAGTCAGACACCACTGAGCAACTGAACAACAACAAAGCCTCTATACAGTCGAAAATCTGAATGTAATTTCACAGTTGGCCTTCCTTATCTGAGATCCCTCCACTGTGGATTCAACCAACCATGGATCATGCAGTCCTGTAGCATGTATTTAGTGAAAAAAGCCTGTGTGTAAGTGGACTCGTGCAGCTCAAACCCATGTTGCTCAAGGGTCCACTGTATATACATAGAGGTGTATAACAAACGTATTAGCATAGGCAATCTAAATAAGCTACCAGTAATAACAACAAGAACAATGTTAATGGTAACACTGGGAATAATAGTAATAATGACTTCTTACTCATTGGATGCCTGTTATGGCCAGATGCTGTGTTAAGTGCTACAAAAATATACTATTCAAGTTCCTTGATGGTTCAAGTGGTAAAGAATCTGCCTGCAATGCAGGAGACACAGAAGACACAGGTTTAATTCCTGAGTTGGAAAGATCCCTTGGAGGAGAAAATGGCAACCTACTCTAGTATCCTTGCCTGGAAAATTCCATGGACAGAGGAGCCTGGCAGGCTACAGTCCATGGGGTCACAAAGAGTTGGACACAGTTGAGCATGACCAAGTACATAAATCCTGAAAGAAGTATTGTATCTCTTTAAAGGAAACTGATGATCAGCGAGGTTGACTAATTTGCCCAAGGTCACACAGCTGGCAATGAGCAGAGATGCACATCCTGGATTGTGGAAAGAAGGCTGTGACAATGATGATAACAATAAGCCTTCTGGGGCCAGGAGCCAGGATGACCTGGGCCGCAGGATAAGGACAAGTCACCATACAGGTGAATGACCACACAGTTAATGCCAACTGAGGCAGGCAGTCCTGAGACCCCTTTGCACCCACTCCACCTACCCACCTACCCACCTACCCCACACTCCCTGAGGCAAGCATAGAACTACAGGAGGAAGAAGGGGGCTGCAGAGAGAGAGTCAAAACTGTAGGTCCCATGGGGCTACAGCTGCTGCTCTTGGTGATATGGTTGTGGTGACAGGGTCCACTGTTTCTCTGAGGTGTTGAAGAGGCCTCACTGAAGCACTCAGGATCAGACACTGCATTTCCTTTGGTTTTAAGGCATCTCATTCGACAAACTTGCTCTCATCATCAAAGAGGGGATAATAAAGGCCTTCCTTTCCCTTCCTGCCTGCCAGAGATACTTATCTTCACTCACCCCAAGTGACTGCTAGCAGGGGGATGTGGGAGTTCTTCATGATACATACCTGGGTGAAGCAGGACATTTTAGCTTCTGTGTGTATACTCCATTCTCTGCATCCTACCATCAGTTCAGTTCAGTTCAGTCGCTCATTCATGTCCGACTCTTTGCAACCCCATGAATCACAGCACGCCAGGCCTCCCTGTCCATCACCAACTCACAGAGTTCACTCAAACTCACATCCATCAAGTCAGTGATGCCATCCAGCCATCTCATCCTCTGTCGTCCCCTTCTCCTCCTGCCCCCAATCCCTCCCAGCATCAGAGTCTTTTCCAATGAGTCAACTCTCCACATGAGGTGGCCAAAGTACTGGAGTTTCAGCTTTAGCATCATTCCTTCCAAAGAAATCCCAGGGCTGATCCCCTTCAGAATGGACTGGTTGGATCTCCTTGCAGTCCAAGGGACTCTCAAGAGTCTTCTCCAACACCACAGTTCAAAAGCATCAATTCTTCGGTGCTCAGCTTTCTTTACCATCCTACCATGGTCACATCAATTCCTAGTCAGATAGGGCCCTCCCCTATTTTTAACAGAATCCTTGAGTTTACCTCAATGAAGTCTGGGTTGGTCAAAGTCATGATTCTTAATTTCGAGGAAGCGATTTGGGGACACATTGTTGTTCCTGCCTCACATACACTGGAAAGCACAATCTAAAAGCTGTGAACAAGCCTGCTTCCTCAGGGCCATGGCCAGCTTGTCCATTTCTGTCATCATGACTGAGGATGTCCATCTTTTGGGTCTATGAGCTGTGCCCTTGGTACTTGTTGGGTGTGTTTTTAGCAGGTTCCTACAGCCTGGCTTCCTGCCCAGAGTCTCCACTGAAACTTTGGCACCCCTCCTGCGATTTGGCTGGAATCAGGAAGAACTAAACTTGGCTTGGTGGCCCACATCACAAATGCCCTCACTTCACAGGACATCCGGCTTTTTTTCTGCTTTCCTGAGCAGGACCATGAAGTTGCTCTCAAGCTCTGCTGCCCACTTGACTCCTGTTGCCTTCCTCCCAGTCTCTATCCCTGGGAGGCAGATCTAGGTTGATAGCACCTTATTGGTATTTGAGGATATGAACTCATAGCACCCCCTTCTCTGCTAGATGAGGAATAAATTTAAAAGTCTCTGTTATCAGAGACCAAAAGACTATCTGTATCACTGCTAAGCAAGATTTAAGAAGGTAGCTTGGATCTGCAACCCAAATGGCTTCCTTCCCAGGTGCCTCAGCAGTAAAGAATCTACCTGCAATGCAGGGGATCCAGGTTTGGTCCCTTGGTTGGGAAGATCCTCTGGAGAAGGAAATGGCAATCCACTCCAGTATTCTCATCTGGAAAATCCCAAGGACAGAGGAGCCTGGCGGGCTGAAGTCCATAGGGTCACAAAGAGTCAGAAAGTCCATAGGGTCACAAAGAGTCAGACACGACTTTGTGACTAAATGACCAATCATCATTCGCCTAAGAGACTTTCTTAGCCAAAGCAGCTGAACAATTACAGGACTGTTCCCCACCGCCCTCCAGGAGCACAATCTTCCCTGAGAGGGCTTATAAGATTGAGAAAAACATGTGGAAACTACAGGCAGGCAAAGAGAGACAGGCGTGAGGCTCCACTAGCCCCACCCAACAGGATCTATGGACCAAAGGTCTAGCCTGACACTATTCACTGGTCCTGGGAAGACAGAGGGAGAGTAAAGAAAGGAGAATGCAGTGACTTCCTTGCTACTTCAGAAAAGGAAGAGTTCCTAAATTTGTGGGTTGGTAGGAGCCCAGAGAAGGGGGAACACCAATCACCATCCACCCCTCTCTGAACCCCCATCCCCACACACATCCAAGAGTTGTATGGACAAGTAATAAAAAGGAAAACTCTAGAGGGAAATTAGAATGGCAAGAGAGAAAAAAAGAGAGAAAAAATCCCCCACCAAAAGTGTAAGGATAGAAGGAAATATTAGAAATATAAAATATCCTAAAGAATGATTCAAGGTTCTAAATATCTACTATCCTGTAGTGAGTTTTAAAATTACGGAACATTATGCACTGAGACATAGACACACTAATGTTATAGAGGAAGAAGTGAAGAAGAGTGGTTGACACGTTCAGGTCACAAGCTGTACACTCAAAAATACATCTTTCATGAGTTTTGCTGGGAAAGAAGTTTTTTTAATGAATGATATTTTTTAATTAAAGCAGTTAAGATTGTATGTTCATTATTCAATGAGTTTAGGATTTTAAAATTATTGAAACAAACAGATTAACCCATTTTGCAAGTTGGCACTGCTCACCTCCTCTGAAAATGCTGTGGGTTTAGAAATGGCCTTGCCAGGTCAAAGGGAAATGTTTCACCTTGGACAAAATAGCCAGTGATCTCATAACAGGGACTGCCAACCACTCCCACCAATGGGAGGATTTCCTTCATGCCCAAGGAAATTACAGCTTTTTTATAGAAGAAGGTCAGGGGTGGGAATTAAGCCGATATTTAACAGTGAGCACTGCTAGTAAACCCCCCACCCCAGGGGTGTCCTAATAAGGTCACACAAACTTCGAAGCCAAAATAAAGTCGTGTTTAGGACAGCTGGCTAATCTTGGATGATCAAGTTGCAACCAACTTGAAAAGATATAGACTTGGTAGTAAGAGCAGTACACACTGACAGAATTCCCCATTAATACTATTTTTAAAAACACTTAGAGACTTAACATTTTTATAAAAATAACTTGGTATTCTTTGCATACAATGTGACCCTTTAGAGGAGAAATTTATGGCAGCTCCATTCCTCAGTGATCTCATAAAAGTAGGAATAGAGAGGGATTTGCGTTTGAATGTAGGGTAAAAGCTAGCACATCAAAGTGGGAAGAGTCTTTTGCAAAGTGTTCCTCCCAGGATTAGCATAGCTCTTTGAAAGTTTGCTGTATGCAGAGGAGGAACTTTCTTCTGATCTTGGAGGAGATAAATAATTCGAGGCTTTTGATTGCCATGTAGGAACAACAGACACAAATCACATTTGCACATATCATAGGGCAGGACTTGGGATAATCTTTGTGTATTACAAATTAGATGTATTTAAATGGACCATTGGATGATTACACGCACATTGTTTTGTGATTACATCGTAAAATATTTTAGTGCCCATCCTGCTGGTGTCTCTCTCTCCTTTGCTGGCTTTAAAGAAGCAAGTAGTCATCTTGGGGAGCCCCATGTGGGAAGAAACTGTGGGAAGCCTCAAGGAGTTAAGGAAAGTTTACAGCCTCCATCCAGCAAGGAAACGAAGCATATGCAAGGATCTGAATTCTGCCAACAATGACATACCTAGCCGACACCTTGGTTGCAGGCTTGAAAGACATTGAAGCAGAGAACCTACTTACACCTAGAATCCTGATTCATAGTGTCTGTGAGATAATAAGTGTGTTGTTTTAAGCTGCTAAATTTGTGGGAAATATGGTTAGACTAATAGAAAACTAAGATAATCTATTTCCTACAGTAGAATGATAATCAGTCATTGGTGTCAGGGGATATCTTTAAGGAAGTCCATGAAAAAGTCAAATGGGCAGGTGGTGGTATAAATACCTCAAGTTACCATTAAAATGATTCCAGATGTCTAACTCAAACCAGGACCTATTCACCATGTAGATTTAGAAGATTGTTGTTGCTGTTCAGTCACTTAGTTACGTCTGACTCATTGTGACCCCGTGGACTGAAGCACGCCAGGCTTCCCTGTCCTTCACCGTCTCCTGGAGCTTGCTCAAATTCATGTCCATTGAGTCAGTGATACCATCCAACCATCTCATCCTCTGTCATCCCCTTCTCCTCCTGCCTTCAATCTTTTCTAGCATCAGGGTCTTTTCTAATGAGTTGGCTCTTCGTATCAGGTAGCCTAAGTATTGGAGCTTCAGCCTTAACATCAGTTCTTCTAATGAATATTCTGGATTGATTGCCTTTAGGATTGACTGGTTTGATCTCCTTGTACGCCAAGGGACTCTCAAGAGTCTTCTCCAATACCACAGTTCAAAAGAATCAGTTCTTCAGCGTTCAGTCTTCTTTATGGTCCAACTCTCACATCCATACATGACTTCTGGAAAAACCATAGCTTTGACTATATGGACCTTTGTCAGCAAAATAGTCTCTGCTTTTTAATATGATGTCTAGGTTTGTCATAGCTTTTCTTCCAAGAAGCAAGTGTATTTTAATTTCATGGCTACAGTCACCATCTGCAGTGATTTTGGAGCCCCTCAAAATAAAGTCTGTCACTGTGTCCCTTGTTTCCCCATCTATTTTCCATGAAGTGATGGAACCAGATGCCATGATCTTAGTTTTCTGAATCTTGAGTTTTAAACCAGCTTCTTCACTCTCCTCTTTCACCTTCATCAAGAGGCTCTCAAGTTCCTCTTTGCTTTTTGCCATAAGGGTGGTGTCATCTGTATATCTGAGGTTTGATATTTCTCCTGGCAATCTTGATTCCAGCTTATGCTTCATCTAGCCCAGCATTTCGCATGATGTACTCTACATATAAGTTAAATAACCAGGTGAAAGTGAAAGTGAAGTCGCTCAGTCATGTCTGACTCTCTGCTACCCCATGGACTGTAGCCTACCAAGCTCCTCTGTCCATGGGATTTTCCAGGCAAGAATACTGGAGTGGGTTGCCATTTCCTTCTCCAGGGGATCTTCCCAACCCAGGGATCGAACCCGGGTCTCCCACATAGTAGGCAGACACTTTTACCATCTGAGCCACCAGGGAAGACTAAATAACCAGGGTGACAATATACATCCTTGATGTACTCCTTTCCCAATTTTGAAGTAGTCCATTGTTTCATGTCCAGTTCTAACCATTGCTTCTTGACCTGCATACAGATTTCGCAGGAGGCAGGTAAGCTGGTCTGCTATTCCCATCTCTTGAAGAATTGTCCACAGTTTGCTGTGATCCACATAGTCAAAGGCTTTAGCATAGTCAATGAAGCAGAAGTAGACGTTTTTCTGGAATTCTCTTGCTTTTTCTATGATCCAACGGATGTTGGCAATTTGATCTCTGGTTCCTCTGCCTTTTCTAAATCCTGGAAGTTATCAGTTCACTTACTGTTGAAGCCTGGCTTGGAGGATTTTGAGCATTTATAGTGCCTTTTTACTTTGGCAGCAATGTATGCACACCATGCAGTTACAGAACTCTATACTCTCTGAAAGACCAAGTGATTGACTCTCTGCAATAGGTTCTCATCAGGCTGTGAAAGGACATTGAAAAAACTTCAGTTCCCACATAGTTCTTAACAGACCAAAAAGATACCTTTAAAAATTAACCATAATGCAAATGCAGAATCAGTAGGTACATCTTTCTCATTCCTTAAAATAAAGAACAAACTTCTTCAGAACAGAGCTTCAAAGGTCATTATTTTTCTTCTTTGCTAGCAACATAACATGATGTGGAGTGAAAAAACTAGAAGAAAATACTTAAAGAAACTTCTCTTTTCCCTATTTTGTTTTCTGCTTCTGGATCATGACTTCTCTAGATTAATGGTGTTGTTGATCAAGGGGTCCTTGGGCGAACCCAGGACAGGTGCAGATGGCTCTCCTAGCCACCACCACCACTCTGCCCCTGGTGACAAAGAAAAAGAGAGAGAGACCCAAAGAGACATAATCTCACATTTCCCTATGGGAGAACAGATAGCCAAGCTTTTTTCCTACCCTGAGGGTGGATATATTACAAAGCTTGACTGAATTCAACTTCCCAATGGGACCCAGGACCTTTGACTTTTTAAGAGACATCTACTCTGCTTGGAGAAGATCAAACTGCATGTGAATGAGGGAGACTTGTGTGAACTTCCCAGGACCACCCAGAATCCAAAGTAACACTGGAGGGTAGGATGGGGACTCCTAGCTTTTGAAAGCCACAGAAGAGTTTAGAGCTTTGTTTGAAAATAAAAGGACAGATTAGCTCTAGGGTGGCTATCCTAGCTTGAACTGATGGAAATGGACTGCCTGACTGTGGGCCAGAGAAGGAGCTTGAAGGGCACTGAAACAGAGGAGTGATATGGACAGCGTGTGCTTGGAAGCCTAAGGACAGAGAGCCAGCGGTGCGGAGGTGTGACTGCCTCCATGTACACATAGGACCGCTTGCTAAAGTAGCCCTACAGGAAGGGAACAGACTCCCAAAGAGTTTTAACCTCTGTTGAGAAAAACCTTCTTTTGTTCTGTGAGGGGAATGTGTAATTTCCTCAGTTCTGCCTCACCACAGCAAAAAATTGAAACAGCTGGCCAGTGTTACAGCTCTGCTAGAGCTCAGTTTTATTCAGCAAGCAAAGGAAAGTACACCCTCAGGGCATGAGGGTGGGCCGACCCCAAAGGAGAGGCCTCAGTCTGTCTTGGCTTCCTCCTTTTATACGTTTGCCTCCTCCCCACCACCTTGAGCCTGCCTTTTGCAGACTGGGCTAGCCAAGAAGGGGGAATGTTTGTTTCACCTGAAGTTCTCACTCTGGTCCACAGGGTTTTTTGGTTCTGTTTTTGTGGGCTTTTCCCTTTCTTTATCTTTTAGCCACCTCCCTTTTGGGCTCCTTTCTCCTATTCTAACTACCTAACATTCCCCCCTCGAGAGATGGGAGGCCCAATTCTTTGGGAGTAGGGCCATCGAGGTGCCTCTGGCTACTTTCTGCTGAGCTGGGATGGCGAGGGGCCTTGGGTCTCCCCCTCTTGCTATTCTCAAGCCTCAGAGTCCTTATATCAGTGTCCATCTAAGGGTGAGTGATATTTTATGTGATCAGGTGTAGTTTTATATATCCTTGTTGAACTGGCATTGCATGTTGTAGCTTGTTGACAGGTGTATTGAGTGTCCTCTTCTGTTTTTTTCCACAGCTTGATTTGTAAGTAGTGAATCCAGTAGTTGTCTCCTGCTACCTCAACTGCTGTGGGGGTAGAAAGTATTACAGGGTAGGAGCCCTTCCATGTGGGCTGGAGTTGAGCCTTTGGAGACCCCTCTTTTCAGGCTTTAATTAGGACTTGAGTCCCTGGAGCATATAGTCATGGCTCTTTAGAATCTTTTGGATCCTGGTTGATACCCAAAAGCGTATATCTTGTTAGAATTGCCCAACAGCCATGGTATAAGACCAGAGGGTCTGAGCTTCTCGATCTAGGAAGAGGTCATTGACATAAACAAAAGATCTCCCACATAGCATCTCATAAGGACTAGAACCAACCCGTTCTTTAGGGGCAATACAGGTATGGAGGAAAGCTGTTGGTAAAGCCTCCTTCCTTCCCAGGGAGGTCTCTTTGGCTATTTATTTTATCACTGATTTTAAGAACTGGTCGGCTCTTTCTACTTTTCCTGATGACTGAATGAAGGCACAATGAAGATAATAAGTAATGCCCAATGCTTTAGAGACCCCTTGGCTGACATTAGAAGTAAATGATGTCCCATTGTCACTTTGTAATGAGCTGGGCAGACCAAATCATGGAATGATTTCATGGAACAGTTTTTTTTTACCACCTCCTCAGCCTTCTCAGTCCTGGTGGGAAAGCCTTCAATCCATCCTGTGAATGTATCTATCATGACTAGTAGGTATTTATGCCCTTGAGAAACTGGCATCTAGGTGAAGTCCATCTACCAGTCCTCTCCTGGGTAGGCCCCACGTCGTTGGATGGGCTGGGCCAGCTGGGGTCTTTGAGCTCCATCGGGGTTGTTTAATGGCAAGTGGGACAAGAGGAGACCATGTGTCTTATAGTCGTTTGGAGGCCTGTTCCTCTGAAAGACCTTTCTAGTAATCTTTGGAGGACCTTTCCCCCTAAAGGAGCTAACCAACTTCCATTGGAGGTTCCCAGAGAGAAAAAGAATCCCTCCTTTTGGGACCACCCCATATGATCTTCTTGAAAGCCCTCACTTTTAGCTTCAGGATCTCACCTTCAGTATTTGAAGAAGTTTCTGGCAAAGTAGTCTGTGGAACTAAGGTGGCAACCCCTGTTAGGTCACTGTTCTGTAATGCTGCTCTCTTAGCTGTCTGATCAGCTACTTGGTTCCCTCTGCCACCTTGATGCTCCTTTTTTGGTGTTCTTTACAGTGGGAGACTGAAACCTCAGTGGGCAGATGGACTGCCTCCAAGAGCCTAAGGATTTGATCACCATATTTGACTGAGGACCCTCAGGTAGTCAAGTGGCCTCTTTTTTCCAAATAGCAGCATGTGTATGTAGCTCTAGAAAGGCATACTTGGAGTCAGTGTAAATGGCTACTCTTTTTCCTTTTCCCAGCTCTAAAGCTCGAGTCAGGGCTATGAGCTCAGCTAATTGGGCTGAAGAATCTGGTGGCAAATGTTTAGCTTCTAAGGTCTCAAAATTGGAGACTACTGCATATCCAGCTCTTCTTTTTCCATCTAAGACAAAGCTGCTTCCATCAGTATATCAAATTTCCTCAGGATTGGTCTGGAGAAGGAAATGGAAACCCACTCCAGTATTCTTGCCTGGAGAACCCTAGGGACAGAAGAACCTGGTGGGCTGCCGTCTATGGGGTCGCACAGAGTCGGACATGACTCAAGTGACTTAGCAGCAGCAGCAGAATGGGTCAGAGGATCTTCTGACAATCCCTCTTGGGGCTTTGTCCAGTGGTCCAAGGTTTCTAGGCAAGAGTGAAAGGGGAGAGAGCCCTTGGGAGATAGGCAAGAGAGTAGCTGGGTCAAGAACCTCACAAGGGGATATAGTCAGGCCTGGATTTGCCATCAGCACTACTTGATACATAAGGATCCTTTAATCAGACATCTATAAATGGCCTCTCCCATTCAGAAGTTGTTTCAGTTGGTGGCTAGTAAAAATAGTTTGCCCCCAAGAGAGAGTTTTAAAGCATCTTCTATTAAGACTGCAACAGCTGCAAGATTTCAAAGGCAGGGAAAAGTCTCTTCCCAGTAAGGTAGTAAGACACCTAGGGACCACCAGAAACTGGTAGGAAAATATTTGTCCATCCCAGCAACAAAGTGCTCAGGTGAATCTTTGTGTAATTATTTTTCTTGTAGCACTCAAAATGGTACAGGTTTGGGAGAAGAAGGCTCTGGAGCAGGAGGTCAGGACAGAGTAGGGAGCCCCTGTGTCAACTAAGAAAGTCTCGGACCTACCTGCCACATCCAGTTGCACTCTTGGCTCTACTCCCATGATGGTTATCTGTGATGGGTGGGCTGACTGGAGTGGGCTGCTTCAGTCCTGTTGAACCATTGTGAGGGAAGGCTTGGCACTTGACCTTGAGGCCCTTGGGTCCTGAGGGCAGAGTGCCACCCAATGTCCCAATTGATGGCATTTGTAGCAAGCTGTTTTAGGGGACTTGTCATGGTTTGGACACTCTTTGGCCTTATGTCTCGCCTGTCTAATTAGGCATTTGCCTCGTGCCTTGTCCTTCAGTTGGAGAAGGAAGTGGCAATCCACTCCAGTACTATTGCCTGGAAAGTCTCATGGACAGAGGAGCCTGGTAGGCTACAGTCCATGGGGTCGCAAAGAGTCAGACACGACTGAGCAACTTCACTTCACTTTTGTCCTTCAAGGACTCAGGGTTTGCCATAGGGCTTCCCTGGAGGACAGCCAGCATCTGGGCATGCCTTATCTCTTTCCTTCTCTCCCTTTCCTGGGACTTGGCCTCCCTCTTCTGTTCTCTGTAATAAAAGGTATTGGTGGCTGTCTGGACCATCTCACCTAAAGAGGCAGCAGGGTCCTACTGCTGTAGCTGTTGTAACTTTATCCTGATGTCTGATGCACATTAGGAAAGGAATGTGTCCTTTAAAATCACCTGTCCCTCATAAGAGTCTAAGTCCAGATTGGTAAACTTTTGGAGGGCCCCTTTTAGCCTTTCCAGAAAGGCAATGGGATTCTCGTTGGGCTGCTGAGTTACTGCTGAGACTGGGCATAGTCCTACAACTAATTGGCTTCCTTCTATTTCCACAGGTGGGCTTCCTTAGGGGTGAGTCTTTCTGAAGCTTATCCTCTCAGTACTGTTGCAACCTGAGAGTCAGGCCTCCCCAGGTCAGGATGCAGATCCCCAGGCAGGTTGAGGCATGACAACCTCCTGGAGACCGAATCACTGGGCAGGTCAAAGGCATGTCAACCTCCAGAGAAGTTGGTCCCTGAGCAAGTCAGTCATGTCAACCTCCTGGGACCCATGGACTGGTGGATCCCCAAGCAGGTTGAGGCATGACAACCTCCCAGAGATGAGATCCCTAAGTAGGTCAAGGCAGGTCAATCTCCTGGGACCCCAGGCTGGAGTTGGGTATCTCCAAGTTCTCCAGCGTGACTAGTGCTGGGTAGGATTAAGGGGTTGTAATCTTAAGTCATTTCTCGTTTGTCCACCGTGGATGGGAATAGATACTATGATGTAAAGCAATCCAAGACTGTGCCCTGAAACTGGAAATCTGGTGAAACAGCCGTAAGCCTTATCCTCTTATTGCTCTGAGGTAATAAGTCACTGATTTCTTCCCCTAGTCCTCCACAAGAGCAATTTAGGGTGTTTCCAATGGTAAACATTTCATTGTCATAGACCCACTTAGGTAATAACAGAAGTAATGACAAAGGAGTGGGTTATCTGGGCCTGTTAGGGGCTTTAAGAGTATTTTAATAATAAGCTGGGTGGAGTGATGTTGCCTACAAGGGGGCAGGATCCTGGTTGTAGAAGTTAGTGACTTAAGAACAAATTGATAAGAGACAACAGACCAGATGTTCCATAAAAGTGGAATGGAGATTTGATCCAGGGTTGTTTGTAACTTTAGGAGAAGGGTGGTAAGGCTTTGGGCCCAAACAGCCTGCAGGGATAACTCCCAAAGTGGCAAACATTGTCCCTGGAAGCCCAATTGCCCTTGAAGGAATGCCACCAACAGATGGACTTCTAGCAGGCATTGTGTGCCTGTCACCCGCCCTAGTGGGTCCACTGAGAGGTGCTGTTGTCGCACATGTTGTAGGAAACATGGAAGATGAAGGCCCGAATATCTGGAGAGATTGGATATTATACAGTATTTCCCTTCCAAAGGCCAGCTATTTTCTGGTTGTCCCTCCAGAAGATTGTAGCAGCATCGTTGTGGGCCCAGATGGGGCTCAGGAAAAGAGCATGAAATGGGACAGAAGGGGGCAGGGCACAACTTTCGGAAGAATGATATAGGCCAAGGGCATAACATGAGATCTGCCTGGTGGCTCAGACAGTGAAGTGTCTGCCTACAATGTGGGAGACCTGGGTTCAATCCCTGGGTTGGGAAGATCTCTTGGAGAAGGAAATGGCAACCCACTCCAGTATTCTTGCCTGGAAAATCCCATGGATGGAGGAGCCTGGTAGGCTATAGTCTATGGGGTCACAAAGAGTCGGACACGACTGAGCGACTTCACTTTCACTTTTCAAGGGCATAACATAAACTGGTTAGAATCAAATGGGTCCAAGATGGCAGACTAGTCAATACAATTCAGCTAAACCTTGATCCTCAATCTGCAAACTAAATGGCACACCTGGAGGCACCATGACAGTTTCAAGACACTATCAAAAGACCAAGAAGTCGGTGGTTCCCCAATTGTTGGAATGATCCTCCCACTCATTAGCATATGAAATCACCCAGCTCATAAAAAAACCAACCACACCACATTCCATGGCCACCACACTCACCCTCTGTGATGGCCCATACTCTTGGAGTGTGCTTCTCTCTGAATCCAAACAAATCTACCTCTTACCTATCGCTGTGTCTCTCACTGAATTTTTTTGCAATGAGACATCAAGAACTTGAGCTTCATTGGTCCTGAAACCAGGCAACATGGATTTTGACCAGGTTCAAGTCCCATTCGGACATAACTGAGTGGCTGAGCGTAGCACAGAGTCCCTACCATGTGGGTTTGAGTCCCAACCTTAGATAAACAGTTTCAAATACAACTTTCAGAAATGGAAAGATGATGACCTGCCCAATCAAACAGTGTCATAGATGGAAAGAGGAGCTGAAGGATGGGAGGAAAAGGCAGTGGGAAAAGCATGCTGAGGAACCCCTTTCATAACTTGCCAGAAAAACTGTTAAATGCCTGACCTGTGCCCACAATTTTCATTGGCCTGATCCTTGGCACAAAGGAGGTTAAGGACAGACGAACCCTCACCTGCTTGGGCAACAGCTACAAGGGCACAGAGGACAGTGGAGCCTTTGGGACACACTGGGGAACAGCCCCTGCCAGAGTCACTCAATTGCACCCACTGCCACTTGCTTGTTCACAGAGGGTTCAAGGAAACAAGAAACAAGAGATTGTAAAGGAATTAAGGTTTTGTTAGCCATATGTCCTTCCAGCCATAGGGGCAAGGACCTCCTACCTTAACTGGAGATCTTCTGGAATTTGATACTGAGCCAAGTGAGCTTTCTACCGAGTTTGTTTTTGCTGTCCTGATTTCCAGCACGCTGGGCTTCTTGTCACATCCACTGCCCTGGGTTTTCTTCGTGTTCAGCTTCCACCATGTGAGCTTTTGCCAAGTTGAGCTTCTGGGGGCCAAGCCAAGATTGTTTCAGCCTGGTTAAATCCCAGAAACAGCACCAGGTATGTCGGGGCAGTGTGTAATTTCCTCACTTCCGTCTCACCACAGCAAAAAATTGAAGCAGTGGCCTAGTGTTACAGCTCAGTTACAGCTCAGTTTTATTTGGCAACCAAAGAAAAGTACACCCTGAGGTGTGAGGGTGGACCGACCCCAAAGGAGAGGCCTCAATCCATCTTGGCTTTCTCCTTTTATAGATTTGTCTCTTTCCCCCTTTGAGCCTACCCTTTGCAAATTGGACTGGCCAAGAAGGGGGCATGTTTGTTTCACCTGAAGTTCTCACTCCAGTCCGTGGATTTTCTTTTGTTCCATTTTCGCGGGCTTTTCCCTTTCTTTATCTTTTAGCCACCACCATTTTGGACTCCTTTCTTCTATTCTACCTAGCTAACAGTTCAATGAACACAGTCAAGGCTAAAAAGCAACACCTTTCCAAGCAGAATTGGGCAAGGTGTTTGGTTTTGTGTTTGTTAGTTGTTTTGCTTGTTTTGTTTTCACATATCACCCAGAAACCCCTGGACCTGTGAGGTTTTATGAAGAATTCTTACAGCATTTAATCCCAAGCAATGCAATTTTAGCTGACATACATCAGTTTAAGTAGTGTTGAAGTAAAATTCCATTTTAAACAAGCCAGCATAGAAAATAATGTACGGTACTTCACTTATCCAAAGGGCTCCACAGTTATCTAGAGACATGACTGCAAGTTATTTCTTTCAATACTGGAATTGGTCTGGCCACAATTCACCAGATTTTCTACCTTCAATGTGGTTCATAGGCATGTTTGCCTTCTGCAGTAAACTTCCAGAATGAACCCATTATCTACAAAGGCATCTAAATTCTGACTCTAGCTTCACTGTTATAATGCTTTAATTACCAAGACCTTAGAGGAATAATCCACTGAGCTCAACTGCAAAACCTTCAGATCTACAAATTTCCCTTATTGCCTACTATAAGTTCCCCTGCAGGTGGCCTGCAGAGCAGCTGGGAGGGAGCAGTGAATTTTGTTGCCCATTTTCTTCTGTTGTTTTTCAGTGAAATGCTTTTGAGTCTAAAAGATTCCTATTGGCCTGTGTCTTCCCTATTTCTATTTCTAAAGGACTACCAACCACTCCAGCCTGGCTTTTCTGGGAATCTAACCTCCTGCACTTGGTCCCAGGCCTCCAGGGAATGTTGCCATGGTTCACTGGAGCAAGTGAAGGGAAGGAAAGAGGCCAGCAATTACAAACAGCTTGTGACTCATTTTCAGCAGCATAATTGGGCTCACAGAGGAGGGCCTGTCCACTGAAATAGTTCAAAGTCCTGGAGAAACAAAAGTTTATGGTTTATCTATTCAAAAGAATACTCAACAGCCATTCAGACAAGGTAGTAAAGGCATGTCCAACTTCAGGGAAAGCTGTCCGTAAAGTGTTGTTAATTATAAGCTTCTACCTGGAGTTTGGAGAGTGAGCATAGGTTCACACAAAACAAAAGTTCTGAAAGAATACATACCCAAGTAGCAGCCATGCCTATTCCAGGTTGAGGTATAATGTCTTCCTTTGTTACTTCTTCCCCTCCTTCTTTTTTTTCTTCTTTCTTTTTGAATTTTCTCAATACTTTTCAGTGAGCATTTATGACTTTTGGCATTTCCAGAAATGTTCATTGGGTTCTCTGTGTACTCCTGAGTACATGTTCAGACCCTAAAGCCTCTTCCTGCTCTGGCCTTCCCCCACCTCCCTGTAGGGCCTATGGGACTCGCTACTCTGGCTCTGCAGTAAATGAGAACACTTTGAAAATCAGGCCTGGTACCTATTGTCCAAGTGATCCTGGGAAGTTTTATTACTCAATGGCCCTCATATTTCTTGTCTGTGAAATAAAAAACTTAGTAATGCCTATAGTCAAGCACTGTGGTCATACAAGGGAATTATGTTATCCAATGAGGCCAATTGAGATAATAAATGGAAAAGTGTTTGTTGACTGTAACCCATGTGCAATTCTTAGCTCTTATAATATCCTTGCTATCCACACAGGAATAGAAGTCAAGAGGACCCAAGCCCAGGTGATAGGACTGCTCCTTACAAGTGGCTTACAGGTGTGTGGTGGTGTAATCATTCATTTTTGACAGAAATGCTGTTATTGAAATCAGATTTCCCTTCTTGTCTCAGTAATGTCTTTCTAGTCATTGTTTTCACATTTTGATATTTAATAAAAAGGCTTTTAGAAACTCCAGCTATGAAATGTGAAGAAAGTGGTCTATACGTATGAAATGTCCTGAGACGTAGCTGACTGTAGGTCCTGGCTCTAGGGTTGGAAGAATAGAGCCCCAGGCTGCAGCATGGTCAATAGCCAGATTCTCTAAAGACATCCCCAGAGTCTCTGGTGAAACTGATGTTATGCCTAGGGTTAGATTGAAACAACCATATTAATAAAAATTGTGATTCAGAATCGCCCCTTCGACAGTGAATTATTGACCCCATGAAGAATATTGGCATACATGAATGATCTTCACTCCAAAAGAAAAAATGTAAATGCATTTTGCTTGTTACTTATATGTCTATTCTCTGCTTTCTCACAATGCTGCTGGAGTGGGTTGCCATTTCCGTCTCCGATGCATGGAAGTGAAAAGTGAAAGTGAAGTCACTCAGTCATGTCCGACTCTTCTCGACCCCATGGACTGCAGCCCACCAGGCTCCTCTGTCCATGGGGTTTTCCAGGCAAGAGTACTGGAGTGGGGTGCCATCACCTTCTCCTTCTCACAATGCAGACATAGTTAAATTCTTTTATACTTAGAAGCTTTTTGACCCAAGTCTTAAAAACATACACAATGACAGATAAGAAGTATAACATCTCATCCACTTTATTTTTTAATTTTTCTTGGTATGCTGCTCAGGATGCGGAGTCTTATTTTTCCCAACCAGGGATGGAACCTTTGCCCCCTGGAATCTTAACCACTGGACTACCAGGGAATTCCCACATCACATCTACTTTAGCACAGACACACATTAAAGCCCTGTGGGTATTGTTTTTCAAAGAAAAGTTGCCAAAATTGTATAATGAAAACTCAGAAATGTTTCCTCTGTAACACTCTTCCAAACATCAACATTTTGCCTCATTTGCTTTATTGCTTTGTCTCTCTATATTCATATATTTTGCTGTTGAACCATTAGAAAGAAAGTTGTGAATTTTATTTTTTATGTGTATTTCTTCATTAACCTGAGTGTCTGGAATTTGTTTTCCAAAGGTAAAAACAATTTGGCACATTCAGCCACATTGAGACTCCTCCTCCATTTAACTTGCCAAATAGCTGGTAGAAGTTCTCTCTGCAATTTGCTTTTGGGTTCCAACACGAGCTCTGCCCCTTCACATCCCCGTGCCCTTTAAAAAGTCACTGAATCTTTCTCACACTTAGTTTCCTTATCTGTTGAGGGAGGCAGTTATATTTATGTCCTTGTATTACAGTGAAGATTAAATTAAATGGCTCAGAAAGCGCTTTGTAAATTGTAACTTTTCTGTGTATACCTGAAATGTTATTATTCACAGTGCTGAAGAACTAGCACTGACTCAGGTTCTTCTAATTATGAATTAGCCCTAAACCACGTTTTAGGTATTTGCTGGTGCTTGCAGCTGTGCTGTCATTTGCAGGCACTCATGAAGCTATTAGGGAAGGCAGGGAGCTTCTCCAGGCAACTATGATCCAAAACCGTCCTCCCTAAGGCAATGATTGTCTAGAATTAGCGTTGAAATCACTGCAGGGCTGCCGAAACCCAGACCGCAGCGGATCCGCCCTGAGATTTTGATCCACCTCCGGGTGGGCCTAGGAACCTGCATTTCTGGTCCATTCCCTAGTGATGCTGATTCTGCTGGTTCCAGGACCACACTGTGAGAACCCACTGTTCTCAAACATGGTCAGCTGGGTAGACTTGTTGCACAGGGCCTTACATGTAGGAAAGGCTCAGGTCTGTAGAAAATTTTTATATTCTAAAGTGGTGCTTTGAAAACCCGAATGGGCAGACAGGTCACCTAGGGACTCTTGTTACTTGTGGATTGTGCTTCATTAGGTTTAAGATGGGCTCCTGAGTCTGTTTCTAAAGGCACACAGGTGGTGCTTGTTCTACTGGTCTGCTGACCATAATTTGACTAACAAACTGAAAGGTACAGCCCACAGGTATGCATTTGATTTCTATTAAAGAAGAAGTAGAAAAGGCTGCTGCTGCTAAGTCGCCTCAGTCGTGTCGGACTCTGTGCGACCCCATAAACTGCAGCCCACCATTCCTAAGTATCCCAAGCTTCCTACTGTCAGCCTCGACTGCGCATGCTCTTCGCCTAGTGTGGGCCACAAGTTCAACCCTGCAGGAACCAAGGTATGTCCTATTGTTTTGTGTTACCTTATTGAATAATATATTAGAAAGAGCTTGCAGAAGTGCATACAAGAACAAAACTGAAAAGAAGTCTGCATCTGTGGCTGTCGCCTGCCAAAGAGACTAAACTAGTTCATGAGAAAGACTGAGCAGGACTACTGACCTATCGTTTAAAATGCCTTGTGAATTAAATCATTCTCTCTTAACTTCAAGTTTTAAAGTGTCATCTCAAATATTTTGCATTTTTTGGGGGGGGCAGGGCGGGGACACACTCAGAAGAACTGTTCAGAAGGAGAACGATTAGAATTTGTCAATGGCTTGAATAAATAGAAATAATACATAAGTTAAACAGTGGCATATTTCAAGAATTAATAATGTTGATAAGATGCTGCTTTTATCCAGAGAAAGGGGGAATTAGCAACAGGGAGCAGGTTTGGGGGAAAGAAAAAAAGGGAGGAAAATAAACTATAATTCATACAGTTTGGGACCTCTTAGTTTTTTCTAGTAACTGGTTGGAAGTGTAGGAATGTCTTTTGTGGAGTTCAAGGGAGAAGAAAATTTCAGAGAAGTGGGTACAGCAACCTCCATTGCTAAATGCTGCTGGTGTGATGTTGCGTGTGAGTTGAACTGTGGAACAAAGTACAAGAGAACATGTAGTCTTTGAAAAAGCAATCTTAACAGAACAGTTAAAGTTCAGAGTCGAGCAGTGGTATTAAGGCACTGGAAGGTGAGTCTCATGTAAGTCAGGCTTGTAGGTAGTCGGTGGAAAGTAGAAAGAGAAAGGAAATTTAATCTCAAACCAACATATATCCGAATCAGTTGGGGTGTTGTAATAACACTGTTTTCTGGGCCCCACCACCAGAGTTCCAGACTCTACAGGTCAGATATGAAGCCCCAGGAATGTGCAGTTCTAATATATCCCCTGCATTGGGGTTACATGGTTGGGGGCCACTCTTTGGAAATAATTGATTTAAATCAGGCTTTTGTAACCTTGGCAATATTGCCATTTTAGACAGATAATTCTTTTTTGTACAGAGCTGTCCTGGGCTTTATAAGATGTGTACCAACATATCTGGCCTCTACCCACTAAATGCCAGTAGCATCCCCAGGATAATACAACTAAACATGCTTATAGGTATTACCAAATGTCCCCTGAGGGTCAGAATTGCCCCCAAATGGGAACCACACCTTTAGATAATTCAACAGATCGGAAAAGACTGAGAAAATCCAGAAATGATGAAGTGGCTTGGTCTGAAAAACGAAGATCCATGTGAAACAATGGAACAGAGTAGTAATCCATGCTTTTCAAAATTTAATGACCAGGTTATGATAAGGGCTCAGTGTTTGGCTTTTAAGTGAATTAACCCCAGATAATCAACTTGGAACTAACTTGCGCTGTAATTCCAAGCTGCTTTCAGCTTTCCTCATCCTGGAGCCCTGCAAAGCATTTTTAGTCAGCTGTCCCCGATACATGAATGTCCCTTTGTCTTCTAAAATGTGGGCTTTCTGGATCGCTGCCTCACTTATGTTTAAGTGTCCTCAATTATGACTTTCTTATTCTGAAGCCCCTGCTATTTATTAGACAAAGGAACATTTTGTACCAGGTTATCAAGTTTATTCTGTGCTCCAAAGTTTTGTTTAATGTCTTTTGGGGGGCTGTCTTCTAGCAGCATATCGTTAAGTCTTGCTTTTTTTTTTTTAATCCAATCTGGGTGAGAAGCGGCTGCAACGCCGAGCGCCGAGCGGAGGAGGCAGGAACCCGAAGGCAAGCAGGAGCTGGGTGGGGACCATGGCCGGGACCACTGTCATGGCCGCGATCGCCGTCACCGAGGCAATGAAGTGCAAGATCCAGGTTCTGCAGCAGCAGGCCGATGATGCAGAGGAGAGGGCCAAGCGCCTCCAGCAGAAAGTGGATGGAGAAAGATGGGCCCGAGAACAGGCTGAGGCTGAAGTGGTCTCCTTAAACCGTAGGATCCAGCTGGTTGAAGAGGAGCTGAACCGAGCTCAAGAGCGCCTGGCCACTGCGCTGCAAAAGCTGGAGGAAGCTGAGAAAGCTGCTGATGAGAGCGAGAGAGTTATGAAGGTTATTGAAAACCAAGCCTTAAAAGATGAAGAAAAAATGGAACTCCAGGAAATCCAACTCAAAGAAGCTAAGCACATTGCAGAAGAGGCACACAGGAAGTATGAAGAGGTGGCTCGCAAGTTGGTGATTATTGAGGGAGACTTGGAGCGCACAGAGGAGCGAGCGGAGCTGGCAGAGTCCCGTTGCCGAAAGATGGGTGAGCAAATCAGACTGATGGACCAGCACCTGAAGTGTCTGAGTGCTGCTGAAGAAAAGTACTCTCAAAAGGAAGACAAATATGAGGAAGAGATAAAGATTCTTACCGATAAACTCAAGGAGGCAGAGACTCGTGCTGAGTTTGCTGAGAAATCAGTAGCCAAGCTGGAAAAGACAATTGATGATTTGGAAGATAAACTGAAATGCACCAAAGAGGAGGACCTCTGTACACAAAGGATGCTGAACCAGACTCTGCTTGACCTGAATAAAATGTAGAGCCCCCCAGCCCCGCCCTGCCGCTGCTCCTCCCTCTCACCCCGACTCCGACTCCACTGGGGCCAGCCTGCCCGAAGCTGACCTTTAAACGGAGGGCTGATCTTTAACTGGAAGGCTGCTTTCTCCTTTCGCCACCTCTCCCACCCCCCTACTCCTGTGTCCTTTTCGCCAAACAGTCTCTGCCTCTCCCCAGAGATTCCAGTTGGGCTAGAGGCTGAGCACCTTTGGGAACAACGTTTAAGGGAATGTGAGCACAATGCAAAGTGTCTTTAAAAGCATGTTGTGATGTACACATTTTGTAATTACCTTTTTTGTTCTTGATGTTACACCCATTTGTAAAAAATCATTCCAGATAATTCCGTAGAACTGAAGCAGCAGTCTAATCCCTTTCTCACTTTTGGAAGGTAACATTTCAGCTTAATGCATATTGCCTTCTCCAGAGAGAAAGGGAAAAGGTTTGGGCCTGCCTTACTGAGAGCCTAGCAGCCCAGAGAAAGGCTCCATTTGGGGAAACCTCATTGCCCTGTAAAAAGTACCTGCCAAAGCAGAAAGATGATTCCAGAAGGAGTTAGCCAAAAAAAAAAAATGCTGTTCAGGTTTTCAGCTTTACGGTATCTTTGGACTAACTTTTTTTTTTCTTTTTTCATCAGAAGTGACCAAACAATTAAGATGGTAAAACCTCTGAGACCAAATCCTTGTTCCAGCTCTACCCTGTTCCCAACTGCTCACAGAATGGATCATGTGCCCCTTATATTGAAGTGACCACTTATTTGCTCTCCTGCCTCCTTGAAAGAAAGGAAAGAAAATTATGTTTTGCCACTGATTTAGCCATATGAAACTCATCTCATCACCCTTTTCTGGGTCTGAAGCTGCTGTCTCTAAAAGTGCCATCTCACTGTGCTTTGTATCGGTTAGTGCTGGAGAAATCTTGAAAAGCGTATGTACAAAACTTGTAAATTTTTATATTTTGGAACTTTGCTTCTTTGGGGTTGAGGCAAACTGGTCACCCCTCTGCCTGTGAGAGCTCTCTACAATCTGTGGGCTAGCAGTGTGCTGATCTTTTAAAGTTTCTTTCCCTACCCAATCCCCCTTTTTTGATGAGGTTTCAGTGAGGTCTGTTAGGGGTGCATCCTGCAGCTTAATTGGCTTAAAATGTCCTCTCCTTTGGTGTGGTCTCTTTGGGGACCAATTGGGAGAAAAAAAACCAATAGTGTAACTGTTTTGATACTGAAAATTGATAAATGTCTTTTTGAAATAACCAGTCCCTCCAAAATAAATAAATCCAATATGACAATCTCTTTATTTTTTTTAATTTATTTATCTTAATTAGAGGCTAATTACAATATTGTATTGGTTTTGCCATACATCAACATGAATCCGCCACGGTGTGCACATGTTCCCAATCCTGAAACCCCCCTCCCACCTCCCTCCCCGTACCATCCCTCTGGGTCATCCCAGTGCACCAGCCCCAAGCTTCCTGTATCCTGAATCGAACCTGGACTGGCAATTCGTTTCTTATATTATACATGTTTCAATGCCATTCTCCCAAAACATCCCCCCCCCTCCACCACAGAGTCCAAAAGACTGTTCTATACATCTGTGTCTCTTTTGCTGTCTCCCATACAGGGTTATCATTACCATCTTTCTAAATTCCATATCTATGCATTAGTATACTGTATTGGTGTTTTTCTTTCTGGCTTACTTCACTCTGTATAATAGGCTCCAGTTTCATCCACCTCATTAGAACTGATTCAAATGTATTCTTTTTAATGGCTGAGTAATATTGCATTGTATATATGTACCACAGCTTTCTTATCCATTCATCTGCTGATGGACATCTAGGTTGTTTCCATGTCCTGGCTATTATAAACAGTGCTGCGATGAACACTGGGGTACACGTGTCTGTTTCAGTTCTGGTTTCCTCAGTGTGTATGCCCAGCAGTGGGATTGCTGGGTTGTATGGCATTTCTATTTCCAGGTTTTTAAGGAATCTCCACACTGTTCTCCATAGTGGCTGTACTAGTTTGCATTCCCACCAACAGTGTAAGAGAGTTCCCTTTTCTCCACATCCTCTCTAGCATTTATTGCTTGTAGACTTTTGGATCACAGCCATTCTGACTGGCGTGAAATGGTATCTCATTGTGGTTTTGATTTGCATTTCTCTGATAATGAGTGATGTTGAGCATCTTTTCATGTGTTTGTTAGCCATCTGTATGTCTTCTTTGGAGAAATGTCTAGTTCTTTGGCCCATTTTTTGAGTGGGTCATTTATTTTTCTGGAATTGAGCTGTAGGAGTTGCTTGTATATTTTTGAGATTAGTTGTTTGTCAGTTGCTTAATTTGCTATTATTTTCTCCCATTCTGAAAACTGTCTTTT
>NW_011494835.1:1270451-1272427 GCF_000754665.1 Bison bison bison
GATTGCTTTGGGTAGTATACTCATTTTCACTATATTGATTCTTCCAATCCATGAACATGGTATATTTCTCCATCTGTTAGTGTCCTCTTTGATTTCTTTCACCAGTGTTTTGTAGTTTTATATATATAGGTCTTTAGTTTCTTTAGGTAGATATATTCCTAAGTATTTTATTCTTTTCGTTGCAATGTTGCTGCTGCTAAGTCGCTTCAGTCGTGTCCAACTCTGTGTGACCCCATAGATGGCAGCCCACTAGGCTCCTCTGTCCCTGGGATTCTCCAGGCAAGAATACTGGAGTGGACTGCCATTTCCTTCTCCAATGCATGTAAGTGAAAATGAAAGTGAAGTCGCTCAGTCGTGCCCGACTCTTAGTGACCCCATGGACTGCAGCCTACCGGGCTTCTTCATCCATGGGATTTTCCAGACAAGAGTACTGGAGTGGGGTGAATGTAATTGTTTCCTTAATTTCTGTTTCTATTTTCTCATTACTAGTGTATAGGAATGCAAGGATTTCTGTGTGTTGATTTTATATCCTGCAACTTTACTATATTCATTGATTAGCTCTAGTAATTTTCTGGTGGAGTCTTTAGGGTTTTCTATGTAGAGAACCATGTCATCTGCAAACAGTGAGAGTTTTACTTCTTTTCCAATTTGGATTCCTTTTATTTCTTTTTCTGCTCTGATTGCTGTGGCCAAAACTTCCAAAACTATGTTGAATAGTAGTGGTGAAAGTGGGCACCCTTGTCTTATTCCTGACTTTAGGGGAAATGCTTTCAATTTTTCACCATTGAGGATAATGTTTGCTGTGGGTTTGTCATACATAGCTTTTATTATGTTGAGGTATGTTCCTTCTATTCCTGATTTTTTTTTATCATAAATGGATATTGAATTTTGTCAAAGGCTTTCTCTGCATCTATTGAAATAATCATATGACTTTTATTTTTCAATTTGTTAATGTGGTGTATTACATTGATTGATTTGCAGATATTGAAGAATCCTTGCATCCCTGGGATAAAGGCCACTTGGTCATGGTGTATGATCTTTTTAATGTATTGTTGGATTCTGATTGCTAGAATTTTGTTAAGGATTTTTGCATCTATGTTCATCAATGATATTGGCCTGTAGTTTTCTTTTTTCATGGGATCTTTGTCAGGTTTTGGTATTAGGATGATGGTGGCCTCATAGAATGAGTTTGGAAGTTTCCCTTCCTCTGCAATTTTCTGGAAGAGTTTGAGTAGGATAGGTGTTAGCTCTTCTCTAAATTTTTGGTAGAATTCAGCTGTGAAGCCATCTGGACCTGGGCTTTTGTTTGCTGGAAGATTTCTGATTAGTTTCAATTTCCGTGCTTGTGATGGGTTTGTTAAGATTTTCTATTTTTTCCTGGTTCAGTTTTGGAAAGTTGTACTTTTCTTAGAATTTGTCCATTTCTTCCACGTTGTCCATTTTATTGGCATATAATTGCTGATAGTAGTCTCTTAAGATCCTTTGTATTTGTGTGTTGTCTGTTGTGATCTCTCCATTTTCATTTCTAATTTTATTGATTTGATTTTTCTCCCTTTGTTTCTTGATGAGTCTGGCTAATGGTTTGTCAATTTTATTTATCCTTTGAAAGAACCAGCTTTTGGCTTTGTTGATTTTTGCTATGGTCTCTTTTGTTTCTTTTGCATTTATTTCTGCCCTAATTTTTAATATTTCTTTCCTTCTATGAACCCTGGGGTTCTTCATTTCTTCCTTTTCTAATTGCTTTAGGTGTAGAGTTAGGTTATTTATTTGACTTTTTCTTGTGTCTTGAGGTATGCCTGTATTGCTATGAACTTTCCCCTTAGCACTGCTTTTACAGTGTCCCATAGGTTTTGGATTGTTGTGTTTTCATTTTCATTCGTTTCTATGCATATTTTGATTTCTTTTTTTTATTTCTTCGTGATTTGTTGGTTATTCAGCAGCGTGTTTTCAGCCTCCATATGTTGGAGTTTTTAATA
>NW_011494835.1:1272527-1273039 GCF_000754665.1 Bison bison bison
TGGTGCTGAATTCTCTCAGCTTTTGCTTGTCTGTAAAGCTTTTGATTTCTCCTTCATATTTGAATGAGATCCTTGCTGGGTACAGTAATCTGGGCTGTAGGTTATTTTCTTTCATCACTTTAAGTATGTCTTGCCATTGCCTCCTGGCCTGAAGAGTTTCTATTGAAAGATCAGCAGTTAGCCTTATGGGAATCCCCTTGTGTGTTATTTGTTGTTTTTCCCTTGCTGCTTTTAATATTTGTTCTTTGTGTTTGATCTTTGTTAATTTGATTAATATGTGTCTTGGGGTGTTTTGCCTTGGGTTTATCCTGTTTCAGACTCTCTGGGTTTCTTGGACTTGGGTGATTATTTCCTTCCTCATTTTAGGGAAATTTTCAACTATTATCTCCTCAAGTATTTTCTTATGGTCTTTCTTTTTGTCTTCTTCTGGGACTCCTATGATTTGAATGTTGGAGTGTTTAATATTGTCCTGGAGGTCTCTGAGATTGTCCTCATTTCTTTTAATTCGTTTT
>NW_011494835.1:1273139-1273892 GCF_000754665.1 Bison bison bison
AAGATGCTTGGAATTATTTCAATTTTTTTGAATTTACCAAGGCTAGATTTATGGCCCAGGATGTGATCTATCCTGGAGAAGGTTCCGTGTGAGCTTGAGAAAAATGTGAAATTCATTGTTTTGGGGTGAAGTGTCCTAGAGATATCAATTAGGTCTAACTGGTCTATTGTATCATTTAAAGTTTGTGTTTCTTTGTTAATTTTCTGTTTAGTTGATCTATCCATAGGTGTGAATGGGGTATTAAAGTCTCCCACTATTATTCTGTTATTGTTAATATTCCCTTTCATACTTGTTAGCATTTGTCTTACATATTGTGGTGCTCCTATGTTGGGTGCATATATATTTATAATTGTTATATCTTCTTCTTGGATTGATCCTTTGATCATTATGTAGTGTCCTTCTTCGTCTCTTTTCACAGCCTTTGTTTTAAAGTCTATTTTATCTGATATGTGTATTACTACTCCTGCTTTCTTTTGGTCTCTATTTGCATGGAATATCTTTTTCCAGCCCTTCACTTTCAGTCTGTATGTGTCCCTTGTTTCAAGGTGGGTCTCTTGTAGACAACATATATAGGGGTCTTGTTTTGTATCCATTCAGCCAGTCTTTGTCTTTTGGTTGGGCATTCAACCCATTTACGTTTAAGGTAATTATTGGTAAGTATGATCCCATTGGCATTTACTTTATTGTTTTGGGTTCGAGTTTATACACCGTTTTTGTGTCTCCTGTCTAGAGAATATCCTTTAGCATTTGTTG
>NW_011494835.1:1273992-1274429 GCF_000754665.1 Bison bison bison
GACAGATCCAACCAGTAATCAGTTCCCTAAGTGTTCTCCACCATGTGGAACACACAGAGATTCAGAGAGTTGGGTAGAGAAGAGAAGGGGAAGGGAGGAGACAGAGGCGACCTGGTGGAGTAAAAGGAGAGTCCAAAGGGGAAGAGAGAAGTCAAGCCAGTAATCTCGCTCCTAAGTAAAAATGGGTACTGAAGATTGGGTTCTTAAAGGTACAAAATTGATAACAAATACCAGAAAGCAAAGATTAAAATTCTAGAGCAGAGGTTGGATTTTCAAAAATACAATATTAAAGAAAAGAAGAAAAAAAAACAAAGTCACAAAAGCTATTAAAATATATATATATGGGGGTACTCTTTCTGCCCCCTTCTGATGCCTATGTCAGAAGCTTTCTCTATCTCCTTTATACTTTAATAAAACTTTATTACACACACACAAAA
>NW_011494835.1:1274529-1276065 GCF_000754665.1 Bison bison bison
TTCCTTCCTCATTTTAGGGAAATTTTCAACTATTATCTCCTCAAGTATTTTCTTATGGTCTTTCTTTTTGTCTTCTTCTGGGACTCCTATGATTTGAATGTTGGAGTGTTTAATATTGTCCTGGAGGTCTCTGAGATTGTCCTCATTTCTTTTAATTCGTTTTTCTTTTTTCCTCTCTGATTCATTTATTTCTACCATTCTATCTTCTAATTCACTAATCCTATCTTCTGCTCCATTATTCTACTATTTGTTGCCTCCAGAGTGTTTTTGATCTCATTTATTGCATTATTCATTACATATTGACTCTTTTTTTATTTTTTCTAGGTCCTTGTTAAACTTTTCTTGTATTTTCTCAATCCTTGTCTCCAGGCTATTTGTGATTCCACTTTTATTTCAAGATTTTGGATCATTTTCACTATCATTATTCGGAATTCTTTATCAGGTAGATTCCCTATCTCTTCCTCTTTGGTTTGGTTTGGTGGGGATTTATCCTGTTCTTTACCTGCTGGTATTCCTCTGTCTCTTCATCTTGTTTATATTACTGAGTTTGGGGTGGCCTTTCTGTATTCTGGCAGTTTGTGGAGTTCTCTTTATTATGGAGTTTCCTTGCTGTGGGTGGGTTTGTATCTGTGGCTTGTCAAGGTTTCTTGGTTAGGGAAGCTTGTGTCCGTGTTCTGGTGGGTGGAGCTGGATTTCTTCTCTCTGTAGTGCAATGAAGTGTCTAGTAACGAGTTATGATATGTCAATGGTTTTGGAGTAACTTTGGGCAGCCTGTATATTGAAGCTCAGGGCTGTGGTCCTGTGTTGCTGGAGAATTTGCGTGGTATGTCTTGCTCTGGAACTTGTTGGCCCTTGGGTGGTGCTTGGTTTCAGTGTAGGTATGGAGGGGTGTGATGAGCTCCTATCGATTAATATTCCCTGGAGTCAGGTGTTCTCTGTTGTTCTCAGGATTTGTACTTAAGACTCCTGCTTCTGATTTTCAGTCTTATTTTTACAGTAGTCTCAAAACTTCTCCTTCTATACAACACCGTTGACAAAACATCTACATTAAAGATGAAAAGTTTTTCCACAGTGAGGGACACCCAGAGAGGTTCACAGAGTTACATGGAGAAGAGAAGAGGGAGGAGGGAGTTAGAGGTGACCCGAATGAGATGAGGTGGAATCAAAAGAGGAGAGAGCAAGCTAGCCAGTAATCACTTCCTTATGTGCACTCCACAGTCTGGACTGCTCGGAGATGTTCATGGAGTTATACAGAGAAGAGAAGAGGGAGGAAGGAGACAGAGGTGGCCAGGAGGATAAAAGGGGGGAATAAAAAGGAGTGAGACAGATCCAACCAGTAATCAGTTCCCTAAGTGTTCTCCACCATGTGGAACACACAGAGATTCAGAGAGTTGGGTAGAGAAGAGAAGAGGGAGGAGGGAGTTAGAGGTGACCCGAATGAGATGAGGTGGAATCAAAAGAGGAGAGAGCAAGCTAGCCAGTAATCACTTCCTTATGTGCACTCCACAGTCTGGACTGCTCGGAGATGTTCATGGA
>NW_011494835.1:1276198-1279502 GCF_000754665.1 Bison bison bison
TTGTTTAAAAAGTTAAAAAAAGAAATGAATGATCATAAAAATAGTAAAAATACATCTAGGATTTTCTCTGGTGTTGTTGTGGGCAGTGTGGGGTGAGTTCATTTTCAGATAGTTCCTTGGTCCAGCTTATAGTTCTCAAGATCTATAGGGTTTTAATCTATTGCACCCGTCACTTCCAAGGCGGTTCCCTCGGTTTTAGCTTCTTCTGTTTGCTGGTATCTTCAGTGTCTGATTTCCGCCCTGACACAAAGTGGGTGGTGGTGGACACTTTTTTTAGGGTCACTTGTTTAGTCACGCTGTGGGGAGGGAGGGGTGCTGCAAACAAATAACACTGGCGTATGCTCGCAGTGCCTCAGCCACACTGGGCCTGTCCCCGCTCACGGCGTGTGCACCCTCCCTGCCCACACAGCTCAGGCTCTAGGTTGCTCCGCCGGGAACCGTCTGAGGCCGGCCCTGGGCTGCATGCACCTCCCAGGTCTAAGCCGCTCAGGTTCAGGCTCTCCGGTAGTCCTCAGAGGTGCAGACTCTGTTGGGCTTGCGTTTTGTGCCCTTCCCAGCTCCGAGTAGCTCGGGTGATGAGATGTTTGGCAAGCGCGGTCACTGCAACTTATCGCTTTTCCCATCCCTGCCGCTCGGTTTTCTGGGTGTACAACTGGCGCACCTTCTCAGGCGGATGATAACTGTCCAGAACCCCAGGAAGTCTTAGTTAGCAAAGAAACCTGCTTGTAGTTAAGTAGATAATGTCTCTCTGGGGCTGCGATTGCCCCCTTTGGGCTCTGGCTGCCTGTCACAGGAGGGGGATGGTCTGCAGCCGGCTAGTTCTGTTTAGCCCGTTGTTCTGTGCATGGGCCTGGCAGTGTCTTAGGGCTTTTCGTGTGGTAGCTATCCTACAGTCTGGTTTGCTAGCCCAAATTATTTCGCTCTGATTAGCCTCGGGGCATTCAGGCCCAATCCTTACTCTAAGCGATGCAGCCCTCGCCTCCCTGCCCAGCCCCTGCTTGCTAGTGGCGGGTGCAGGCATCTGCGCTGCTTCTCTGCTGGGGGAGTTACCGTTGGGCTCGTAATCTGTGGGCTTTCATTATTTACTTATTTTTCCTCCCTATTGTGTTGCCCTCTGTGCTTCCAAGGCTGGCCACAGACTCGACAGTGAGAGTGTTTCCTGGTGTTTGGAAACTTCTCTCTTTTTAAGACTCCCTTCCTGGGACAGAGCTCCGTCCCTCCCTCTTTTGTCTCTTTTTTGTCTTATATATTTTTCCTACCTCCTTTTGAAGACAATGGGCTGCTTTTCTGGGTGCCTGGTGTCCTCTGCCAGCATTCAGAAGCTGTTTTGTGGAATTTACTCAGCCTTTGAATGTTCTTTTGATGAATTTGTGGGGGAGAAAGTGGTCTCCCCATCTTATTCCTCTGCCATCTTAGGACCACCTCTGACAATCTCTTTAAATGGGGTGTTTAGGCCCGTTTATACACAATATGATTGCTGTTAAAGTTCCCGTTTAAATCTATCAGCTTGCTCTTTGTTTTCTAGTTGTTTCATCTGTTTACTGTTCTTTCTCTTTTTTTTTTCTACTACATTATTTGAAAATTTAAAAAATATTTTATAAGGTGAAACACACCTGACATAAACTACCCATTTTTGAAGTAAACAATTCAGTGGCATTTATTACACTTAAAGCATTGTGCAAACACGACCTCCAGTTGGTTCCAAAACATTTTAATCACCCAGAATAAATCCCTTACTATTAAGCAGTTACTCTCCATTCACCCTCTGGCAACCACAAATTTACTTTGTTTCTGTGGGTTTATCTATTCTGGATATTTCACATAAGTGGAATAATAGAATATGCAACCTTTGTGTCTGACTCCTTTTATTCAGCATAGTATTTTTGAGGTTCATCCACATTGGAGCATGTGGCATCACTGCATTCCATTTTGTGGCTGAATAATTGTCCATGAATTGATGCATAACTTGCCTATCTATTTATATATTAATCGACATATGGTTATTTCTATGTTTTGCCTATTGTGAATAGTGCTGCTATGAAAATTTGTATACAAGTATTTGTTTAAGTACCTGTTTTCAAAACTTTGGTCAGAGACCTAAGAGTGAAACTTCTGGGTCGTAGGTTAACTGTTTAACTTTGTGGGAAACAGTTGAGCAGTTTCTCAAGATGTTTGCACCATTTTATATTCCCACCAGCAATATTCATTCCTCTACATCCTCACCAACACTGGTTACTTTCCATTTTCTTGAGTATCACCTACTTTGTGGGTATGAAGCGATGTCACATAGAGGTTTTAATTTGTATTTCCCTAATGATGAATTGTGATATTGTGATTTATAATAAATATATAGATACAGTCTTTGTCCTGTTTCTGGTGCAGAGCTTCTAAAACTCTTGAAATTTCCTAAGTAAGGTGAGCAATAAATGTTCTTTTTCTATGAGGTAATTTCTGGACACCCCCTAAGGATGGGTGTGGTTGTCAGGAGAACCAACCAAGTGATTAAAAAGTTGAAACTTTCAGTTCCACCTCCTGACCTCTGGAGAGAGGAGAGAGATTGGAGGTTGAAACAATTACCACTTGCCAATGATTTCATCAATCATGCCTGTGTGAGGAATGCTCTGTAAACCACACAAGGTCAGGGTTTGGAAAGCGTTTTTGTTGGTGAGCACCCGCTGGACTGGAAGAAACACAAGCTGGAATCAAGATTGCCGGGAGAAATATCAATAACCTCAGATATGCAGATGATACCACCCTTATGGCAGAAAGTGAAGAGGAACTAAAAAGCCTCTTGATGAAAGTGAAAGTGGAGAGTGAAAAAGTTGGCTTAAAACTCAACATTCAGAAAACGAAGATCATGGCATCTGGTCCCACCACTTTATGGGAAATAGATGGGGAAGCAGTGGAAACAGTGTCAGACTTTATTTTTTGGGGCTCCAAAATCACTGCAGATGGTGACTGCAGCCATTAAATTAAAAGACGCTTACTCCTTGGAAGGAAAGTTATGACCAACCTAGCTAGCATATTCAAAAGCAGAGACATTACTTTGCCAACAAAGGTCCATCTAGTCAAGGCTATGGTTTTTCCTGTGGTCATGTATGGATGTGAGAGTTGGACTGTGAAGAAGGCTGAGCGCCAAAGAATTGATGCTTTTGAACTGTGGTGTTGGAGAAGACTCTTGAGAGTCCCTTGGACTGCAAGGAGATCCAACCAGTCCATTCTGAAGGAGATCAGCCCTGGGTGTTCTTTGGAAGGAATGATGCTAAAGCTGAAACTCCAGTACTTTGGCCACCTCATGCGAAGA